>NW_027286763.1:102013151-102323151 GCF_022747635.1 Hetaerina americana
GTTTCACCCCAACCCATTCAATCACCTTGCCTTGCTATCCCTTCCCCTCTCGCAATCGCTCGGGAGCAGTGTTACTTCTGATATTAGATTTGAAATTTTCACTTCTATTTGTTTTCCAATGGTGCACATGTGGTTTTCTAATGTACCTGCACCAAACACGGCCTTTGAAGTGGTGGGTAATGATTTCAATTTCGCAATAGTGTCAATGAAAGTGATCCAACTTGATTGGTGTATTGATTTTTCATGCCATTTAGCTTTTGGATGATTCATTTTTAGAAAGTTATAATTTTTCATATTAATTGCTTCAATATGAATCACGATGCTTCAATTATATTCATCAAAAGGATATGTCTTTCTGAGGAGTTAATATTTGTGAGTCTCCTAACCACCACCAGTTAATTTCATTTTTTTTTCTTTTCAAATGTAATTTGGGGGGGAATTGAGTTTTTATTACTTTTTTTGGCTAAGGTAGATGTCAATCTAAAACGTTTTTGAACTCGACCTCGAGTGTGTGTGTGCACGAGGTTGGTCTTGCCATCGCATCGATCTATACTCGCGTCTCTGTGCTCCGCCTCTCGGGAAATGGCGATAAATTGTGGGATTGCCCATAAAACTCTCCCTTCAACTGTTGGACGTGGCCGACCATCTGCCAAAGCCGTGTCGATATTTTTCCTCCGCGCTCAATATGTGCAGGAGAGACTGCCTCAGTTCTCCAGACCATCAATTTCTTGTATATACTTTTATCGTAAGACTGCACTACCTGCAAAATGCAACATTAGTTACAGTGATTGTAGTTCGAGCATCCTGTGTATTTACACGCCATTGATGAACTTCACTTCTCTTTTTCCGCTTTGATCCGGTTTGGGTACACCTTTCGTCTGACGTTTCTGTCGTCGAACGGAAGAGATAACTGGAGTGCCATGTCTCCAGACGGGGAGAAGGGAAGCTTCCAGGTTTCTCTACCCATTTCCCGGGGATGCGAAAGCTCTTCACGCCGGTCCTTCATAATATGAATAGTAAAGGAAAATTAAGCCTTTTCTCTGTCCATTATAATAGTTTTATTTCCGACCAAAAGTTGTTAAAGTATGAATCACATGAAAGTATAATTTCCAGCATTTTTTCAAGGTCATTCTCATTTCTCGGAAGGAACATAGAGTTTATCAAAATAAAGAGGAAGTACGGAAGGAAGATAGTTTGAAGCTTCACGCTCAGTCATTTTCATGAGCTGCTGACGAATGTCGAAGGTGTTGTTTGAATGACCGCGTGTATCAATTCTCCGTGATAAATTTTTCTTTCTTCACAAATTTAGTTAGCCACTTGAAAATGGTAGTTTATGATATTCTATTTTCATATAAATCCTATGGCCATACTTTAATGAGATAAACCGTTTATAGAAATATACAAATGGGTCAATACTATAAACTTTGAATTTCTTGCATCTCATTACGATTATCCATTTGTTGTTAACATTCTACAAGCCTTTTTAGGCTACTTACTCTTATACAAATGGCAAAAAACTATTTGAGGTTGAAGTTGGCCAGTCGAAGGTCATCTGTCGTCTCTACGTCAAACGTTCGCTCCAAAAGTCTGCCCAAGTGAAGATTAAATACGTGCCCCGAGTTTATCGGCTGTTCAAACATAATAAATTGCTGTGGACACCAGTGGCTTTATTTCTTCCTTTGTCGTAATGGACGAAGGTGCCTTTTATCGATTCGAAGGGGCGATCTAATTAATGAAGGCTAAGAGGGTGTTGTTAGCATTCGAGTTTTCTCAGGCAATAACGACTTCTTCGGAATAGCAGGTACAGACCTTAATTAATTGATCAGTTTATCAGATAAATTAAGTAAATGTATATATCCGATTACTGTGGGAATTCTCATTTGTATTCTTTATCATTACTGTGCTGGACGCAAATTGTTCTCTGATAAATCTCATTAACCATAAAGTTGAATGATACTAAAACAGCGGTTAATTGAAAGGCGAATGATATTTTATCTTAAATAAAATCTATTTAAACTAAATAGTTATTATTGGCTTCACATAACTTCTATCTCGTGTATTTATCTGACTGCATGTGTTTGAATTACTAAGACCAAGTTAAATAATCATGACACGGACGAGAAACTTTATGATGATGAAAAACCAAAGTTAAACCAGATGTTGATGTCTTTGTCTCTAATATACGTATGAAGTAACCAATATACCTGGATTACTTATCTTAAATCTTGCAATTGTTTCGTTCTGTTACATGTGCGCACGTAGTTGTACGACTGAATATATATTCGTCATCTGATTTTATATTGTTCTTACTAAAAGTTCTTTCGTACGCAATAAAGTCATCCATGAACTTCACCCAATATTATTACGAATATTTATCGTAATACGAGATATACTGTTAAGATTTAAACAGTCATGTCAGGACGCTTCTATACTCCTGAAATATTCTTGCTCAAATATTCTTACTCAAACAAGAGACGGATATAGTAAAAATAATTGCAACATAAGCATTTTACAAATTGATTAAGTTTTTATCGTCCTATTGAAAGGTACGTCTTTAAATAAGTTCACCAACCTTATTCTATTTCGAAAACAATATTAAATTTTTTTCAGATTAAAAAGTATTACCTGATATCTATTTTTAAGGAGCTCTCGTCGTAATAGGATGCTGCAATGTCGAAAGGTAACAGTGCTGCGCCGTTAAGTTGGCCCTGTGGACCATTAATACGACGCCGTTATATGCCGGTTATCGTCATATATCGGTTTCGGTCGTCACACATACGGCCAATTCAACGCCTAACTTTCTGTCCGTCTGTCATCCTCCTGAAATAGGACGAGACTTCATGACAAAAGCATCACATGTGACAAGGTAACGACGTCTCAGGAGATTTGACGCATTGTGTTGTTTTTCAATTGAAAATACTTTAGCTTTTCGATAA
This sequence comes from Hetaerina americana, assembly GCF_022747635.1. Classification (NCBI taxonomy): domain Eukaryota; kingdom Metazoa; phylum Arthropoda; class Insecta; order Odonata; family Calopterygidae; genus Hetaerina; species Hetaerina americana. The sequence continues at coordinate 102,016,088 of NW_027286763.1, forward strand.
TCCTTTGGTAGTCCTACGGGCGAGCATACTCTGCGTGGCATTCGCTTCGCGTCTTCCTTGAATTGTGTCACCCAATCAAGTTGCGAGAAAATCCCCCATCACTCTCTCTGATGCCGGTACCACCTTTACGGTCGGCATAATACCCGTCCATCGGGGGGACAATCACATTTGTTGTGCCAGTCTCATCTTGATACCGAGCCTCTGGCTCAAAATACATTATTTTCCAGGCAGGTAAGCATCTGAACGGCTGCAGTGCCAAGAAGATGATTTATTGGAATGTCACAGTTCGTATTTTTTCGCCAAAATACTCATTTTAATAATAAAATCAGAAAATTAATGAGTTTGAATGTGTATATAGTGAGTTGAATGTGTAAATAGTATTACCTGATATCTATTTTTAAGGAGCTCTCGTCGTAATAGGATGCTGCAATGTCGAAAGGTAACAGTGCTGCGCCGTTAAGTTGGCCCTGTGGACCATTAATACGACGCCGTTATATGCCGGTTATCGTCATATATCGGTTTCGGTCGTCACACATACGGCCAATTCAACGCCTAACTTTCTGTCCGTCTGTCATCCTCCTGAAATAGGACGAGACTTCATGACAAAAGCATCACATGTGACAAGGTAACGACGTCTCAGGAGATTTGACGCATTGTGTTGTTTTTCAATTGAAAATACTTTAGCTTTTCGATAATCCTTTGGTAGTCCTACGGGCGAGCATACTCTGCGTGGCATTCGCTTCGCGTCTTCCTTGAATTGTGTCACCCAATCAAGTTGCGAGAAAATCCCCCATCACTCTCTCTGATGCCGGTACCACCTTTACGGTCGGCATAATACCCGTCCATCGGGGGGACAATCACATTTGTTGTGCCAGTCTCATCTTGATACCGAGCCTCTGGCTCAAAATACATTATTTTCCAGGCAGGTAAGCATCTGAACGGCTGCAGTGCCAAGAAGATGATTTATTGGAATGTCACAGTTCGTATTTTTTCGCCAAAATACTCATTTTAATAATAAAATCAGAAAATTAATGAGTTTGAATGTGTATTTGTTTGTTTGGGGATGAATCATATCAAGATGGTACGGGATAGGTGGTTCTAACTTTTTTACAAAAACGGGATTAAAATTCACAAAGTAACACAAGCTAGATCCGATTAGGTGCCGGGCATAGTTATTAGTATTTAAATTTCGTTCATTTTATTTCAGGCTCGAACTAAATTGGAAACAAAAATATATTCATTGCATCGTTCGTTGAGGGTTGGTTTTCGAATAGAAAACCCTCATTCGAGATAATCCTCCGAATATTCACCCGAGTTGTTTCTGACACAGATACTGCTGGGAATAAAAGATAAAAAATTATTCCTCTTTGTAAAATACATTGGAGGCTCGGGATATTTTCGCCGAGTCCATTTCATTACATCATTTGAAGATCTTTTAACGCGAAAATCATGTGATCAATGTGACTTCAACGATTTCTCAGTAATAGCTACCGCAAAGACGATTTAGGAATTCCAAGATAAGTTGTTTGACTGAGTTGCTGTACATATATCTGGAACCTGTTTCTTGGAGTCTGTCTCGGACAGAAAGAATTATGGGCACATATTATTGGAATACAATATTCCTTCCTCCTAAACAGGTTAGCCCTGGAAGATGATCACGAACAGTCGGGGATAACCAAAGGGGAAGCGATAAATTTCCCGAAAAAGCGATGCCTGCAGAAATGATTTCGATAATGGAATTATTTTAGCCGAAAAGAAAGCTGTGACCAGAGAGCACCAGATTGACTTCTTGAACATTTGCGTAGTTGTCATTAAGTTTCTTGATGATCGAATTCAAGATGAACTTTTTTGTAATAATAATTTCTTTTTCCCATCACTTTGACGGATGAATATGTATATATTCGTCAAAACACAAGTATATATACTATATGTACACGGGAGTGTAACTAATGAAGAGAGGAGCGCGAAACGGGGCGTGAGCTATGCGTGTTTCAGTGAGAGATGCAAAGCAGGGATATTTCCAGAGGAACGAGGACTTCGATCAATGTTATCTCGTGTTTTGACGGAGACGCGACGAATGTCAGATATTGGTGGCAGCTTTCACTTAGCTTCGTACAATGAAAACGCCGTGTGTGACTCGTTAACACTACGCATCCGTCGACTTCGGAAGGAAGATGTCTGCCCACGTAACCGCTAATCAATCTGGCTTGCTACCAAATGATCACTTTGGAAGTTTGGTGTCATTCAATGGCTGCAACAGAGTACCTACGGAGGTCTCGTACATTACTCTACATAAGAGCAGCTACAATTGGTTAAATACCCTCTTACTACGTTTTCGCGGTACAGTCTCAGGCATTTGGGGGACTTCCATTCTACAATCCGCCATTGCGTAAGACTTTTTCAAATGAGCAGTGTACAGTAATTAGTGTAATCAACTGTGCAATATTATGTCGGAAAATGTCATTGGCGTTATCGGTTTCACTTGTTGAAGTAAAATTACCATTTGTTCAGCTAGGATTGAAGCATTTTTTTTTTTTAATTCACTTTTCCGATTCATGTCAACAGTACATTTGGCGATGTCTTCGCTTACTCAACCGCCGATTAAAGCAAGACTCCGCGGAAGTTTATGTTGTATAAATTATCAATTGCAATTGGAATTCCCAGGGTAACACCCTAAAAAGCCAATTTTTTCAAGTAGAGAGCAGTAATTTTAATGTGGATTTGATCCGGGGTAATTTGCTCCGGGGATCCGGGGTCGGGGTAATTTGCTCCGGGGATCCGGGGTCGGGGTAATTTGCTTGGCAGCTATATGTGGTTATTTGGTGAAAACGTAAGGAACGCTAGATTTTAAATCGCCAGTAGTAGCCCTTAAATAACTGAGGGAGAAAGTCAAAAATAAATTGTCCGGTCGACAAACAGCGGAGTAGCACCTTTAAGTGTCCTCAAGAGAATCCATTTGAAGGAACAGGAATAACATTGACAAATCCTCCCACCTAGAGAGATATCGACCGCCAACAACCGCCGTGGGAGGCCTGTAATCGTCGCATTAAACTATTTTAGTGAAGAGCCAACTTGTGAATTCTGACGAAATCTTTAATTTAAGAACAGCCACCCAAACCCTTTTATGCTTGCCTCGCAGATTCTTTGTGCGGCCTTACCTTCTCGTCTTTCGTTATTTAGGCTAATGTATTTATTATTGCGTATGGTCAATTAGTCTTCCTCTCCAACTGACTTTCCTTTGTATTAAATATTAAGTAAACTTCAGCTTGTACCTAAAATTTGTTTCTTCATTTTTTAACAGCGTTCTCCTCCGGTCAGTGACACATACGCACATGAAAAATTACTTTTTATTTAAACATTTCAGCCAAAATAGATATCCGAATATTTTTTGCGTCTCAACTCTTTCCGCTTTTCCTAAAGGCATGTAGCCAGGGGCGAAAGGAAACGATTTTCTGATTCAATTGTGTGGGAGGGAAAAAATTAATTGTATCCGTTCCTCCTCGTGGATGTGGAACAGAGTAATGAATATCATTAGCATTTTGATAGGTACCACCTTAAAAAAACAAAATTTTGTTTAGTTGGGGTATACCAAATGAAATTATCACAGAAAGAAGAGAATCTACGTGTAGGTCCACCAATGTAGGGTCATTTAATCATATTTTGGTCGTGATGACGAATTTTTCAATGGAAAAGCGAGCATCACATCATATGTATAATGTAAGTATGTATAATGCTCTCCTTTAATCCCACTATTTTAATATTCTGATATAATATGGGATCTAAGCAACGGCGGTATAGGTTAACTCGAATATTCAGTGTCTGTCTAAAGGCTCTATTTGATCTTTTCTGACCGTTCAGAGGGTTTCAACTCTATAGTCTCTCATAAGCTGGAAGCACCAACTTTCTAATTCTATCAATATTTTAATGGATTTCCTTGAACTCCTTGTTACTTAATTCACAGGGGTTAACACAGTTCACTTCAGATAACCTCCGCGTATTTAACTATTGAAATTAGATGGATATCCAGTTTAAAGAAACTGGGTTCACTGAAGGTGTGAATGCTAATAAAAATGTAGAAGAAAGATATTACCTGACTTAAGCTAGAGTGAGAGCGAATCTGAAGGGTTACGCTTGTTCCAAGTTCTGAGCACAGTTCTTGTCCATTTGATATGTACGGGTAATGGCTCGTATCCAGAGTCGGTAGGAAAGTGTTAGTGGAATTTACATGGTGTGTATAAAAAGTATCGTGCAAAGTTTCATGAAAATAGATTTATATCAGATATTGCTATGATGCCTCAATATTCTTCAAAGTAGATCCCTTGAGCGTCAACATACTATTGCCAGCGGCTTTTCTACGACTCAAAGGCTACCTTAAAAGCGGACTGCGAGAGGTCCTTAAGGGTACACGTGCAAGTTTCTTTGACGGAACTTGGAGCCCAATGATGATGTCCTCTGAGGGAGGATTTCACTTTTGGGAATGGAAAATGGCCTGCTTGTGCCAAGTGGGACTGCAAGGGGGTTGGGGAATCGACGCGATACCGTTGCAGATGGTCTTCGCAAGCAAAATAATCGACTCTGATCTTGGTCGTCCGTCAAGACTTTTGGGACGAGTTTAGCGCAGATCTATCGTATTGTCAATGCTAATGCGATCTGTAATCACGCGCACACTTAACTGACGGTCTGAATTCAGCACTTCACGCACACGTCAGCAAAAAACTGTTACCGATTCTTTTTATACAAACCTCTTATTCTATCCAATATGAAACGAAGCTAAATAATCGTAGCAGGTACAAAGAGCGAGTTCCCACAGGGTTTTGATTGACTGCTTTTAAAGCCCATGTCTTTGAAATTCCAATGTTTTGAACGAGGCACCATAGCTGTAAGATCGTGTTTCGAACCATTGATTACGCCATATAATTTCACATCTTCCCAGCACTATTCTTTCTAGTCTTCTTGTCGAAGTGCTATGCAATTTACGGTGTAACTAACTTGAGATGTTCTTGCAGTATTGCAACGCATTTTAAGTATTGTAATTTCGATATACCTACAACTTTAAATTTGGAACTCCGGTATTAGAAATGATCGACGATAGTGATGATGAAAAAGGCGATTTCGATAATGTGGTGATCGTTTCTGATGCATATAGATATCGTATAATCGAACCGAGGAGGGAGTGCAAATTAAGGCTAGTGAAATTAGATATAAATGCGAAGTACGATGGAAAATGAGAGTTCGTCCATTAATATAATTTTCGTTGCGATACCCATTCTACATCCCGAATGCCATAATCACGGCTTGACTTCTTGTGGTCATCGGTTGAAAGACCAAACTGCCCCTTCATCCCTTAGTTAAATGGAAAAACACATGATAACGTAAATTTGCGCTAACGGGTGATAAAAGGTTTTTAATTAACAATGCTGCCTTTTAGTAAACTGCCTACAGACTTAAAAGGCAATTAGATTCCCTAAAGAGAATAAAGATGTGGTTTTTGCATAAGAGGGACTAATATTTTAAAATATTTCTGAATAATTATGAAATTAGTAATACATTGTAATATCTTGTGATTTTTTTCCTGTTTATGTGCAAACCGCTGTCATGTCAGCATTTGCTTGGTTTGATAGATTCAGGAGTTGGTTTCAATTTTGTTTTACTTTTAATTCGTATTTCTTTCAATGTGTTAACGATGAACATGTTAAATAACTGTTACATGGTATATTTTTTTACTGTTTAAAAATGAAAAAGTAATATTAAAAAATTTCAAATGTGCAGCCATAAGAAATATTATTTTTCCATGAATATTCCCATTACGAGTTAAGCAGTGTGGTGTTATTGAAGTTTCGGTAGTATGCTGAAAATATATATAGTATACTTTGGCAAGGAAGTTTTTCGCCGTAAGAGTGACATAAGTTTGACTGCATTCTAAATTATCTCAGGAGACTCTTGATCGGCCTTCGTTCATGAACAATGTAATATATTTACTTTAATCGTTAAGGACGATTATACCCATTTTTTCAATCTTTGAAGTCTATTGGACCAGGATATTACAGTCTCCCGGAAGCTAGAGCTGTCAATGATTATAAGGGACATATCAATCTCCTGGGAAAATCCTAGACGTGTGCGTATTGTCCTTGAAGGTCTCCACCTACTACTTGCTGGCTTTCCGTGTAGAACGAGTATTTTGGTCGGATGCGTGCTTTACCTTTCCTCCTTCATTTTCCCTTCCGCATAAACATGAGACTTGAGCGGCAAAAATTGCATGTTTCCACCTACCCCTTGCCTTCGATACATACTTAATATTTCTTGGTGTATTCAGGCGATCTCGTCTATCTGGAACAAGATGGAATTTGTGAATTGCGTGCGTTGGACTCATTAAGGCCTTCAAGAGTGAACGCGGACTTCAAAACTTCCTTTGTTCTTGCATTCCCAGCCGAGGTATCGGAGAGAGCAGATGGCGGTGGATGCAGCAGGGTCGAAGACGCTCAGCGGAGTAGTCAGAGGGAGAAGGTGAGGAGGAGCAGCCGGAAGAGAGAGACGTCATTCCAGTCGGTAAGAAGATAAAGACGACCCCGGAGATATAAGAATATTTAAGTAATTTCCTCCCCGTCACTTTAACAGGAATCCTGTTGAGTTCATATTGTGAATAGAGTTATTTCCATTTATTCATCGATTGTTATTAGTGCCCTGCTGCTTCTTTCGTGGCACCTGTGATATTATGTTGTACAACCTGTGATATTGTATAACATACGGAAGTAGTGCGAGTGACCAGACTGCGAAGATACGTTACAATGTGTGATATACTAGCTAATAATGATAAAATAACATTAAATAACTATACTTCATATTTGAATTATTTCTTCTAAGGGCAGATTGCGTGTTTTTTCCCATACAATATACCTTTCAATCTTTTGGGTCATCCTAAAGATCGTGGTCTTGCTGTGAGTTGATCTCAAATGCATTAGTATACCGAATAATGCGATCCAAAAACTGTTCTCGTTCAAAAAATATTATATTGCATGATATTAATAAGTGGCAAACACAAACAGTACGCATTATATTCTAAATCCTTCGAGGTTGAGAGCATTCTAATTTTTAATGGATTTTTTTAGCTTCCGAAGTATGCCTGGATCACTCTGAAATGTACACTTTCTTTGGCCTCTTTCTCAGTTCGTCATATTTCTACATTCAATCAAACTATATTCAATTGGATTAAAATTTTGTTATTAGGAAAGGAATCAAGGATCTAACGTAGAATAGAATATATCATTCCATTACTCCGAGCACCACTTGGTCAACGCAATATCGTCTTCTTCATTCATTTACACTGCAGTCGCCATATGTCGTTATTAAAACTTACTAGATCATTCCACCTCAATTGAACAAATATCGGACCACAATTTTCCTCGGTCCCTGATATTTCGATCATGTGCGCTGTAATGGTTGCGTTTCACCTCAAATGTTATATCTTGACATCGTTTTAAGGAAAATTTCTTTGCTTGCGAATGGGTTGGTTTTTTTAATTTTTTCATTTAGCCGAAAATTGCTGCGTCAAATGATGTTTTCCATTAGTACTCCACTGCTAATTGACTAAGAGCCACGAATTATGGGTCAAATTTAATCTTAGATTCAACACAAAGAGATAGAAGCCGTTATAAACGGTTAAGAACATTTTTAGAATGTATATTAATTTAAAATGTGTATATTATTAGATAATGTTTGAACGTCTCCACTACACTCCACCTTCGAACTTGTGGAAACAATTATTCCACAATCGGAATATATGTCTCATTTTACTGAATAAATAACCCATAGCAATTCATTATTAAGGAGTAAAATTATATTTAATGTGCTTCTTTTTTCGTGTCCGTCGTCACGTATGCTCCACCCTGAGGCACGCATACAATGTCTCATAAATTATAGGATTCGATAACGACTGTTTTTTGTCTGCATATTCTGGAAAGTGTTATAAAGTTTGATTTTATGTTTAAACGCTAAATTTATTACCGAGAGTGTTAATTACTTATATTTAATTCCAATATTAAATGAATAATCAATGAGAGACTGCATCTATAATCTCGCTAACCATACATGTAAACGTTAAAATATATTCTGTACCCATTTTATGAGTATATTTCAAATTAATGTGTTATTTTATGGAGATATAAGCTAAAGTAAGCCAAGACGCCGAAGCATTCCACAGAATTATTAAATGCTATTGATTTTTTCTTAATATTTTTCTTGCCATATTCTGTGAGTTATAATCGGGGAGAAAATATTCGTCCAGTCCACTTTATCAAGATTTCGGTCTTAATTCTGAATGATGATGGCCTCATCGGAGAGCGTAAAGCTTTTTCATTAACAGTACTCCATTGGGCAGAGTTATTACAGCATGATACGTTCAATGGGAACTATTTTCCGTTTTTGGTTCTCAGTTCTTGGCATTAATATTCACTCCTTTAGTCGCAAAGCCAAATGAATTCCCTGAAAGGTGCTCTTTATCTCAATTGAACAGTTCACCGGGCGTCTGTGTACGGTTATCTTACAGATAGCTGCAGTCTTCTTCGCACAATCGACTTTTTCATGTTGGCACTCTACTGACACTTTGCCGCTTGTCCTTCGATGCAGTGGAAAATGTCCACTCTGCTAAAACCTTTCGCGCAAAGAGACAAGTTGATGAGATACTTTAGTGCTTAATTTTTGCGTTCAGCTGATTCATTTGGCCTCATTTATTTGATTAAGTTCATTTAAGCTAAGTGTTGGATGATAACCTTTTGTATTAACTTACTCATATGCATATACTCATTTGATATGCCCTCGGGCAGCGATCCTGGAATGGTTCAAGGGCCATCTTATACCTAGATAACTGTTAATGGTAAATTATATCCACAAGAATTGTTTTTTTATCACATCTCGCATTACTTCTTGTATAAATCATGAAAATCATTATCCCAACATGAAGGTAAACGTCAAAAAAATAATTCTCAGTATCAATCCAAAAGTTAACACGATATATGTGTATATATTTATGTACGTATGTTTTTGTTATGTCATAAACACGGTGTGTCTTTTATTTTCCCGAACTTGTCATTCGTGTGTCCTGGTGTGACATTTGCTTAATCTGTATACCACTTGTAACTAGTTGCTTGATTAGTACATCGTCGCGAAGTGACTGCTTTTTTACATGAATGAGTTTATATAGGAAACATGAATAACTAGTTACACCTTATCGCATTATTGGCAGGTAACTTTCATATTCATCACTATAAAAATGTTCCTTTTTGTACCACCAAAAAAATCAGTTCGCGTACTAAAGAGTGCGAAGTTCACCCGTATACGCCAAGTGTATCTACATTTTGGAAGTATAAGCATCGAAAATCAAAAACGTTCCGTAGTCTCTTTTAAGGGTGTATTCCTATCATACACGTTTATTTATGTTATTTGAATGATATTCTGAACCAATGTAATTTTTATGCTTGCTCAAGATTCAAGAGACAATAGTTCAACATCCTCAATTTCACTAATATATTTACATTAAGTATCCCTCCCCCTTGCGGTCATAGGAACTGTACAGTCTGATAACTCATATAGCTGTGCTCGGGGAAGCAAAGATAATTGCTTCTGGTAGTTCCACCCATTCCAGATAGTTCGATGGGTAGGGGCCCGACGTATGGTAGTTCGCGCAGCGTCTGTTCCTTAGGGAGGCGGCTGCAAAGGTGTCCGACCTCAGTGAGATGGCAATTTCAGTGACAGTGTAACGGTAAAAACTATTGAGGAAGGGAACGGGAAACCACTACAATTATTTATCCCACGACTTTACGATGAAAGCGATTATGGGAATGAGTCCTGGCAACTACGAGACTCTGTATACTAGGTCATTATGTAGGCCTGCATGTCAATAAGTAACCATCATTCTTAAGGCGGAGCCTTGTCGTTGCAGTCATTGGTCTCTCTCTCCATTGCCGTTCTTTTCAGCTGATTGTCGGTCGTTACTATCATAGTACTTTTTATATAGTCCATAAATTTCTTTCTTGGCCTTCCTCTTCCTTGTTTTCCTATTATTTTCCCCTCCATTATATTTTCCAGGAAGCTGTTATATCTGAGAACATGTCCACCAGCTAGACCATGTCTATGCAGCCATGGACAAGTAACCATAAGAAAGAATAAATGGACAGATTATACGATAAATTAGAGTAAATAATTGTGTTTTTCCTTGGAAGGAAATACTGAATAGTGATTGGAATGGAACGCGACGGCGAGCAAAGGGAGAGAATAAAGGGAGGTGAAGGAATACATTTTAGGAACAAGGAATGACTGAAGGAAGTAAGCAATAGAGTTCTGCAGGAAACATTGTTCAATTGTAGTGAACACATAGTTTAAACACTGTATTAGCCGTAGGTGAACGTGAAAAATGCCGTAGGATCCAGAGATCCAGTTGATTAATCATATAATGGTTAAGCATAGATTTAGGGAGTACATAATTAATTCGAAGCTTCCCGGAAGTGGATACGATTTCTGATAATAATTTTATGGTGTTTAACGACAAATTCAAGAGGATAAGATAGGGCATATGGATGAGGAAATGTCATGTTGAAAGACTACCCAGGACGTAAAGAAAGGAAAAATATGTGAGAACAGAAAGACGGGCACAGCCGGGAGTTTAAAAAGAAAGGTGAAATGCTTGACCAGGAGAGTGAAAGCGCTCTTATGAAGTAAGAGGGGAAAATCTATATGCATAAAATTACGGGGGGATTATTAACTGATCAACTTCAGACCCAAGAGAGGTCGAAAGATTACTTTGAGAGCCTATATATTAAAGATATAAGACCCGCAAGATTAAACATAGAATAGCGTAGATCGGGATGGCTTAGGTTCAGGCACACTTGATCACGATATATGTAGATGTGGCATTAAGGGAATTGAAATCAAATAAGACCTTGTAGATATATAGCATTCAACTAATTAAGGGTTCAAGGAAACGTAGAAGGGAGAGTTTTCCTGAAATTAATCATAGCATTCATGAAGGAGGAATTTGGCCCGAAGATTTCATGAGATCAGCGTTATTTCCCATTCCAACGAAGGAAAAGGAAGCCTGTTGTGAGGACTACATAACGATAAGTTAGATTTAGTATGTAACTAAATTGGTTTTCTTAGGATCATCTATAAGAGGATGGAGAGCAGGGAAAATAATTACTTGGAGGAGAATCAGTTTGGGCTCAAAAAGTTGAGATGTGATGCGCGTGATACTAAGTATACTGTAATGAGATCAGTAATCGATACGAACGCAGGAATATAATTAGGATTTACTCTTATTTGCTTTTTTCGTTGATGTTTTCAGGATGTTCGATAGAGTGAACTGGGAAGAATCAATTAATGTATTACAGAAGATAGGAATAGATTGGAGGTATAGGCGAATTACTTTAAATGTGTACAACGTGTATATATCCCTGACTGCTCAGGTGCGTGTGGCGGATGGAGAGTAGAGATGGGCTCTGTTAGGAAGATGGGTGTCCATTATCACCCGTTCTTTTCAACGTATACGTGGTGAAAATGGTAATCCAAGGTTGTGTAGTGGAGATATCTTAAGGGTTGAAGGAGTTAAAAGTTAAAGTAAGCGGGGAATCCATAAATTCAGACATGATCAAACTCTAAATATCTAGTCAGTCAAGCGGTTACAATAATTGCTGAGCGCATAAGAAAATTCATGATAGCATTGAGATGAAAATCAGTCTAAACAAAACAAAGATTTTTTAGGCTTTCGAGGAAAAGGAAGACTAAAGTTAACATTGGACCGCGAAAACTTGAGCAGGTGGAAGATGTCATCTATCCTCGAAGTGCTGTGGGCCAAGAAGGTCAAAGTAGTAGGGACATTTGAAGAAATGCGTTAGGCGCAGAAGGTTTCATAAGGAAGAGGAATTGATGAGGGGACGTTGAGTAAGGTTGTTAAGAAAAACTCGGGAAAACTTTAATATTGAGCATGATTTTGTGCAGTGCGGTTACGCGCTTGTTAAAGCAAAATAAAAGGCGTAGATTGATAAATTTGAGATTTGGTTATGAAGTAGTGGAAATATACATTTCCTTAATATTCAATGCCTAACGATTAATAGCCACTATCCTTCCTTTTTAATCGTACATTCCACATTACCATACGCGGAAGTCTCATTCAAATATATCTCCTTGATAAAAAATGGTGTTTCTGCCTTTGAAACAATTCTGTGCGATTCACTCTTACATAAAGAAGACTAAAGAAAAAAAATTATCGGAATATCCCTTTTGCTTATCACAATTCAGATATCTATATTAAACAGCTGGACAGCTATATTATTTTAACCGTGCTCGTGTACCTTGCAAATAATAATAATCTGTCTGATAAATATTAATCAAATAAAATGTCTGTCAATGTCGAGTCATATGTCCTTAAATACTAACCTCCCCAGTTATTGGTTATTATTCGCTCGCTTGTTCATTAGATATAGACATGCAAAGGCATTCGCTACCGAATTTTGGTTTCCTTTAAATCACGCTTATCTCATTCAAGTCTCTAAAATTTTTGGTAAAAGTCCATTTGTCTTTCTTGAAAATATGTTAAAGACCATTAATATTCCAAGGTTATGCTAATTTGTGACAATAAAGCGTACTCAACTTTGTGTTGATATACTTGTATGCAGCGAGTTCCCGTTTACTATCAATCGTCTTCGACACAAAGGTCATTCCATTAAAATAAAAAATCAGTGATAATCTCAACTGCCTTTTCGAATCCATTTGTACTTAAAATTAATAATAAAAAGAATACTCTGACAATGAATACATGAAATGGTTCACGTCAGAACTAAAGACGGTATCATTAATTGACGAAAATTGTGCATTTACAGCATTATTTCTTGTGTAAATTGTCTAATCCCCTAAGAAAACAGAGGAGTACAAATATGTGGTGTTTAAATAAACGCTCTGCCTTAGCATTGATTTCTTAGAATGAAAGTTTTGCCATACCAACTTTTCACTCCTTATTTTCATGACCCCGTTTGGAGACATGAATGATTACATTTTATTAAATGTGCTCATTTTTATATTCTCACTCGTTTTACTCCACACAACAAACCGAGAAGTACTGAAAATACATTGTCAGACTTTTCTGCACTTTATCATCAGTGCATAACTTTATCTCCAGATATTAAATTCTACTTTAGCACGAGGAAATCTTCACCGTAGAAATTGTTTATACGATGAAAACCGCTGTTTATGGTGTCCTTTGTATAAATAAGTGGTTCAATAGGAGTTGTATGCTCTTTTACAGAGAGAGGGTAAGAGATAAAATGATTGCTAATTAATTTCCTTTAAAGCCATTAAGTTATCAGAATTTTTAGAGCTGCAGTAATTACCGGAGAGTACTCGCATCTTTTTGGGTTAACATAGCACGAAGTTAATGATAATATTTCTGAAGGAGGGTATTTCTCAACAAAAGGAGGATATTTCGCTAAACAAGAGGGTACTTGATGAATGTTTGTATGTAAGTGCACCTTAACAAGTCCTTCTTTTCGTAAAATATTTAGACAGTAACTAATTAAAATTTCAAACGGTCTAGGGCTCTGATAATTGTAGTGATGCCTTTGGCTACATTATCGTAAAAAGTGCGAACTGGTTGTCTATTGTTACGGTTTTTGTGCTAAAATTAACGCACCGAATATCCAGAGTCATTTGTTTAAAACTAGGAATATTAGTGATATCATGGATTTTTTAATTAAGTAATCATCATCTTATTGTTATTCTGAATAGAAAAAAACTGTCCTTATGCATGGCTGACGGAGTTCACTTCCATAAAGTTTTGAAAATTCCGCTCACCTAATATAAAATATACTACACGCTGCGCGTACGTCGAATGTTTACGCGTAACATGCAGCAAGTAAAGTGAGTGGAATGAAATGGTTTGTTTTGATTATGCAAAATGGTGTTGAAATAAGCCGAAAGAGTCTGAAGAGCTAGCCACAATTAGATTTCTAAAGCCTATTTGGATTTGCATGAAAGATGGCATTGATCCGTGAGCCAACTGAAGAACAAGTAATATCGGTAATTTTTTTCGTTTTATTTTTTCAAATATTAGTAAGTAGAAATAACTGAAAATTACAATTTTCTAAGGATTTGACATTCGTTAGAGTTTCGCCTGAACACAAGGAGCGGACTCTGAGCATCTCTGAGGATTAAGTGTGCGCAGAGCTTAACTTCTTTGATGTTAACTTTTCTGGAAAGGAAGCTGTACATTGACCCAATGAAATGAGTAACTGTAATGCATGCCCTGGGGTCTATTTCATGCCTCCTCATATCAATTCTACGCACGAAGCCATGTATGAGACTTATTAGTTCCATGACAATATAAATCGCAGTATTATTGCGCACCCACTTGTTGCTCAGATAGCTTCTCGTTTTTTGACAGACTGATAGCCGCGGGAAGCTTGATGTAGCGGAAGCAGAGTTGGAGCCGTGGGATACCCGATGTGTTCTTCGAACAGATGCAGGAATGGGAAGCGAGGAGGAAAGATGGGGCGGTTGGTGCTGTCGCCCGTCATGCATTCCTATTAGTATTATTCTGGTGCTCATTGTGCTTGTTGTTTTGTTGCCATTGTTGGATCAGAAGTGGGACACGGAACGGAGAGAAGAAAGTTCCCTTTTAGCTGCCCAGTTGAATGCGTGCCATTCTTCATGCAGGTTTGTCCAACTATTCACTTATGTTTTTAATTGGACGGCACATCTTCATGACAACGGCGAATATTTATTAGTTCATTGATAGATTTTTGCCAGAAACTAGTATACCTGTCCTCAATATTTATCTTGATGGCAGTAGCGTTGCTGTACTTTAATTTTATCGTGTTTAACTGCTGGTTTTCATTCAAAACAATTTTTGTGAAATTCTGTTTTCTTTTCAAAGTTTTCATTCAATAACTATTTACTTTGCCAAATGACTCCATTATAAACTTTGCCATTTATATTGCCACTACTACTTCATGTAATTATAATTACGGAATGTTGTAAATCAAAAGTTGTTACTTTATATGTGTTGATACAGGTACCCACATAGTTTATATTTGACGTATGTAACAGAGGTATTGTCATAATATGTATGAATAAGAGACTGGAGAAATTTGCTTATGTATAAATTAGAAGGCTAATATGTTTACTAGTTGTGCTTACTAAATTATTCTCTTCCTTTTTAGAATAACACTAGTGGAAAGCATACCTGAAGGTGTTGAGTTTCCTAATAGTACTTCTAGTGGTCATCCATCAACATTCTCAGCTTGGAAAAATCTATTACAAGTGGCTGAACGAACTGTGGAAATTGCATCATTCTACTGGACGCTAAAGAGGGGAGATGTGGTGCCTGACCCTTCAGCAGAGCAGGTAAATAAAAATATATTTATTAGAGTGTCCATGACTTTTTCCAGACCTTGAGCAAAGTCTTTTTAAGATTTTTTTATGGTTCACCCAGGTGATCCCAAAAATTCTCACTGGAAAATCTGACTGATATTTTTTTCAACTGGAGCCTTTTTTTATTACGGACCGAAGGCAAACAAGTGTCTCATAAATCATCAAAGTTATTTAATTCAATAAATAAATCTGATAAACGATAAAACTTCATCAATGACCATAACTTTTCTTGGAGACTTGGTGACGTATTTTTTTTCTGCCTGTGTGGAATAAGAAATGGCAGAAAAATCATGTAAAATCAGTAAAATACAAAAGGTTTGTAATTAAGATGATTCCAAGTATTGTGTCAAGAGTGAATCAACTATGAGGTCCAGGAAAGGTGACCGCCATAAGCTGCTAAGTGCCAAGCCATGATTTAGGGGCATTAAACCAGGTCACTTGAAAAATTTTATTCCCCTTTTAAACTACTGGATGCCAGAATTAGATCTCAAGTCATTTTTCAGGGTATCATGCCAAAGAAAAACCACAGATTGTGGAATCTGGTCACTGGACCTTACAAAATGTACAGATGGTAATTGGAATTTTATCAATAGGTGTTGTTCCATATTCTGCCCATGATGCAGTTATCATTAGAACCAGATTTTTGTGATTGATTACCCACAAAAATTCATGTCAATAAATACCAGAACTTGAAATTTTAATTTATTCTGTGAATTCACTGGATAGTACATGGTATGTAAAATTGTCTAATTTCTGCAAATTTTTTTCAGGGAGAAGAAATATTTCAATCGCTTCTTCTAGCAGGGACAAAAAGGGGTTTGAGAATACGTATTGCTCAAAATTATCCAACACAGTGGCAGCCTAATGTTGATACTGAGATACTTCAAAAAAGAGGTGCGGCCGAAGTAAGTGTCCCTGAAACTAAATAATTCAACTAGCATTATTCTTTGTAGAGGATATAAAGTTTAAATCCAGCTTATTAGGCAAGTCATCACTACACGTAAGTCCTTAACACCATCACCATAATGCAGTTTGGATGATAGAATTTGAAATATACGAGGGTCATCCGGAAAGTAGTACCCGTTCGTGAAATAAAGACACAAAAGTAAATATTAACAAACATAAAAAATTTTATTTGAAAGAGGATACTTTAAACTACTTCTCAACATAATCTCCAAGCAAATTAAGGCATTTGTCATAACGTGTGACAAGTTTCTGTATTCCTGCTGCATAGTCCTTCGCCGCCAGCTCATTGAGATACGCGAGGGACCCATCTTGCACAAATTTTTGCATAATGCAGATGGTGTTTAACAATTTCATGAACAATTGTTCGAGAAACATTGGGAAAATGCTCACAGATGTCGTCAATTGTGACGCGCCGATCGTTCCTCACGAATTCGTCAACTGAGCTCACCAGTTGGTCTGTAATGACAGACGGTCTCCCCGAACGCTCATCGTCGTGTGTGTTCCCCCTCCCCATGTTGAAGTTGCGACACCACCGCCGAACAGACGACTCGTCCATTACATTGTCTCCATACACCTCCTTTAATTGGCGATGAATATCACATGGGCGAACGTTTCTTGCATTGAGGAATTTAATCACTGCCCTCACTTCACAACTGGCGGCGTTCTCAATTTTTTTAAACATTGTAAACAATCACAGAAACAACACAGGCAATGCTAGCGTCACGCAACTTGGCTCAGAGAAGGCAGACAAGCCACTGAAGCTATCTGACCTCGTCCAGCGGCTACTCGCGTCGTCAGCACTTCATGAGGCACGAACGGGTACTACTTTCCGGATGACCCTCGTGTATATATATATATATATATTGCATATATTTATGTATTTATTTATCCTGCTTCAAAAATTTGATTCTGGATTTATATCTCTTCTCAAGCATCATTACATACCATACAAAGTTTTTGCTTGAAACTCTGTACACTGACCTTCCGCTATCCTTTCCTTGTGCTGAATACACAGATTATGTTGATATATTAGCTCTTCCCTCATTATCTCATTTTATATTTATTGGTGAAGTTCCACTGAATGAGATAAGATATGATGTGACATAAAAAGCATTACAAATTGCTATGTACTCGTATCCATAATATTCTACTCTTTTTTTCACCTTAGGTTCGGTCATTAAATTTTCCTCATCTCGTTGGTGGAGGTGTCCTTCATACAAAGTTTTGGTTGGTAGACCGTAAACATTTCTATGTGGGGAGCGCTAATATGGATTGGAGATCTCTTACTCAGGTGAGTAAACTCTTCTACCAACAAAAAGGAATGCAGTTAATGTGTTTTCTTTCATGAATGAAAATTAATTTTTCCTAATCAAAGGTATTTTTAAAAAAAGTAAAACATACTTGACATTTAGTCCAACAGTAATTGCCTGCAAACATTTTACCCTGCAATTCATAATTAAATTACAATAAATGGATATTATTTGGTGCTCAAGTATTGATGATGGGTATGTCACCCAATCAGCTGTATTTTTATGTAGTTCTACTTAAAAGAGTTACATTAGTAATAAACTAAGTATAGTTTTACTAAGTTATTAGATGTATCAGACCTTTTGGATTAATATGTATGCTTGCTGAAATGTATAGTAAAAAGATCCTAGAGTATTGCCATCGGATTGCTAAAATTATATTCATAGAATAGGGCTGTGTAGTTGAGCTTTTCTCATCAGGATTACTGCTCTAAAAAAGCAGTGGTTACACTTACCCATCTTGGTAGAATTTAGCATATTTTTTCAATGTATGCTGGAATAAAGGGGTAAAGGGAAGGGAATAAAGGGGTATATGTTCAATGAGGTAGGTATAGGGGAATGGCACAGAGGCCTTTTTATGATCATTTTGGATTTTTTTATGTCTTCATCAATGACTGTTTAAATTAATGTTCATATTTATTTTTGTATAATCTACCATTACCTCTTTGCTATTTTCCATGTATTCTTCATTAATTCCATCACATTCTGAAATAGATGCTGCATATATGCAAGGCTAAATCAAAATGATTCATTTTCTCATTCTCATAACTCAGGAATTCCATGATGGCCCCTAAGCCTTTCCATATTTGTTAGTAGGAACACAAATAGAATGCATAGGCTTCAATATTGAAGCAAAGAATATTATTTAATATATCTGCAAATCAGAGCAGCCATTATAGAGCATCACTCCTAAACCAGATATTCTGCAACTGAGGCATTTACAACTTTCCTATAAAATAATTTATGCTCTCTGTCAGTCAATGTGTTGATGCCAGGAGATTATTTTACTCTTTTGTCACTTACATTAGATTGATAAGTAAGCTCATGATTAGCACTGTTATGATTGCAAAATAAACCCTGTCAACTCAAATCTGTTTTCAATAAGCTATCTATTTTGTATGTTTAATTATTTTATTTGGAAGGTGAAAGAAATGGGTGCTGCCGTTTATAACTGCAGTTGTTTGGCTTCAGACATTGGAAAGATTTTTGACGTAAGTGCTTTGCTGTTTCATTTCCGTTGTTGAGAGTATGTTTGTAGCCCAGTGCACTCAATCAAGTATTTGCCTTCAGGTATATTGGTTCCTGGGTCAAGAAGGGGCCCAAATTCCTCCAAAATGGCCAGACCAGTTTTCTACACCATATGGTCGTGATACACCAATGAATCTGACATTCAACAGCTCTAACACACTCACATATTTATCAGTAAGTAAGATAATGTTTTTATGCCTTAAAAATAGTTTCAATACTTCTGATATCTGAAATAATTTACTAATAAATTAAAGACCTACTCTCACTATCCCCTCGCTTTTCATGTGACAATTTAAATTAACATAAACAATGTTGGATTTGTTTTTAATGCACCCTGGATTTTTACTCTAGTCATGCCACTTTATATTTCTTATTTTCATTTTTCTTGGTATCATTTCAGAGCTCGCCTCCATCATTTTGCCCTAAGGGAAGAACTGTAGATCTGGATGCAATTTTGGATGTAATTAAGCATGCAGAGAAATTTATATATGTTGCTGTCATGGACTATTATCCGCTAACTTTATATACACCCAAAATAAGGTATGAGCCATTTATTTTTTTACAGTCTTAAATACTATAAAACATATCTGTAACTTTCGATTCATCACTGGTCGTACAATCTTAAAATTGGTGGACTGCAGGCCTTTATCCTACCCTATCTGATGTATGGTAATTGGCTTTCTCCAGCTTTCCACTCACCCCTAAGGATTTCCATGTCCCTATCCTGCATGTCTTTCCTGACCAATGTACCCTTCCCAGTAGTCCCCACCCGGAGATCCAATTGGGGGACTATTTTACCTCTGGAATATTTTACCGGGAAGGATACCATCATGTCATAAATAGGTGGAGTGCAGGGCTGCATCTCCTTGAGAGACTAATGTGGTAGTTTCCCATTGGCTTCCGCATTGCAGTACTTCAGCCGATTCCATGAACTTCACTCTTGCCCAAAGCTGTGGCTGTTGATGCCAGATCGATCTCCTTGATCTGCGCCATTAATGCCTTCTACTGAGAGCTACTTCCTCTCAGTAGTGGGGTCATTTTGTGTTGCCTGTAAAAGTTGTCAGCTGCTGGTAAATATTTTCCGGCAAAATAGCCATAAAAATATTCTCTGGGCCACGGTCTCAATAAAGGTTTGATAGCTGAGAGTAGAGTTCACCCAGTAGAGTTTACTAAGGCATGCGAAATTCAAACATCAGGGTTGTTGGGGCAAGTAATAGTGACTAGTATCTGAAAAATAATACATCTTGGGTGAAGCTAATGGGTGCCTGTTGGTGTGCTCAGGAGTTAAACCTGGGCCGTCTGGTCAGTAGTCTAATGCTCTACCCCTAGATAACCACATCCCCACCTCCAGTACATAGTTTACATAAAAATAATAATTCATACATTTTTTGTGATTCAACTCAGCATTTCTTTAAAATAGTGCATGCATATCTAGTGTATTTGGTAATAAATATATTTCTTTCTCGTATCCTATTTATTTAATGCTTGGTCTATAGTTACTTCTTGAGAATGATGTTGAAACTTTTCAGCAGAATAGACTGAAGCTATTGTTCTTGAAATTGTTACTAAGTGGCTATTTGAGAAGGCATTCTATGTTAGATTAATTTCCTTATTATAGGTTTCTAATCTCGTTTCACCAACTCGGCTTGGTTTTAGGGAACATAAATCTACATCTTCTGCTAACTATCAGTTAATAACCCAGACTTTAAATGCTCTAGATAGAAAAATGGAAGTTGCTGCAATGTATTTCGATTTCTCGAAATCTTTCGACTGTGTTGGCTACCAATTACTTCTCAAAGTACAAAGGGCAAATTAAGAAGGACGTAAAACAGGAAACCTTTTTGAGGGTGAGGGAATTAACAGTAAATAGGGAAGAATGGAGGGCTGCAGTTAACCAATCTTAGGATTGAAATACTGATGATGATGATGAAGACATACAAAAAAAAATCTATCTGAGTATGTGAAAATTGTAATATCCATAAATATTCTACAAGGCAGAATGAGCAGCTAAACGTTTTATATGTACGTACAAAAAATGCAGGTGCTGGTCCAAATTTTATGGGCCTTCAACTTTATAATAAACTCCTAGCTGAGATTAAGACCCAAAAAAGTGTGGCTGCATTTAAAGTCAATCTACTTAGGTTCTTAAAATTAAAAATGTTTTATTCAATTGCTGAATATCTTAATGATATCTTATTTGTGTCATGTATCCATTGTATGTATTTTGTTACTTTACCCTGACGTGTCCTCTATTAAGTTTAACAGTTGTAACCACTTGATCACTGGATAATAAAATGTTTTATTATTATTAATATCAGAAAGTTAGTTAATTTTCTATAATTGGGTCAAGGGGTGAAGTAACTGAAGCACATCAAAAATCAAGTTGCTTTTGCTTACTTTTTTCCCATTGATTGCTATAAAATTAAGTTAAATCATTTCAAAATTTCCTGAATGATTCAAAATGGTTTTTTTGCAGATTTTGGCCCCAGATTGATGATGGCCTGAGAACTGCAGCTATTGAACAGAAAGTAAAAATTCGACTGTTAGTTAGTGTATGGAATCAGACTCGTCCATCATTACCACACTTCATTAAATCATTAACTGATCTTACGGGTGCATATCCTTGGGTTGATATCGAAGCAGTAAGTATTCCATCATTTTTTACTATTTTCCTCCTTTTCCTTGGTAATATCTTCCAGACCTGAATTAATTTTTGTTTCTACCTGCCGACATTAGTCAAACACTTATGTTAGGGTTGCATATCCTTCAATGATCCCTTTAGATACCAGGCTTGTTTTAAAAAATAGTTTATCTATGTGCAAAATTTTCTTCCTAATTTTGTTCACAAAGTCATTTGACTTAAGTCTAATTAAGGGTTTGTCATAAAATATTGAAATACTTGTTTTCAAAATCTGAGTTACAAACTTATATTTGTGCCCCCATGTTGTTTCAGTATTCACAGTTTTCAATTATCCAGTTTTTGACTGCTGAAAAATTAATTGTAGAATTAATGGAAATATTGTGATCCATCATGTATCTTTTTTTTATAATGCCCAACCAAAGATGCTTCTGTAGCATATATTTTTAAAAATCTTATGCATGAGGATTAAACTGGAAATGGAAAAATGAGTCATTATTACCGTATTTTCCCATCGATAACGCGTGTGTTATCCATACACAATTGTTCAGATTATCGAAAAAATGACAATGCATGTTATGTAATGCAAACTGAAAAAATTCAAGCATTTACAGGCCTATGTACACAATAATTTTAAGTAGTCTCGTAAAAATAAATTAGACTGGAAGCATGCCTTTCTAATTGCATTCTATTTTATACAAATCTCTGCTATATTTACAGTTATTTCATCTCATAAATACATGAGAAAAAGAAGAAACATAAATGAAATTTCTATACTTCATTTATTCTAATATGTAGTATTTCTTTATTCTGTTACGCAGTACTTCACATATACAGAGAGTACGTCGTATTATATAGTCTGTTTCAGTATTATTAAGAATTGCATTGGGTATGTTAATCTCCAGTCACCAACTGGTAGCAAAAAATTGCCTAATCCTTATTAAGATTTATTTAATATATATTGTTTACAATGTCACTTTCAGAAATATTTCCGTGTTCCAAGCACACCATCTCAAGCCAAAATACCATTTGCTCGTGTCAACCACAACAAGTACATGGTAACTGATAATGCTGCTTATATTGGTAAGTATGCACAAAATTTCACTATTTTCTTACAGTATCAATAGCATCATCATCTGTAATGCTATCACAATGTATGTATAACTTTACTATGTACATATCAGTCTTTTGAGCCATGAAATTCGATTTGAAAATGATAGTATGCACCGTTTTGACCAGATTTAATGCAATATCTTTTGACATTATCATCCCTTGAGCCTTGCTGCTGAATGTGGTTATTCGCCACCCCTTGCAGCCTAGTTAAGATTTATATTCCTTCAAATTAGATGTGTTGAACCGGAAAAAATTTAAATGGACACTTGCCAATTGCTGCAACGTATTCTGTATTAACAGAGTCTTGACATGATTTTTTTTCTGCACTCATTTTCAGAAAGTGTTCATTAATCAAAATGTGAAGTAACATTCTTGAATTTTATTTTTGTTTCCATAGCAATGATAAAATTAAGGTGTGCGACTTTGAATTTTGCTCATTTTTTGAGTTCCTGTGAAAATGAAATACATATTTCAATTGGCCACGTACAGCTAAGTCATGACATTATATGCTGGTACGCGTACTGCCTTGGCCTGTGGCTAATGTTTCTGGCTATGGTGACTTTGCTTGTTTAATGTTAGTGTTACTTTCAGTAAACCTCACAAACAGCAAACTCTTGATTATCCATGCTAATGGATACTTGAAAACAAGGATACCCGAAAGGCGTGGAAAATATGGTCGTGATATAAACAGATGTACGGAGACTCAGCGTTTTTATTCCTTGTGAATAATTCAGGTTTTTTTCAATGAAAAGTAAATTTTTTCTGGTTTTTAGCCATTTTTATAGGAGTGGAATAATAGTTTTACAAGAACACAGAACTATTATCAAATGAATAACAGAACATTTTTTCCTCAGAAATCTAAACCAATCACATAGTCAGGAAAAAACAAATGACTGGCAAATGACAAGTATTGACTAAGGACCACTGATATGGATTCATATTCATCATATGATACCAGTTTAAATTAAGCATTGTAGATGGTAAATGAATTATTTGCTCACCTTGAAGGAGAATAAAAACATTTTATTTTGTGAAATAAAAAACTTTTAAGAAAAGTGTATTTCAAATTTGTGTTTTTTTTAACGTACGTTAAAGTTTCAAAGCTTTCAGTTGTCTTTACAACTGTAATTATGATAAAATTTTGAGTAGTTTGGAGAATAGCATGGATAATCAAGATTTACTGTATTATTATTGAAGGGTGACCGTAATATGTGTTTTGACAAACATTATAACACTATGGGTGTGAAGAATTCTGAAAAGGATATTTGTACCTTTCCAAAAATGGAGAAATAACAGATTACCCATAATACCGTTAGAGGGTTGGGAACAATTTGCAATAATCAGCTCCTCATGCTGTGAAGACCACTTTGATTTCAGTTAAAAATGGAGGATTTAAGAAGGGTTTATTATCATATCAAATGTCAGTTGGGTGTCTTGTTACGAGAGGTGAAGAAATGCAGCATTGTATATGTTCCATTTTGTAGGCTATGTACTTCTAAATCCTACCTGAAGCAGTAATAGTAATAATAATAATAAATCCTACCTTGAAAAATACCAATATTATTATTATTGATTTAAATAACTTGGTACAATAAATTATTTTATAATTCATAATCGTGATTTGAATAAAATAATAATCTTTTGATTCTATGTTCCTTTTTTTCTTTAAAGTGCCATGTATAGAATGAGTAATGATTTAATTTAACAATTTTTTCAACATTTTTTTTATTAAAGGGACATCAAATTGGGCAGGAGATTATTTTACTAACACAGGTGGGGTAGGTTTCGTTATCAAGGATCCAATCCATAATTTTCTGTCTAATGATAAGGAAGATTCTGCTGATTCAACTGAAGGAGAGAGTAATATTCGTGATCAATTGGAGGCTGTGTTTGAGAGGGACTGGAATTCAGACTATGCTCATCTCAATATGGAGCAGTAGTGTTTTTTTTTCTCTGAAGATGGAAGTGTTGT
Source organism: Hetaerina americana (assembly GCF_022747635.1). Lineage (NCBI taxonomy): Eukaryota > Metazoa > Arthropoda > Insecta > Odonata > Calopterygidae > Hetaerina > Hetaerina americana. Next base: position 102,040,743 of record NW_027286763.1, read on the forward strand.
TTCTACAGTTTTTAATCTCAAATACTCATGGCATTACTAGTAATGAAGCATACTGGTATTTTAACTTCCATCCCAAAAGATTCCTGTGGAAAACTATTGACAAATGTATCCCCAGAAGCCATGAGCAGCACGTGGGTAGAGATTTTGTGGATATTGGGATCAGAAGTTAGAAGGCTACTTCTCAATAAATCACTCATGTGATGGAGCTGTTAAACATTTGTGAACGCATATCCATGTTTAGTGAAGAAACCACATCTTTCAACTTGAAAAGAGCTGATGCAGCACAAATTAATCATCATAATTCCATTACCTATGAGAGTGATTCAAGGTATTGCCTTAATTCATACTTCATTTATTGGAGTGGAATACCCAAACCTAGCAATAAGTTTCTTAGAAAGTGGTATGTCATTAGCTGTGACATACCACTTTGTGACAGGGTTATTAATGAGGCCTGTGGTTTCAATCAACTTTTAGATTAATGAACTTAGAGTTCCAGTTATTTTGCTCATAATATTGGGTGTGAGGGGAGACAATTTACCATTCAAGAAACTTTTTAAGTTGGTCAGGGTTGCAAGAATTTTATTAGTACACCTCTGGAACTACTTTTTGCCCTTTTTTCTTTTCTCATGTAATCCTAATGTGTTCATGTCATTCGGTAAATGGTAGTTTTTTTTATTTGGGATGAGCAGGAATTTCAGGGATGAGGATGAATGGGAAAATAATTTTCTTTTTGAGTGCATATTACACATGGAAAGCAGAAAATTTTCAGTGTTATTAAGGATGATAAAGGTGTCCTCCTAAATATTTTAATCAGAAAATCAAAATACTCCCTTGATTGACTTTAGAACTATATTGCATTTGTATTGTTTATAACCTGAACCTGAATAATCAAGAGTTCACTATTTTTATCGAAGGGTGAGCATGAAATGTGTGTTTTGACAAAAGATATAACACCATGAGTGTGAAATATTGTGTTTTCTTGCATTGCATTGTAGCCATAAGCATACCCTCCAACAATTCATCCCTAACTTTTAAAAGGTAATGTTGAAGAAATTTGTTGAAATGAAGTGCCAACTACATAAATCAAAAACATTGTTTATTTCAAATGTCCATCCATGAGATGTTAGTACATGCTACGTTGGTTGATATTTAATTTGTTGAATTTGTTCTCCTTTGGGATAAAATATATTTTAAAGCTGAAAATTGTGAAAGAAAAAACACATTCTCCTATGAGTCATATTTGGAACAAAATCTTCAGACCTAAGGTTTTAGCAGCCATTATTAAGTAACATTCCTGCTCATCCCTACTTTTATTGGAGATTAAAATAGAAAATAATATGATTTATTTATAAATTAGGTAATGGTTTTCATGTGTACTAAGTGTAATCCTTTTGTTTTGACGTGTCTCATATGGCATATGTATATAGTTCTTTCCCTTTATTGTGGTTTATTTTTTTGTTACAATAATTGCAGTTCGTTCAACGAGCAATTTCTGACCTTGTCCAAGGTAGTTTATTTCACTCCTTAATTAGCTCAGAGAAAACCTATCGTATGAATATTATGTTGTCACTTAATATGAGTTTTCTTGGTTGGATAATATTAAACTATGGATGTCATTAGAGTACGTCAAAAACCCCATCACATGAAAAGTTATCCAGGTAAATCACAAGTTTCATTCTGATGACTGTTAAAGTTTTGGCTTATAATTTTAATTAAAATTTACAATTACAGCGTGTGGCAACAAAACGTCCTTTTTTTCAAACGCAAAACGCTTTCAAAGGAAGTAATGTTGCCACACCCTGTAAATTTACCATTCACCAATTTACCATAAACAAGCTCTTGAAAATATTTCTGGTTGGATAAAAATTAAACTGTGTACCTTCATTTGTTTCCATGCTGCTGTCCATGTTACTTGTGAATTGTAAATAATCTCTTGTTTCTTTATCCGATAAGCATATCTCTTTGAGTCCACTGCATTACTAAGAATGGTGTTTATGACATTGAATCCTTCAAAATAAAACTTGGCAGTATCCGACAGCAATTCTAACTACCCATGTTCAGAAGTTTTGCATTCATAACTATTGTCGTTAACAAAATCAGATAAATTAATAATGATTGTATGATTCATTAAACCTCATAAAACATAGAAATTATTTTGGAATAATAAAGTCCATTTTAGTGGAGATATATTAGAGAATTGTTTAACAAACATAAGGTAACCAGATGTACCTGAAAGGTTTTCATTCAAGGAACTGAAGGAGATGCTGTGACTGTTTACTTTAATCGGATCATCCTCTGATTAATATTGAAAATGCCGAAATAACACAGAGTAAACATTTGTAAAGGTTTCCTTTGTCTTATATCCCTAACAAACCTTCAATCAAAATTTTAAATCATAAGTCATTTCAGTGAGCATATTTGTCTTTTCTTGATTAATCAGGTCAGAAATGGGCAAAGTTTTCCTTTCCTTCTTACTGGATAACTTGCATATGATCAAAGTCTATAGTTTTTCATATTCTGCTAGTTTTAGGGTTTGCTTGGTTGGTCATTTAAAAAGAAAATACATTGCTCTTCCAGTTTAGTTTCTGATTTCATACAATGTGAGAGGTTTAAAACAATAGCTTCTAAATTTAGTGCACAGGTTTTTTTTTGGATTCTCCCTTTTGTATTTGCCTCTCCAGTTTTTGCACTTTGAAAAAAATTGCATATCATTAACTCATAATTATAATTTTTAAGTATTTAATATCAAAAGGAACATACCTCACTTTTATAGTGTAATTCACATGCCCTCTTCAATTACTCAAAAAATAATCACATCCCTGATGAGTTCCCCACATCATTTTTTTATTGTAAATACATTATATGGCATGACCTTTTTCTTACCACAAGAAGAATCATCATTTCTATGGAAAGTCAATAATGACTATGGGAAAAATTCTCCAGTAGATGTTTATTTACTGTGGAATAATTGGAAAGTACTACAGTGAATTCCTATTTTCACATGGAAAATTTTTAATGGGATAAGTACCTAATAAAATATTAATTTGAGACCCTCATGGTTGTTTGGTAAGAGATTCGAATTCAAAACTTCCAAATAGTATGTGAAATAATTATAGTAGTTGAGGGTGGTTCATTGATATGGTCTTGTGTTACATTTCAGTACATTACATTGCGCATATGTACAGTTGAAAAAATAATTTACTGAGAAAGATAATGTATACAAGTAGTACTTGAAATCATGTTTATGGGAAATCACACATGCCAATGCAATCTATGGGCATTGATACAATTTATGTGTAGAAATTAATAAAGGATATTTTATAACCATATCATATATAATAGAATTGTGACATTAAATAATTCCTCCATCAAATTCTCTTCTTTAGCTGACACTTGCTTAATGTTCTTAAAGTTGTGAATTTAAACTTTTTTAAGCCAGGTTTAAGGTGATAAATTTATAATAAGTGTGGATTTACTTGAGTTATTAAATGTAGTGATATGATTTAAACAGCCAGTTTGATAGGGTGTAATTTAATTTACATTTTTGGAGTAACAAGTTAAATGTCATCTTTTGTGCCATGTTGGCTTTTATGCACTGTGAATGGTACCTTTCTCTCTTTCTCTTAAATTACTATAAATATTTATAAAATTCTGTGATATTATCCTTCTCTGCACTATATAAGATGGCTGCATAATCATTATTTAATAATACAATATTAATTTGTACGTATGAGGCCTTAAAGGTATGCATATAAATGTAGCCATATTTTATTAGGACATAGCTTGTTGTGTTAAATGGGTTTGTAACAGTATAGTGTTTATTTTAGATTTTAGACATGAATTGGTGACAATTTTTTACCTCAGTGTCATTGTTATTCCAATTGAGTAAGCATGCCCCTGCTAATTATACTCCAAACGACATTCCTTGGCCATTAAGTCTTCCAAAGTGGACATCTCATTCTAATCTATTTGGAATGATATAGGTGATCTACAAAATACCTAATATGAACAATTTAGCAAATTAAGTGGATATTTTGAAATGGAAGACTCAAGTAGCTTTCTTCTTTTCTATATGTTGGTACTATACTTCCTTATTGAAGTTAATTTCATGATATGAAGTTATAGCATGCATTGTTTGCGTGGCAAAAGATAGATAATGTTTTTCAAGAGGCAATTAGTGTGGGAAAAAGGTGAGGGGCCAATGAGGGGATGTGGGAAGATAGGAGTAGCCGACATGCTTTATATCAGATGCAAGGGGATCGAGATGGTACGGGGGCTAACGTACTGGCTTCCCACCCTGAGGGCGCGGGTTCAAATCCCGGCGGTGTTGAATATTTTTCAGAGGTATCTCGATCCCTACTTGAGGTGCTTTGTGGAGGGCACTTTGAGTGAGTACGCCGTCCGTCGGATGGGACGTTAAACTGCGGACCCCTTGGCGCCTTTCGTAAAGAGTAGGCTAATGCCGACGCCGGGTTTCTCTCCACCCTTCATCCTTTCCTGTCCATCCCCTATGGCGCAAATGACCTTAGCTGTCGCCTCCCCTTAAAACTACTACTACTACTATCAGATGCAATTGCAAGTAGGAGAAATAAGAGGAAATTTATCAGGGTGGGGGCCAAAGTGTTAGTGGATCTTGGAAAAGTTTTTAGATTGGCGGGTTGTCTGTTTGCAAGAGAGGGGCAGTAAGGATGAGTTTGCGTCATTGTCATGTAAAATAAGAAACAATTCTTTAAGAAAGGTTTTCATTCTGTGGGATCCGGGGAAATAGGTGGTGCAAAGGTTGAGTCCTGCATCAGATGTGATGTGGGGTTGTTTTTCTATGGTGTGGGAGGTCTGGTGAAGTGGTGGATTTTATTCTGTTGGAGCTTTTCTGGGCAACCACATTTGTGGATTGCATGGTGTAGATTGTGGAGGTTTTTGTTGAGGGTGACTGTGGTGTTGAAAATCAAAAATGTATATATGTATATATATACACACAAATATACATACATATGTCTCATACAAATATATATATATATATATATATATATATATATATATATATATATATATATATATATATATATACACACATTCAAACACGAAATCCCGCCAAACGGCGAATAAATACTCATATATACAGAAACAGATATAAGGAAAAGGGATAGGAACACATATAAAGGACGAACACAATAAAGGTGGGGAAGGCGGAATCGAACGGATCACAAGAGTAAAAATATTTCCTTGACCGGGACTCGAACCTCGGATCTTTCCACCCTGACGCCATCTCTTGGCTAAAGAATCGGGGCGCTTGGCGACATATTAGACCCACGGATCTCAGGGTAAATTACGTTTCCTCGATAGCTCAAGTGGTTAAGAGCATCCGCCCGGCAAGTGGAAAGATCCGAGGTTCGAGTCCCGGTCAAGGAAATATTTTTACTCTTGTGATCCGTTCGATTCCGCCTTCCCCACCTTTATTGTGTTCGTCCTTTATATGTGTTCCTATCCCTTTTCCTTATATCTGTTTCTGTATATATGAGTATATATATATATATATATATATATATATATATATATATATATATATATATATATATATATATATATATATATAAATTGTAGTGAGGGAACACTAAATGAGGGGTTGGAACTCTGGAGTAAATCAGAACAAGGCTATTCTCAAGTAGTTCTAATACTAAAGGGTGCAGTTTAGAAAGTTTCATGTTGAAATTCAGGGTAGAATTTGAACAGGCATTGGAAAACTCACATGCCTCTTGTTTCCTTATAGTCTCATTATTTGAGAAACCACTATCTCAAATAGGTTAATATAGAAGCAAAAATGTGATGCATTGGAAAGTGTTTTCGGTTAATTTTGTACTCATTCTTTGCTTATAAACAAATGCGAAGAACATTTCCAGTTGTGGATTAAGCATTCATGCATTTGAGACATTTTAAATGTGTATAACAAGTGTTTTGATCAAATGCTGAAAATATGTCATTTGATAAGATCTCAAACTATCTATGTATGATCTCATCTTCATTTCAAGAAATAAGTACCTATCTCAGTAAATGTATTCCCAATATTGCATTCTAAATTTCTGCTAATAGTGACTGCATATCAACTATTTTCAGACAGCAAGATTTTTGTTACTCGGATGTAATGATTTTTGATTATGCTAAAATTTTGAAATGCTGATACTTGCATTCTGTGCCTGGATAACAATGAATATCCCAAGAGGAAATTCCTACGCAGCCTTGTGCAACCACCTACACAGCCTATGCAGCCAATCAGTATGCCTTTCATTAGCAGTTACTCTTAAGGATGCAATTTATAAAGCATGGTTTCATGTTAGATATTTTATCTGTATAATTCTTTTGCTGTTAATGAATTTTACAAATGTATTTACAAAGATAGGTATTATGAATATATTTGTATCCCATTGTAATTTTCTTGAAGCTATACAAGCTATTATTGCTATTAGAATAATCATTTTTTTGAGTTAGTAATATAAGTTGAATTTGTTTTCAATAATTTCTTTTTATTAATAGTTGGTGTTGGTATGTTATATATGGATGTGCTTTTAGTCCTTTGCAACCAATCTGTGCCTCTCTTTTTAGTCCATCTACATTCTAGCTTAATAAGAGCTATTCTATCTCCAGATTGAGTAGGTATGGAGAATGGCTAGTTCACGATATAATTGTTCTTTTGTTAATTACAGTTTCGTGTAATGTAGTAGTATAAATGAACATTTAATACCTCAATTGTGTTGGCAAAATTGTTGTGATGACCTGAGGATTATTAACTTAAAGATCGGTTGCTGTGAGAATTGTATGTACATTTTATTATGCTATAAGAATTGTGTATGTATGGATGTGTGTGTGCATATACACACACACACACACACACACATATATATATATATATATATATATATATATAAACACATTGCACAATCATCGACCAGGAAGATTTTAATATTTAATATAAGAATTCCTGATAAGCTCTTGGAGAATTAAGTGCATATCTAATGTGCCATGTCAAACCTTTGACAATTGTATGTCATTTTTGTTGAGACCTTAGCATTTGTATTCAATGTTACCATTACTTCATGATTTGGAAAATTTATTTTGTATAAAGGCTTTCGAATATTAGTATTGATAAGATTTTTTTATAAGGATTGCATCCTGATTGTGTTCCTTATAGCAAAGAAGTTTCTGCAATAGATATCACACTTATTCAATCTTGTCACCATAAGCAATATGATACTGTCAAATTACCAGTTAAATAAGCTTATGGTCATTGGTAAAGTAGTCTTAATTCTATGAAGTTGACTGCTGGGAATCAAAATTTACTTGTTACCTTAGCACTCAAGGAACAGTTTTGGATATCTTTTGTGATGTCAAAAATTTAACGATTGTCATGTTTAAAATTTTCGATTTAAAATCTGAGAATTTTTATCCAAGGAGGACTTCTCTTTAAAGCAGTTGAATCCAGCTTGTGATATATTATGTAGTTATTTTTCTCAATGTATAAATAGCTTGTGTGTTATCATCAATGCAAAAATTAATGAGAACATATTTTTTGTACTGCTTAATGTTAATGGAGTGAGGGCGTAATTTTGAAAGGACAATTTTCTGCTGTTGTATTTATGCATTTGATTCCTATTTTGGAATTACTGGCAAGGAATAAAATAACTTTTTTAATAAACATGGAGAAATTTATTTATTTGAATAAAGATTCAGCACCGCCTTAGTTTAAATCTACAGTTTTACTCTTTAAATGATTAATACTTAATTGCAGATTCCTTAATAAGATATTCAGGAAAGGTTCACCTAAAGGATTAAGCCGACCAGTGTATGTTCTGGGCTCAAGCTATATTTTCCATCTAAGAAGGCATTAAGTGATTTGTGTGGCTGTTTAGAGCCAGGCTTGTTATCTGATCAATGATGAGAGGGACGAAGGATTGAAAACCATGCTTATCTCTTCAGTGTTTATGGCTGGAGGTGACCATTAAGTGAGAGGTTTTCCCGTAGTGCCACTATCTCCTGAGCCAAGCAAATCATATGGGAGAATTTCCCAAGAGGGAAGAAAGACCATTAAGGAGAATATGAACATTTTCATTAACAGCTTCTGTCTTTCAACTTTTTTGAGCTACTTTAATTTAAAACTATGAGATTCAAGTAACTGAAAAACAATTATACTGTTGTTTGTTCAATCTTGTTTTAAAGGCATGTACTTGCGGTAACATTGATTACAGTTTCTATTATTGGCATGTCTTTCATATATTTGTATGATCAATCCAAAATTCTTATCAGTCAGTTTAATATTTTTAGAGGAAAAGCAATTCCTTAGAATATTTACAGGAATCTTACTTTTCCTATATCTAGTACAGTTTATTGTTTTAAAATGACCATTTGTTAAATATGTTGATGGGAAACTCAAAATTGAAGGTCACCTCAGCACAAAGGTAAAGCATTTTCTTGCTTCAGAAAAGCCAATTCAGGACCAGCATCCTCGACTAATAAATGTTCTCTATGACTGCTATAACAGATCAGAATGTGTGGACTAATTAAGTAAAAGGGAGATGACTAAATATATAAATATTCGAGAAAAACGGAGATAAGGTATCAACAGGAAATTGAATATATTTATTTGTCAACATTGCCATGAATACAAAATGCATCTAGAAGGAATACAGTTATGTATAACGTTAAAAAATACAATAAAACAAAGAAATATAATTACATTCTTTGTCAAACCAAAATTTATGGAAATATAATATGGATGTAAGGCCCAAGGATTGTCTATTAATGCTAGAACAAATAACCTCTAAGGCAAAAAATCCACTCAAATTTTGAATAATTTTGTAAATGGCATGGTCAAATTTAAGTAATAGAGCAAGAAAATATCTTTTGAAATTTTTTTTGAAGTCTTATTTACCAGCTAGTCAGGTTCCTGATCCATGAACCCAAATGGCAAAAAATGCAAAATGAATTATTTTTAATGGCAATAACTACCTTAAGTACCTCAGGAAATTGATTTGGCACTCTTGATAACCAATTATTCAACAGAATGACTTGTTACAGGAAAGGCGAGCAACAGGGATTGAAACAAGTATTATATTTTTCACTCTTCAAGGAAACCAATGGAAATAAATACTGGTGGATAACTTTCAAACAGAACACCAATTGAATTGACAATTATTTTTAACCGCATGGAGCGATTAGAGACTCAAGACCCATTCCCACATCTAGCCAATTCACAGCAACCGCAATCCCAGGTTTTTTTTCAGTTTAAAAGTTTTTATTTTCGTCATGCATCAGTACAGTGAAAGGAGTCTAAACATTGAATTGAAAACAATAATATAACAGAAAACCAATTTTAGGAAAGTATTCCTCTTCAGAGTGGAGCAATAACAACAGGATATGAAAATGGGAAGCAGTGGCAATTGGCAAGATGTCAGTGGGCGCCATTCCTCATTCCCAGCAAGCAAATGCTATTTATGGGGAGTTAGGGTGAGGTCGGTTTGTGGTGTTTATTAAAGTGGTTCATTTAATGTGAGGGCAGTGCTGGTGTAATTTAATTAAATTAATGTGAATTTTGGTTTTGGGTGTATTTGGTCAGCATCGTAGTCATAGTTGCGTAGATACATTAATAGTGAATTAGTAGAGGATTGAAGTGAAAAGTTAAAACTGAGTTAATGACATTAAGTCATCCAGAATTGTTGGAATTTTGAGGTCATTGTGTATAATTAATGGTTTCTGGCGTAACTTTATGGAACCGATTCATTATAAATAAATGAAAGAACTAACTTTGTAGTTCCACACGAAATTGTTTCGTTTCGTGTGGAACTACAAAGTTAGTCCTTTCATTTATTTGTAATTGTGTATATTGTTGCTTCTGATAAAGTATTGGGTCAAAGAGAAGTTACACAGTACTTTGTTTTGGTGTCTGGTGACTCTTGTTATCTGGGATTTGGTGGTGTGAGCCCAAATTGGAGGGGCGAAAGTTACTACGGTATGTATCATAGTTAGATAAAGGATACGTTAGTGGATAGTGTTAGGGGTGACGACAGCTTAAATAGGCAGTACAGGGAATAGTAGGTGCCCCACCTTTTTCCCAAGACTGAGGTGAGATGGGAGTTGTAGGTTAATCTTTTATCTAAAATGACTCCTGGAAACTTCTCTTCTTTTTTCTTTGGTATAGGTTGAGAGCTGAATTAGAGTGGCTGGCCTTTGCCCTTTCCGCTAATTTTCGAGAAGTTTACAACCCTACATTTATTTAGTTGCAGTTAGAGTTTCCAAGTGGACATCCAGTCATATAGGGAATCCAGATGCTCTTAAAGGTAATCTATTGCTTTATTAGGGTGAAGTGAATGAGCAGAGATGGCGGTGTCATCGGCATACAGTATTAAATTAGTATGCAGGTATGAGGGAATGTCATTTATATGCAAATTAAACAAAAAGGGGGATAGCACTGCACCCTGTGGAATGCCAGATGTGATGGGAAATATTGCAGAAGAGGCATCGGAGCCTGAGGTATAAAAAGAGTGGTTTGTTACAAAACACTTCATAATTTTTTTGAGATATGTTGGAACTGGTAGAGTTGTTATTTTGTGAATGAGTCCCTCCATCCACACTTTATCAAAAGCTTTGGCCAGATCTAAGAAGGCAACCTGTGTACATATAAAGTTATTGTAGCCAAAAACTAACTCTTCAGAAAGGCGGGTAATTTGGTGGAGTGTTGACATAATCTTCGGAAGCCCATTTGTTCCAGATGAAGAATGACTTCACTGAATAGGTGTAGTCGCTATAGTATTACTCTTTCCAGTAGTATTGAAAGGGCCGGGAGAAGGCTTATTGGCCGGAAGGAATTTGGGTCAGAGTGATTGGGAAGCAGTGGGCACCAGCCCGCCTATATATACTCTGAGGGACCAAGATGGCCGACCATAACTAAGCGGGAAGGTCAGCTAAATTGGCTGTCAAAGGAACATATCGCCAGAACACAAATAGTGGTAGTTCCTCTATTGTCAAGTAATCCAGATGCGACGATATAAAAACAGGGTCAGCAAAGAGAAGGCTCCTCCCGCAGCGCGGCAAGGACAGCCTGTTTATCTCGACTCTGATACATTTGCCACATCAGATATAACAGGTAAAATATATAAAAGACTTCCCAGTGCAGCAGTGGCCTCTGCCTGGAAGATCGGTAGCTCGTACGGGAACCGCTCAACATCGATATCAGGAGCCACAACGGCCCATTGCCATTAAGTGGCGTCCGTGTTCATGGTGTAGTTACGGGCAAATCCGCTGTTTCCGCTTCTACTGATATAAACTGCCTATGCCTAAGATATGCCTAGGTGACGAGAAATATCGGTAGACCCAGGATCCAACATACCCACGCCATTTCCTTGCTACTTTGGGAATGTCTCTCGCACGTTTTCAGGGTTTTTAAAATGGTATTGTTGTTGTATCGTTTGGTTGCTTGTGTCCATCAAAAGTTTACCTTAACCGAAAGATTCATGAAAATAATAATTATTAGGTTTTTTGATCTCTGAATGGTAATTTAAACAGGAACAGCAAACATTTTGTCTAACATTTTCGGTTATTTATAAACAGGTGTTTTTCTGGGTCGGAAAAAACTCTAACATTAGAGCTCTCATTATGGGGCTACTGGAGGAAGTATGAATGTATGGTCATAACGGTGCGTACCTAGCGAAATATAGGTATCTCCTATCGGAATAAATCATTCTGAGTAAATCTGATAGGACTAATGAAGGAAGAAAAAACTCCGAGCGAAAGTAACCCCGCCCACTTTTTGGATCCCCTCCGAATTTTCCTATCTATTTCTACCGAATTTATAAGTGGTCTTCCTCTATGTTGCTCTCTAACATTTACTTCCTTCTTCTCCATACCCATATTTCAAATGCTTCTCATCTACCCTCCACTTCTTATCTCAAAGCCTAGGTTTTGAATCCAGTCATTACTGCATTACATATACACGTACACATTGAGCTGTAACTAATTTTTTTGCTCGCCGAAAGGAAACTTCACGTCGATGGAAGAGAGTAGATTTCATTTTATGAAATATAATTCAATATAAACCAAATTACTACTTAGCTAATAATTATTCAGAACTCACATTACATTTTCCAATGCTGATTGTTTTTAGTTATTTGCCGGTCAACCGTTCGTCGTTCTCAAGATCTCCGTCAATGCTGACAGCAACGGATAGTATATCATTATAAATCATATTAATATTAATTACGATGGAAAAAATTACATCTGTAATCAACACTTACCTATCAAGAGACGATCCAGCGTCTTCGTTCTCATTTTTAAATGCTTTCAAGAGAGTAATTTTTCCATAAACACACTGAATAGGTCATCAACAAAATATACCATTATTTCGAATAGGATATAATGAGTTCAATTTCTCATCCCCGTGAAGGTATGAAACACGAATACTCATGTGTTCTTGGAGCGCATTGCTCAATAGAAATTTAGCTCTTCACATATTATTTTGTGCTATGAAAAAGAGATTCATTCTTATCGTACCCATCACTTGGCTGGTTTGAATAATTGTGGCTAATTTCAGTCTAGTGTCGTTATCACCTTCGATTGGCCACGGAACATATAGTATACTAGGTCATGGGGTTTTTGTATACAGGTGAAGAGAGTGAGTACTATTTGTTATATTTTGTCAATTTTAGGCAGAAAATTGTTCTAGTTTAGGAGATATTGTGTAATGCATGGAAAATCCTCAACAAAATACACCAACTTCAGTTCTTTGTCATCTTCGGTGGGCCCTAGGTCTTATACTAGGTAATGGGCTAGGGTTTGCATAGGCAAGCGAGTAGAGTTAGAACTAATGAGTGTACTGCGTCAATTTTATGGAGATTAATTTGCGAATTTAGAGGATATAGTCGTGCACTTCGTAAAAAAAAGTGTTTTGATATTGTCGAAAAATCTAGTCAGTACGGGCGGATTTCAGTTAAGTTGACAGTTAATTGTTAATTCGTTGCGCATCACTCTGCGACTTTTTTAAATTGTCTCTATTACGTAGACCAATCAAATTAATTTGCTGTAAACAAACAATTAATTGATCGCCATCTTTCCAAAAGTAAGTGCCTCGCAGGTATTGCTGATATCATTATTAGCTGTTTTATTTATAGAAAATTTGACTTGTGTGCCCTGTAATTAATAGAGATTGCCGAGCAAAAGTAAGGATTCGTAATTTGACAACATCTCCTGAGTTTGTTGTTCCCTTCCTGACCTTCCCCTGAAAACTAAATCGGAAGACCTAGTTACCTACAGTTAATTTTACTAATCTTATTCCTTTAATTATGATCTGAGGTGTACGACTGCTTTTTCAAAAAGAGTATATTAATTAATTTAGATACTGATGATAGCTGATTATTTGCATTTGCGTAGATATGGCAGAAGAAAGTGGTTTGACAACAATGGATCCAGACGAGTCTGGAGATGATAATATTGTGGTAACGTTGGGGCCAGTGATACAACCAACTTTTTCAAGAGTAAATTTGCGATCCGAGGACTTCGAGAACCTCATTTCCCTGGGTTTTGATGAAGTAGTTGCCACGAGGTTGAACGAGATATTTAAAACAGGTAGGTATAGAATGCCTTTGCGATGCATTTCTAAATAAATTAATAGTGAAAATTACATGGTGTTTTAATTGAGTTGGTTTAAATTATGGCTATGTTTGGTAATTTTGAGGTTTGAGCATAGTCTACTAGTGGCCTGGTTGGGGTGAGCATGTACTTTGAATATCCATCCTTTCCCGCCCTTCTGTAATAGGATGGCGGACACGGGGGAGGGAGCCTCACTTTAGTACTCATTTTATATCGATGTATTTCAGAGACGAAGTAAACAAGCACCAGGAACTATTTTTTTGGGAAAATATTAACGATTATAATTGATTGCAAAAGATATTTCTGCAAAGAAGGCAATAGCTTCCATGGTTCGCATTTTTACCCCGCTAGTACTACTTTTTATCTAATACACATATTTCTATAGGGTGGTTTGCGTAATATTCGGGTTTAATAAATGCCAAACTTACAAACGAGGTCGCTTCATCCCACACACACAATTGGGTGATAGGCGTGGCTAAAGGATAGCAACGCAAGAATAAATTTCACATATATTTGAAATTTTCAGTTTCGTTTACACGTTTGTCATGTGAATAAGGTGGTGGGAGAGAGGGTATGGTTTGGAGATGAATGACAATGATAACCACCCTATCAACCTGAGGGTTTGTCTGATAGGTGAAGGTAAAACTCATTAAACCAATGAGACCGATGGCATATGTAATTCGTCCATACAGATCGGGGGGCAGATCTTCTTGTGTCATCTTTCATTTGCAATCATATATGGTGCCCAAAAAATCACAGCTTGGCTGAAGTTGAGGATGCCCAAATTCATAGTCAAGCTAGCAAAATTAAAATCAAGCCCCCTGGTCAGTAGCCTATCACTCTGCTCACTGGAACACGCCCTTATCTAGCATCATAAGTCCGGAAATTTGTTTGCAGCACTATAAACTAATATTTACCATAGAAAAGTATAGACTTAACATATCGCTTTGTAGATTTGTTTAAGAGAATAGAATAACAAATTTTACGAAAAAGATTAGAGAGTGATGGAACTCATATTAGTTCATTGAAGGATTATAAATTTATTTATTCATACATCCATGTATATTTGCTCCCAAAATTTGAATATTTAATGAAATGGAAGATAGTACTCCCAACTTGATTGCCTGTTACCCATTGAATATAAATTTAAAATGACTTAATTATTTGAACAAAGCATTCCAGTTTAATTGGCACACTACTACCAATGTGAATACAACTCATAATTTTCTGAGTAGTACTGTAATATTGCTGAAGTATATGATGGCTTTATGGCACATCAGTGTGGCATATTTATTATTGCATTAGATAACTAGACCTATTTAAAATGGAAGTGAATTTGTTTATTTAGAAAGCCCTTCTCCTCTTTCCTTTTCATGAAACATATTCTAGCCATTATTTTTTCTGGTTTTCTACATGCATATAAAATATTTTTAAATTACACCCATAGGAAAACTTGCTCACTCTGACCTTGATGATAGAGCTTTAGATGCTTTGAAAGAATTTCCTGTTGATGGTGCTCTTAGTGTTTTAATGCAATTTATGGAATCAAACCTTGAGCATGTATCCAATAAATCAGCTTATTTGTGTGGCATCATGAAAACTATGCGTCAAAAAAATAGAGCTGGTCAGAAATCTCAGCAAAACAATTTGGCTAAAGGACCAAATGATGAAAAAATTAAGGTGAGGTATTCATGTGTTAATGTTGGTATCCAATAGATTTCCATCTCTTTAAATAAAGACAAAGGACAAATTTTGTTACTGTTTTAGCTTCCAAACTTGGGAGAATTGTTTCAAATTGGAGGCTAAATAATTTCTTTATTTTCTTCATAATTTTGTTATCAATGGGGCAACATGCAGTCTATTCTGGAGAGAACAGGCTACCCATTGGACGTAACCACAGGTCAGAGGAAGTATGGAGGACCCCCACCTGAGTGGGATGGCCCAACACCTGGCCCTGGTTGTGAGGTAAAGTTAACTGGGTACAATTTCTATTTGTTATTAAAATAAGCAAAGTAAGTAATTTTACTTGATTAAACAATTCAGCACTCAAATGTAGTATCAAGTGTCTATATTGGCTTCAATTGTTCTTGAGCCAGAATTAGTAATTACTTTAATTATTGCCAAAGGCCCTTTGCATTTATCTTTGTGGTGATCCATCAGAATCAGGACTTTTATTAATTTTTCTAATGGGAATCATTGTATACATAGTGCTGCTATAGGAGTCCCTACATTCATTTAATGTTCTGTTTATTTCAAATATTGGTTCATTAGGAACATAGCATAGCATTATGTACCTTTAAGTCGATTAAACACATGATACCACTTAATAATCTGGTAGCAGACTGACCCAATCAATTTGTGCATTATGCATCAATTATCTAATCCACTTAGTCATCCAATTGTTATTGTTATTTGGTGTATCTGTTATTGATATGAGCATTGCTTAATTAGAACTCTCATAGATAGCCAACTGAAGTTCAAATTGTTACAGAAACTTCAATTTTCTTTTGAGTTTCATTGTTATATTATATGAAGTGTCAATGGATGTATTAATCATGCTGATGTCTTCACAGAGATGTATATCAACTACAGCTACAATATTTAATTATGCTGATACTTTTTGTAGGTTTTCTGCGGTAAAATACCAAGGGATGTTTATGAGGATGAAATAATCCCTCTCTTTGAAAACTGTGGTAAAATATGGGACTTGAGGCTGATGATGGACCCAATGACTGGACTTAATAGGGGCTTTGCTTTTGTAACATATGCCACAAGAGAAGGAGCCAATAAGGCAGTTCAAGAGGTAGGCCTATTGATCCAAAAAATGATTTGTTGAAGTTTGGGGTTTTTAAAAGTGGGAATGTCCATTATTCTGTAAATATATGGCTGCATTGTGGTACATTTATGCCACTAGAGGAATGGTCATAAATTAGAGCAATGATGATAAAAGTTTATATTAAAAACTAAACGAATTTGATTACATCATTTCTTACTTATCATTATGTCATTTCTGGCAGTTAGTCTTCATGTTTACCTTTGTCGTAATTAATAACATTGTTAATTTAATGTATAGGGTTTATCAAGTGGATATGGACATACATATATAAAAGATTTAAAAATGTAAATACATCATACAATATTAATAATTCATATGAAGCATAGCCAAAAGATCTTACAGAGTTAACAAGATCTATGCATAGCACATTTACCACAATAGAATAGTAATTTGTCTTTAGTCATCCACACAAAATAGGATTCATCAGAAGTTACAATAAACAGTGTGAGCCTTTTCATAAAAACAGTGTGTCCTCCAGTGTAGCCTGAGTAGCGCTCAAAGAACTGCCCTAGAGAACACGTAGAAGTTTTCAGAAGACAGGT
The DNA here is from genome assembly GCF_022747635.1 of Hetaerina americana. Classification (NCBI taxonomy): domain Eukaryota; kingdom Metazoa; phylum Arthropoda; class Insecta; order Odonata; family Calopterygidae; genus Hetaerina; species Hetaerina americana. The sequence continues at coordinate 102,057,750 of NW_027286763.1, forward strand.
TAATTTTTCAAGTGTAAGTTTCACTTTAGTCTTGCCGTTTCAGTGTAGCAGGAAGAATAGTGTGCAATTTTATACCATGGTGATATGCTCCTTTGGTTTTAAGTTCAAATCTTCATCAGAGAAAGTGAATGTTAGATCTTAATCTCATTCAATACTCATGGGTATGAAATCGATGGATGTTAATTCACATTAGTGGATGACTCCATTGAGGTTACTGTCATGGCATCTCCCACAGTTTTTTGAATATGTCATGAAAGGTCAAGCTAGAAAGAAGATGTTGGTTACATGAATATACTGCACCATCACAAGTTCCTTTAATGCTTGATGCATGTTTGTTGGAGACAAATTTAAAGAAATAATAGTGCATGCTCTAACAGTACCTTATGTGTGAGTCACCCACTGGTGTGCATACAATTGCAAGAATTTTTTGGTACCAAAGTCATTTGCCTGGACTAAACTCCAAGGCTAGATGAGTGACTGTTGCACCATGAAATGCTTAGATTTACTAACTTGTTCACATTCTTTTTAATCATTTAAAGCAAGGCATTTAAGAATTCCATTGGAATTTTTCTAATTTTGTCAGTCGTAATTTTAGTGAATAAAAATGACATTCGATAATACTTTTAGCAAAAGGGTTACCAAATGGATTTATAAAAAAATATATTGGTACTGTCTGGCACTACCCCAGAACGTAACACTAGGATAGTGGTGAATTGATGTATGATGAAAGTAAATTCTAGAATTTTACCAGAATGAATGTTGATAGATGTTGACCATTTACCTCATCTGTCACTCACATTCTGGTCTGGCCAATTCCTAGCTGTGCAAATATACATGCGATGAAATAATGCACCTGGAGGTAGAAAAAAACCACGAGAGGGGTAGCAAGCTGTGCATACCCTAGCCATTTTTTCTGATGATATTAAGTCATTTGATTTCATGATTGGGTTCACCATCCATCAAATGCCTAATGATCCAAAACAGTTGGACAGAGTTGAAGAGTTTCTAAGATAATTGTCAGATGTGGGTGCACTAGTCAAATTAAGAAGCTTTAAAGGACTAAATTTCAAGATGTTCGTGACATTATTACTTAGTCATTATACAGTTTGTCATATCACATGTTCACCTAGCCTTACTAGAGATTAATGGCAATTGTACATTTCCTTTAATAAAATATAATGCTCAACATTATGAAAACTTTTGCGGGATCTATATATATTCCCAATGTGGACTATTTATTATTCATCAGTTCAAGAACACGTGTTAAAAATTAATTGTTAAAAGAATTAAGAGATACAAATATATTTGTGTTCACAGCTACAAAAGAACATGCATTACACATAAGAACTTTTGGCTTGTGTTTTCTTGATTAAGGTATGCAATTGTAAATGAAAATTTCAGTTTTTGACGAAGAAAACTTCTGTTATATGCCTACTCTCTAGTTATAATGATATTTAATTAAGTGTATTAGTATGTAATGTTTCATTTTGATATTTTTTTATTTAGGCTTTCAATTTATATAAAGTGTTTCTTATTTCCCAGCTTAATGATTACATGATCAAGCCAGGAAAACCATTGAAAGTGAACATCAGTGTTCCAAATCTCCGTCTATTTGTGGGAAATATTCCAAAATCCAAAGGCCAAGAAGAGATCTTGGAAGAATTTGGTAAAATAACAGGTAAGAAATCAACCCAGAACCTCGAACTATGTTTAGATACAAAATTAAGTGTAATTGAAAACACGTCTCCTAACCCAATAAAATACACTTGTTTTCTGAAAAATGGCAGAATTCATCAAAAGCCATCATAATATCCATTTCACGTGCTAAGCAGCCATTTTCTGGGCAGAATGAAATACAGCACATTTGTGAAATCCATTATTAAAATAGAAAGAAAGACTCGTACTTTTCCACAGATTTTATTATACGGTACAACGCGTTTCACCGACTTGCGGCATCATCAGGTACAAATTTGCAAAACAGACAGAGCAAGCATATATACCCTCAGGACAGAGTGGGGGCGGGGAGGGTTGGAAGGATTTGAGGGGGATGGGGGCTCGCAGGTGCGTTGATGGATTGTTTTGACCATTTCCAGGCTAATTTCTCGGAGAGGAGTGGGGAGGGGTATGGGAATAATTGCTCATTACAAAGTGTCGTGTTGGGGTTCACCAAGTGCCTTCTAATCTCTAATTGCTCGAGAGCGTCCATTTTTAATCCTTTTGGGAGTGTGTGTAATATCTCTGGGACAAAGTCACTGCTGTGGTTGAATTCTAGTGAATGCTTGGCGAAGAGAGAGTTGTTATTCTGATTTTTGTGACACCTAGCGTGTTCCTTGACTCGTAACTTGATATTCCTGCCGGTCTGACCGACATAAACGCTGTTGCAATCCTCGCATTTCAGTTTATAAATGCCTGATTTGAGAAGGCTATCCTGGGTGTCTTTTCCATTGGCTAGAAGTTTGGAGAGGGTTATGGGTGGGTAGAAGGCTGCTTTGAGTGAGGTGGGTAGGCAGTTGGAAATCCTATATGAAAGATCTCCCAGAAACGGGATCGAGCACCACTTAAAATCTTTAGATACTGCGGGCTGAGATACGAAAATGCTTTTTATGGCCATTGCTTTTTGTTTTTTCCGTAGTAATGTGTCAACTAGTTTGGGGTTGAAACCATTGTTGGTAGCTATATTAGTGATATTCACGAGTTCAATTTTGAAGTTTTTGGGGGAAAGGGGGATGTGTAGGAGGCGGTGGATCATGGAGTGGAGGGCTGCGTGTTTGTGAGAAAAGTGGTGTGCGGAATCATTAGAAATTATATGGTCTGTATATGTGGGTTTCCTATAAATTGCAAATTCGTGTCTATTATCCCTAATTGTGATTGTCAAGTCGAGGAAGTTGATGGTGCCATTGACGTCTTTTTCCATGGAGAAGGAGATATTCCGATGAATAGTGTTTAGGAAATTAAGGAAGGAGTCTAACTGTCGGTTGGTTCCGGTCCATAGGCATAGTATATCGTCCACGTAACGAAACCAATAGCCCACGTTTTAGCCCAGCCCAGTACGAGTCTTTCTTTCTATTTTAATAATGGATATCAATTACTTCCACGAAGTGAAGCCTGAAACAATAGAACATTTGTGAAAATTTAAATCTTGTTTGATGTAATTGAAAATACCTGAAAGTGGCGGTATGTAAATCACTATTTATTTTGTTTCAGAATGGCAACTTATGATCATCTTTTTTGGAGCTGTACATGCATACATACATTAAAATTACACTTGGCAGCATGGTGTGATACTTGCTATGTGTACATTGGCTGTGTAGTGAGATATACTTTCCTTCTCTTTTGAAACTGTCATAAGACTGACACTCCAACCTTCTCTATCTATTTCATCCCTTTTAATCTGTTCATAATTTCTCCTCTTCATTAATTTCAACCACCTTTCCCTTTGCATCTAACTCCTCCATCTTCCTTTCCATCTTTACCTCTTTTTCAACAGTCCTTTCTCAACATATGCCCAAGTCATATCTTTTTCCTTGTTGTTATGCTTATCACCAAACATCTTTCCGGTACACCCTATCTTAACATGAATCCATTTCTTGCTCTATTATTCCACTTCACGGAGGTGGTTTCTGTAAAAAAATAAATACGACTATTTCTCCAGGCGAGCCATTTTTATTTTTCCGCATAGTCTCCTTTCTGGCTTATAAAAACTTACTTGACAGATTCCACCAGAATTTTTTTCATAACTATGGTTTTGTTGCAAGGCAACATCATCAAATGGGTGTTGCCTTGCATATGGGCATAAAATATATTCATTTATCAAAATGAATTAATTATATTATGTTATTATTAAAATTATTTTTTCCCCCAGGTGACACTCGTTAAAATTTCACTCTGTTTTTCCTGAAACATATCCTTTACACTTTGTCTCTTCATCCATCATCATCATCATCTTCTAATGGCGGAGCCTTCTAAAATCCAATTTCATGTGTTTATTTCCTAAATGATTATTTTTCCATATATCTTTTTTGCCAAGGCTATCCTTATTTTCACTGCTTAGGTGCATCTGCTGTCCTTTGTAATTACACTCCCAAGGTAGCAAAACTTTTTCAAAGCTGTGGACAGGATTTTGAGCATCCTATTCATATCTTTGGCTGATTCCTCCAGGGTCACAATATCATCTGCAAACCTAATGCAGTGTATCTTTCTTCCATTTATCGTTACACCATTTCTTTTCTCCTTCATTATCTCTGAAGATTCGTTGTCTCTTCATCCATCGGTGCATAATTTACCAAAATCGCAGCACTTAATAATTTGGGGTCCGTCGGTTCCCTAGTTCCCCATTCCTCCTGCTTTTGAGGCTACAATCAGTATTGAAATTCAAACAAAAAACATCACTGCTGGAACTTACTTGTACACTATGTTAGATTGTTTTCTTATTATAAGCCCTCATATAAAATCACAAAATCCACTGCAGAATATCTAAGATCATATCAAATGTTTATAGGTCACATTATTGTTCCATATTGCCCTTTATTCATAGAGTAGGCTCTTGATTTATTAGGATGCAGATTAACTGAAATCACCCAAAAAAATATTGTAAAACTACATGAAAATATCCTGTGGAATCGCAAAGTTACTATTTTTTCATTTCCAATATGAATCAATTCTATAAAGTTATACCTGAAACTATCAATTATCAAGAGTAAGTAAAACTACATAGTAATTAAAAACTGGATAAAACTAACCCAGAAAAATTATGTGCAAAAGTTTACATAGATTCCTCAACTCTGTATTCTATTGCATGCATTTGCTCATTAGAACAATTTTATCTTACATATCAAAAGGTACTATCTTACACATGCACTTAAGAGAGCTGATTTCTCAGCTGAAAAGTTCCTGAGTTCACCCTACCCTACATACACTCTATCAGTAAATGTTTCTTGCAGTATAGGCAAGCTTATCCTAATTTATCAATTATATTGTTGTGTGTAATATACGGAAGGCATTTGTATCTCTGAAGGTTCACCTGTTAGATTGTTCACTACTCATTAACACTTGTCTTGTGTTAATGAGTAGTTCCTTGCTTTGAATAACAGCATAAAAATTGCATTTCATGTGGATAGTGGATTAACTAGGATTTTCATTAGCTAACAATTATTTCCTTTTTATATCAGATATTTGAGAGTCTACGCACCTATGTCTCAATGTATCACAAAATTTTAATCTGTTATGCAAATATGTGGTCACAATGCAAATGATTGATGTAATGTTCAGAAAATAAACTTTTTCATCCTCACAGGTTTATATTTACCTTAACTCATAAAACAGAGGATGGCAGCAAGATGATCTTATAGTATTATTTAATGTTAATATCTCTAAACTTTGCTGATCACAGTCACTATCTAATTAAATATCCCTTAGTTAGACTGTGTCATAGGTCAGCAATCAGTGATTTTAAAGAAGTACCTACTGAGGTTTGGAATTAGTTGGTAGCATTGATGAAGATACAAAGTAATGGATAGGATCTGAGTGTTTAGTGTTACAAACCTATAATTCTAACATGCTTTTTTGGTGTGCTAGTTCTATAGTTGTATCATATATGTAGTAACAAAAGGTTTCTATATCTTTTTTATTGTCATATTAGCATAAAATAACTGTTAGGTAATTTTTCTTGAGCAAAAAAATCATAATACAGCTTGATTCCATCTGCTGCACTGTTTAACATTTTCAAATATGTAATTTGAAAGTAAAAAGAAAGAATTTAAAAACCTTTGCACAAGCTGGTTACACTATCAACCTGTTCCAAGAAATAATGTATAACCTCTAGTTAGTGACATAATATGTCCGTGGTATCAAACTATTTCATATTGCAGTCCACTGAGAGCAATCTCTAAAAATAATGATGAAAATTATGAAGAATATGAAAATCAATTGTACCAAACTCATACAAAGTCATAAAAATGTGTAATATAAATCATTATCAATAGTTTTCTGATTAAATTACTTATTAATGCGGCATGAAATATCCCCAGTAATGGCTAAACTACCATATTAATTAGCAGTAAGTGATTTTAAAGTCATCATTAGTGGCTAATGATGAAACCTTGATATAGTGAGAGATTTTTTGGGCTTTTTGAGCATTCTTCTTATACTGATATAAAGTTGTACAGTGAAAACTACTTGTAGCAGAATTGCACATTTTGCAAAAATTGTATGCTCTGGACAAGTTGCTATTGTACCCTACTGTAAATTACTAGAGAGGGGAAAAATGCAATTTAAGATAAATAATTTTTTCAGGTTTTTGTTGACACATTGTCATTATTTTTATGTAAGCAATCCTCAGTTAAGTTTGAATAATCATCATGTCAAATTATCTTATAATATCAAGCAACTTTATATGTATGCACTTCGTCATCTTGCTGCCACACTGCAACTTTGTTTATGGGAGATAAGTTTTGGCAACATTTAGTATTAGCATAATATTTGACAGAATCCATTCAACCCAGCTTCAATTCAAACATGAATATGCCAATGTCACTGGTTTGGTCGGAGATGTGTTTCTCTAAATGACATGTTTCTGTCATTTACTGGCATAGACAGTTTTCACTGTAAATGGAACTCAAAAAATCATTCCAGCCATGAGATTTTCCTCAATATAGGTCAAGTATATGAGTCTATATATACAAAAGCAGCTGGGATCACGATGGTGCAGTGGCTAAAATAGTGGTTACCCACCGAGAGGACCAAGGTTCAAATCCTGGGGGTGGCAGATATTTTCCAGTGGTAACCTGATCCCTACTTAAGGTGCTTTATGGAGAACAATTCGAGTGAATATGCTGTCCATCAGATGGGGCATTAAACTGCACATCCCTTGGTGCCTTTCGTTGAGCATTGGCTAATGCTGATGCCAGGTTTCTCTCCACCCTTCCTCTTTACCCATCCATCCCAAATGGCACAAATGACCTTAGCTGTCAGTCACCTACCCTAAAAACTACAACTACTACGAATGCACTTTGTGCATGATTTTTCATGACCAGTGATAAGGATAGTGTATTGTTACTTGATTAGTAAAATAGTAAAATCTTTTGAGAATTGTGATTTTTGATATTAGCTTATTTTTCTTCTAGTTGGTTTAACAAAAGTTATCATCTATAGTTCACCAGATGATGAAAAGAAAAACAGAGGTTTCTGTTTTCTGGAATATGAATCCCATAAAGCTGCATCATTAGCCAAACGACGTTTAAGTACTCTAAGAACAAGAATTTGGGGTTTAGATATTTTTGTAGATTGGGCCGATCCTCAAGAAGAACCTGATGAGGAAACCATGTCAAAGGTTTTGTGTTTGATGATTTTTGTGTCATCGCTATGATTTGAAATATTTAATAATGACTATGGTTATGGAATATGTACATACGTATATAGCCAGTAGACTCTTGTTTGCATGTTTTTCAATGGCCCGCAATTTTGAATAATTATACCACAATATCAACCTGGAGGTTGGTTTTATAGGTGCGGGTAGATTTCACCCAATACTAAACCCAACAGCACACGGAGGCAGAGGGGGCCAGTTTGGCCAATGTGGTATGGGGCCAGCCCCATACCACATATTTTCCCGGGGAGATGTGGTACCTGGAAAATCATATGGCTTGGGTGAAGTTGAGAGTACCCAGAGGCATCCCTGTGAATTGAACTCCAGCCCTCTTGGTGGTAGCTCAGATGGATCCACAAGTGGACTGGGGGGGCATGGGGACCCCCTGGGTCCCCATGCCCCCCAGTCCACTTGTGGAAAACACAAATCTGTATGTACTAACCTGTGAAACATGCAATATAGACTTTCTATGCAATATTTCAAGTAACTTATGTAATTTAAGATGCAGTATCTTCTTGTGGTTCATTCCTTAGCTTATTGGTAATTATCTATGCAAACCCTATCATTTTCCATGTATTATAAACAACAAGAATATACTTACATACAGAAAAAACCGTGTAGATGTGCAAATATATTTTAAACTCAAGTCTAATATTTGTATTGGATCCCTATTAAGGCTGTTGAAGGATTCATAATCTTACATAAGATTACATGTGATCTTATGTAAGTACTTTCCTATCCTCCTTCATATTCTATGACTAAAATTTGCATAATCCAGCAATTCTTTTTGGAGTGATTTGTATCTTCAATTGGAGCTTATATACAAGTATCAATCAAATGAAATGGGCTGGTGGTGCTATCCAATTATTCTTCTTAACAAGCACACTTTATATTTTAATACCTAGGCATTCATCAGGTGTAAAAGTAACACTCATGTCCAGGTGTTGGAATAAGGTGTGTGGTGCTTTTAAGGAATAAATAAGTGGGTAGTACAATGTGATTGCCTTTAATTTCACATCATACTGATCCACTATATTATGTCTAAAAAGGTTGATTTCAAACTTGTTCAGGTAGTTTGGATGCATCACTCATCAACCCAGTTTTCATTTATAAGAGCGTGTGCCTCAGAGGTCATTGATGTTTAATTTAGGTGAAACTCTTGGGCTAAATAGAAATAATTTTGTGTGATGCGCTAACATGTTAGTTATGGGAGAGCTTTAAGCCTACCCACCAGTCACACTTTTCCTATATTGCTATTATAGTTTTAACTTTCATCTAATTGACTTATATAATTATAATTATTAATTTTTTAGGTGAAGGTATTGTATGTGAGGAATTTGACCATTCATTGCACAGAGCAAAATTTAAAGAGTGCTTTTGAAATTTACGGACATGTTGAAAGAGTTAAAAAAATAAAAGACTATGCCTTTATTCACTTTGAGGAGCGAGCTTGTGCCTTAAAGGTTGGAATTCATCTTCTAAATATTTTGGACTTCATGAAGTACATCTTTGCAGTTATGTTTTTATATTATGAGCCTACAAGTTTTTGATCAATTTTAGGCAATCGAAGAATTAAATGGCCTGGAACTTTGTGGTTCTTGCATTGAAGTTTCTTTAGCCAAACCACCTTTTGACAAGAAAAAGAAAGAGGTTATGTTGAGAGCCAGAGAAAAGAGAACTATGATGATGCTAGTGCAGAGGGAATGGTAGGTATTGTAATGATTAATCTTGATTTGTAAATGGTAAATATATCATCAAAAAATATATTTCTTGCAAAATTCTTTGCCAGGCTTTTAATAATCTTTCTTTGCCTCTGCTTTTTTCAGTGATAGAAAAGACATATAAAATTTGAAATAACTCTGCATCATGGATGCTTCCGTAATGGGGATGGTATTTCATCCCCAGATTTTTTTGTTTGTGTGTTTACCTTGTATCCACTTTCCATTCCTAAAATGTATGCCTAGCAAATGTGTTTCCCTGAAGAAATGAAGTATAGATTAACCATTAATGATGCATATTCAATTTATTAAATAAGCAATATAATTTTTTGTTTTCTTTAGAAAGGGCCCGTCCTATAATCCTGAAATATAACTCTGAAACTCATCCTTTCCTAACTACATGCTGAAAAAGTCATCATGATATATGAGCTTTATTTTTGAAAATTATTTCTTGCTTTCAAGACAAAAGCTTTGTTGAAGTTTAATAACATAGCTATCTTTGCTTGATTATACAATGTAAATGAATAGAACTTTTAATCTAATGAAAATTTATAAAGAGTCAAATGTGTACATATTTGTAAAATCTCTAAGATTTATAGCTTGAAGAATAAAAAAATAACTGGAATGATAATATTTATGACAAAAATGTAGACTTCTGCTTTAAAGTCTCTGGAGTAAAATTTAAAATGTAGATATCTACATATTTCAAAATATCATAGTTTGATATTTATAACCTTTCCTTATTTACTTATAACAAAAAGTTTTGCATCATCTTGCTTGTACATTATGTACATACATATCATTTTTGTATCTCATGTAATAGTTAATTGTGAATTTTCAGTTTGGTTGAAGGTATGAAAATTTTTTAACAAAACAATTAGCTCAAATATTCCTGAACATTGATGTATATTCTCTAACATGTGTCTGCTTTTTGTTTTATGGCCATCATGAATGGTTTTATACTTTCTTTGAAACTTTTGATAAGAATATTTTAAAATTTATAAAGGATTTCTTGATGATTGAATCACCTTTATTCCTCATTCAGCTCAGATAAGCCACCTCAAGATCACTACATGATGCGACACGTCAACCCCCGAGCATCATTAACAGGAGGCCATTTTATCGGGGGAGGATATCCGAGAAATGAGAACTGTAAGTTATGTTCATGTCTCATTTCTTTTGGGACTCTGAACCATTGGTGGAAAAATATACATGTACGATTGATGGGAAAGTTCCTTTCTTCCATAAAACTCAATAGTGCTATCACTCACTTTTTAATTAGTTACTAGAATTTTTCAGGGTACAATTATGCCTGTAAAATAAGGAAATGTCCCCAATGCATCCTGAGCTTCATACTTTGAATAATGTGTACAATTAATCTTTTACATTTTTGTAATGCGTGCGATCTTTCCCTGATGATGGATCATATTTTAACACAGTGCAACAAATACAGAAGGGCAAGAGAAAGTCTTAAAATAGGGGGAAATTTAAGTACTTTTATAGGGGACGACCCCAACTCTTTAAATAGAGTTTTAACGTTTTTAAGGGAAACTGGCCTAATGAGGCAACTTTAGTCTAGGTCTCTTAATTTTTTGTTTTAAATATTTATGTATTTATTTATATATTTAAAAATTAATAAAAGCGAACTGAGGATGTAAATGTTTTGACAGTGGTGCAAAATTACCATAGCTGTCGATGCACCCAATAAACCCCTAAATCTATCCACTACTACTACTTTTGTGATAAATGTCATTATCTCACAATTTGAATGAGAATAAATATATTTTTTGTTGCTTTGTTTATTATGGGGTAAGAAAACAAATAAGGATGAGCATTGAAAGAGTGAATTAAAATAAGGTCAACCACTTCCCGATGATGTTAATTTTCTGTCCTAGGGATGATTGAGAGCTGAGGAGTGGTATGACATGATAATAATTTAACTATTTGCATTGAAGTCTTATCATGGAACTTCATATGTAGATGAGTGATAGGATTAACACATTCACTAGAAATGTGTAAATTATGAAGGAGAGGATAAAGAATGGATGGGGTGAAAATGTCAAGTGATTGAAAAAGTCTTAGGTAACATGCATTTAGGGCATTTCACTGGTCAATTTATCTTCATTGAACTGAGAATTCAGAAAACTGGATTTAGAAATTATGGGATGTGTAGGAAAATAGATAGTGTACAAAAACTATGTCCATCAGAGTCCTTTAAAATCGAGTTTCAAAGTGGGTAAAGTAGTAGAAATATAGCAATTGCACAAACTTCAATAGTAGGTAACTTACTTGTACACCCAAGTACTTGCAACAGTATACAGTGGAACTTCACTGAGCATAGATTGTTTCAAAATCTGACTTTTAGGGCAAAACACTCCTTAAACAAAACAATTTTTCCCATATTAATTAATGTAAAGTACAATAAAGTAATCCATGCTGAAAGAAAAAATTATGTATAAGGTTTATTCAAAGAAAATTATGTAAATATTATTGAGGATTGTGAATCATCTTCATCTTTTCTATTATGGAGAGGACCAATGCTGGAATGCAAATTCAATTTGCAGAAAAAAAATCACATTTAGCCTACTTTTTAGGACTTAGCACTTGAAGGTCCGTGAAGTTTCTGAATGGTAAATATTGGCGGATTGATTCAGTAATTTTTGTATTGTCAATATTTCCTTACCTCTCACCCCTCTTTCTGGTGTTGTCAGACTCCTAAAATTTCTAAGCACTCAAGAAATTGGATGTGACTAAATATTCCAATGCAAGATTGACTCTTTTCTCTAAAATATTTTTCACCTGCTTTATGATCAAATTGCTTTCAGCTCTTGTGGATCACCTCATCTAGTTTTCTCATGGTTTACCCCATCACTGGCAATTCAATAAAAAATACTAATGTGAAGATGTCTTCGAACATTTATTGATTTACTATTACTAAGAAAGTATTAGGTGATGCCTCTGACATCCCTAGCATAGCCCAAGTTGTTAAAGGGTTCCAAGCAAGTGATTTTCTCAGTACAAGAACTCTTTGGGAAACAGCAGGTGGCAGACAAAAAAAGACTGCCCTCATATCCTGAATGTTTGCATTTTTCATATTTTTAAGCTTAGCACCAAGTTGTCTTACCCTACCTTATCTGGATAAGCACTATTACCATTATGTTACTAAATGTGATAATTTATGAAAAAACAGCTATTTTGTGAAAATGTTCTCAATAATTTGTTCTTAAATGTAAAAAATATAAAGCCTACATATTTCCAGTTTTGAGATTTTCTTCTGCATTTATGACAAGATGTATCTATTTTATGAAAATTTTCCAAATTCATAGTGCATAATTTATTTCACGAAATATAAAACCCACATATTTCCAGTTTGGGGGTTCACTTCAGCATTTTTGACCACATAGCTATTTTATGAAAAAAAATAAATGTAACTCTAAAAATCTCTTTCTTTTGCTATTAGATTTAGACTTTGATAATTTCTTTTGCCGTGACTACCGAGGAGGTTATAATGACCCCTTTTATGATGACCTTTATGGGTATGAAGACTATTACTATGATTGTCTGCATCCATCTCATAATCCAGTGATTAGGCAGCCTATCCGTGTAAGTATATGAGAATATTACCATTTCATAGAAATGATGTTGATTTTAAATTCCACTCTTTAATGAATTGTGATATGAGTATTTGCGAAGTGTTCTAAAATTGTTATTTTGCCAGAAGCTGATGTCAATTTTGAATTCTTTCCTTGTTTGCATGTAAATTGTATGTTTGAATAAATAATGAGTAAAAGTTGTTTAAAAATATACATCTATATCCTTGCTAGGTTTTCCCTGAATAATTTTTATTTGAGTGTCATCATTGATCATATTGTTGCATGAGACCTAAAGTCTTTTAGGTATCAAATATCAAGAAGTAAATATATCATTTTATATGATTTTCAGGAGTTATTAACTTTTATATAACTTGCCATTAGTCTGTTTCTGTCTCCACTAAATGAATAAATACCCTCAGTTCATCATCCAGCGATCTTAACTTTTTTAAATCGCAACCAATTACAATAATTGGCATAATTAGATGCACATAGAAAAATGAATGTGCCTTGCAAAATATTGGTATTTTCATGCATTGACCCAATTTACGTAATAATTTTAAAGGATGTATCACCATCATAATTAGAGATAAAATGGTGGATTAACTATTTGTATAAACTCTGCTAAGGTATTCAAATTTTGGCCAAGGAAATCATTAATAAATTAATCTGATATTGAATCCTTCATCAAACTGTGTGTGCATGTTTAAGACAATGCTGTATTAATCTCCTTTATTTGTTGCAGACTGGTGACTACATTAGATCTCGGGCAGCGTGGTAGGCAATCCTTTTGGTCAAGTAACTGATGCTGCCTGATTAGTCCTGCTTACTGTGGCCTTATTATAAGACTTTCCCCTTTTAATAAAAAGGGTTGTTCATAACTTTGTAAGATCATGCTTTTTAGAGTTTTGTCTCCTTGTTGATGTACTGGGTAATACATCTGGTGATAACAAGAGACTTTATTATGGACTTTGTGAGCCAATAAAAAATAAAAACATATGGTGGTTAAATGTTTCTTTACCAATAATTTTGAGTTTTTCTAAAAAAAAAGTTGTTCCAAGTATATTTTTGGGACATATCTAACTTTTCAAAATTTTCACTGTTATGTGTAGCTTATATCAATTTTCCTGTCACAAGTGAGACAAAAATTTCACAAGGAAAATGAATCAAATTGTTTCACAAGTCTTGTTGGATTCTCTCTTTAGTTTTTCCAGGGCAAGGTTTGGAAATCAATCGAGATATTCCCTATGCCTTACTAATAATTCCGTAACCCAGGTGAGATTACCTAAATATGGCAAAACAAAATATATGCAATCTCAGTGGTCTACTGCAGAGGCTGCTCAGTCTGCGTGGGCACATGTACCCGCACTTCTCTTAGCCATGTTCAGCCCTATATGGTTGTTCCTTTTTTCAAGGAGGGACTTGTTGATGAACTACAGCTTAAAAAAATTTTACTGAACTGTTATTTTGTTTTGGGAGAAGCAGTCGACATCCTGTTGAAAAATTGAGAAATGCATTAGATGAATGTTTCTTTTAGGGCATGAGACATCAACTGGTGATAGCCTACTTAGTTTAACATTTTGATAAACACATTTAAGGTATTCTATTTCAGAATTTAACCGTAGAGCTGCTACTACATTTGGATCAGATAATCTTTCTAAAGGATTACAACTTAACCACTAGCTAATCCTGAAACATTTTTCACATAAAAGCAATCTTTCTTGACTCCTCGTCTTCTCTCATCTCTAACCTCTTACCAGTGCATGTACTCATTGGTGCTTCTCCCTGTTGCCTGTAGAAGGGTGATCTGAAAGTTAAATATTAAGTGGACCATTTGCTGTCTCCTTCTGTACGTGATTATGCTCTGTAAGGAATTCAACTAAAGATAGCCAGGTAAGCAAAGCAAGTACCTGTGTATTATATTATTATTTTTGTCTTTGTGCTATTTCTTATACCTGCCCATATAACATAAGTTATAAGACAGAGAAGAAGAAGACCAAATTAGTTAGAATAGGAACTTAGAATGCTAGGATAATGTTGAAAAAAAGGAAAATTAGAGAATATAAAGTGTGCGATGGAAAGAGGAACTATTGAGATTGTAGGTCTATGCAAGTCAGATGGATGGATAGCGGGGATTACTAGAGTGATAGTTATAGAGCCATATTAAGCGGAGGGCACGAGAGTCTACAAGTGGTTGTCATAATATTGAATAAAAATTTAGGGAGGAGCAAGGCCAACAAAGAGCAAGCAGTAGATAGGATATTACCAGTTGAGATAAAAGCAAAACCGACGAATTTGGCCATTGTTCAGGTACGAATGCCACTAAGCAATCATAAGGAGGAAGAAGTCAATAAGATATACAATCAGTTCGAGGACATAATTGCATGTGTCCTTGCAGGGAAACATTTGATAGTGAAGGGGGATTGGAATGCGACGGTAGGCGAAGAAAGAGATGGTGAATTGGGACTCAGGAAAAGGTCACTGGTTCAAGTATATGCAACACACCCCCAATGGAAATTTTTATATCATGTTAACTCAAACGTTCACATTTTGGAAACTTTAAGAAAGTCTAAGATTTGTAGCGATACAAAGGTTAACCAAATAATCGGACCAACATAAAGATTGTCGTAATCTGCACCATTTAAAAGGACGTCATTAAATATATGGTCGAAAGACTGACTTCTGTTCACTTGCCAGTCACTCACATGTACTTCAGTAATATGTGCTCACAAATGTTTTTTTGGAGCCGAGTTCTTGAGCGTCTCGCATTTCGCATGAACCCACTTTTAAATCGGGAATTAATCACGCGCCCAACTGCCTCCTCTCTACATCAAAACAGTGCCAACTGCACCGAATTTCAGGACCATAATATTTCATACCGTCCCGTGATATATGGTTGATCATTTAGTTCTCTACGAGCACGATAACATTAAAAATAATAATAAATAGTTTCTATAGGTGTATTATATCCGACTGTGCCAGCAGAAATATGTTAGAATATGCATGGATGGCAGCAGTGAAATGGGCTAATTTCACAAAGCGTGAAGTGAACTTCGCCGATAACATCGTCAGGCATGGTCTGGGAGCGTGGAGGTGATGTTTACATCCCTATGATTGGAACATTATAATTATATGTTAAAACTGAGAGGTTTTAACGCTGCACCCTGAATCTAGTTTACGAAGTCTTTCCATTGAAGCAGTGACAATGCCGAAGGAACAGTTTCGAGAAACGGACTGCATTCGTAAAATGTGAGATTAATTATATTCTGGCAGGTATTTTTGATGTATTGAGACTTCAATCTGACTTTTCCTGACATTAATACTTTTTACAGTTCTCATGTATCTTTCGGGCTTCAAAGCTCGCAAGAGATGCAACAGCAGTCCCACATTCATGTTGTTGCGAAAAGTCTGTACAACCAAGACATACAAAGAACGCCGATTAGTTATGGGGTTTTGGATAGAAAAATGGTATGTTTCGTGATATTTCATTAAACCAAGTTCAGCCAGTTGCTTTGATAATATCGCGTGTAGTTAGAAGCAATACTATGTGCAATAATTGAATCTAAATACCACACACACAATTTTCAGGGGACAAGCCAGAAAAGTACAAACTGCCTCACCTGTGGGAAAGGTCTGAGTGATTGTGTCGGTCACTTTGGGTACATAGACCTAGAATTGCCAGTTTTTCATGTCGGCTATTTTCGGTCTGTAATCAATATTCTTCAAACTATATGTAAGGTAAGTCACCGAAGATGACGATCAATCTTTTGAATGTTGCATAAAATGTAGTCTTCGGTATCCACTCCTAATTCTTAAAATTTATTTTTTGTTACACTTTTCAGTCATGTTCCCATGTGTTGTTGCCTCCCCCGGAAAAGAAGATGTTCAAAGAAAAAGTCCGTAATCCAGATCTTCCATACCTTGTTAAGAAAGCAATCAGAAGTAAAATTCAAGAAAAAACGAAGAAAGTTAGTAGATGCCCCTATTGTAAAGATCACAATGGTGTGATCAAGAAATTTGGAATGCTCAAAATTGTACATGAAAAGTACCGGCACATTAAAAAAAACGAGACAGTAATTCCTGAATTAATTGGTAAGAGCCGAATGTTGATCTTTTCATACATGTTAGTTACTTTTTGATTGATTTATTTAATGCAAGAGACTATTTAACACTTAGTTCTATTACATCAATACTTTAGTACATGGGAACCTAAAAAAAGTTGGTTAAACTACTGTTATAGTATACTCATTGAGATAAGTATGAAACATCTGCTTAATGAACATGTATTTTTTTATCACACTGAAAAATGACAATTCTAAGGAAACAGTAAATAAACTAATATTATTTTTGCATATTTTCCCTTCCACTTTCAGCTGAATTTTCAGAGGCTGTGGAGGCAAATGCAGAAATTGAGTCCTCATTGAATAATGCCTCAGCTCACATACTTAACCCTTTAGAAGTGCTGCATTTGTTGGAAAGAATACCTGATGAGGATGTTCCATTGCTTCTTATGGTACCAGACAGTGGGAAGCCTCAAGACCTAATTCTTCAGAGATTACCTGTACCTCCTTTGTGTATCCGCCCATCCGTGATATCTGATGTCAAAATGGGGACGTGAGTTTGATGGAAATTTTATTCTTTCTCTTAGTACTTACACTAGTGTGCTGTTGTAGGTACAAATGTGGTACATTTTCCAAAATAGATTGACCTGATGATTCAAGTGTTAGTTCCTAAAGCAAATGTTCACAACTTTGGTCATTATCTTCATCTTTCCCTTAGAAATGAAGATGATCTGACCATGAAATTAACTGAGATAGTGTTCCTGAATGATGTCATAGTAAAACATCGGCAGTCTGGTGCCAAAGTTCAAATGATCAATGAAGATTGGGATTTCCTTCAGTTGCAATGTGCCCTCTACATTAATAGTGAGACATCGGGTATACCTCTGAGTATGCAGGTAAATTATTTTCACCCATTTTCACATGTATTGTGATCTGTATCATTCCCTTCATTCCATTCTTGATGGTTTTCAGCCCAGGAAACCAAGCCGTGGATTAGTACAGCGCCTCAAAGGAAAGCAAGGACGTTTTCGAGGAAATTTGTCGGGTAAACGAGTGGACTTCTCCAGCAGAACTGTAATATCACCAGATCCTAATTTAAGAATAGATCAGGTAAGTGATGGCATTGCAGAATATACATCATCAATTAGGGAAATTTTTTGCATTTCCTTAAAAAATATTTTTTTTGTCCAGGTTGGAGTGCCTGTTCATGTGGCAAAAATCCTCACATATCCCCAAAAGGTGAACAAGGCTAATATAGAGTTGATGAGAAAATTAGTAATGAATGGGGTTGATGTGCACCCTGGTGCTAACTTTGTCGAAATTCAGGGTACAACTTTCAAGAAGTTTTTAAAGTATGGGAATAGGAAAAAAATTGCTCAGGAATTGAAGGTATTTTTATTCTTTTATGTCTAATTTTTAATTAGTATATTCAAAGCAATTTTATTTTTGTCATTATGAAAATTCTTTTTAGCCAGGTGACATTGTAGAAAGGCATTTAATGGATGATGATATAGTGCTTTTCAATCGACAGCCAAGTTTGCACAAACTAAGTATTATGTCTCATCGCGCCAAAGTTTTAGAGAATAGGACATTTAGGTGAGTTATTTCTATATATACCTTCTATGCTTATATATTTGTTTACATTATATATATATATATATATATATATATATATATATATATATATATATATATATATATATATATATATATATATATATATATATATATTTATATATGTATATTCATACATATATGTATGTATATGTATATATATATATATATATATAAATGTATATATATATTATATTATATATATATATATATATATATGTATATTCATACATATATATGTATGTATATAAATGTATGTATATATATTATATTATATATATATATATGTATATTCATACATATATATTATATACTACCTTGATCAAAAAGTTCCCGGAATAACCACCGTGTGGCGCTCCCATCGTTCCGATTTGAGTTCTGTTTTTTTTGTTAAATTGGTACATCTGTTGTTGATATTCCCTTTAAATCTTAGTGTCATAACTTGACATTTGCAAAAGTTACGTAGCCAAGAGTACATCTATCTCTGTGTGTGTTGGCGATTTTTTACAATTTCAGAAATGGATTTAAATTTGCAACTACGAACTTGTATTAAATTTTGCGTAAAAAACGGATTTAGTGGCGCACGGACGTTGGAAATGTTGGAAAAGTGTTTCGGCAACGATTCTCTAAAAAAAACGGTCGTTTACCAGTGGCACGAGCGGTTCAGAAGTGGTCGTTAGTCAATCGAAGATGATGAACGCAGTGGCAGACCATCGACATCGAAAGTCGGTGAAAAAATTGATAAAGTAAAAGAAATGTTGGTCAATAACCGCAAATTAACCATCAGAGAAATAGCGGAGGACTTGAACATTGCCTATGGATCCGCCCAAGACATTGTGGTTAATGATTTGGGTTTCCGTCGTGTAGCAGCAAAGTTGGTGCCAAAAGACCTCAATTTCATGCAAAAAAGAGACCGTGTTGACGTCGCAAAAGACATGATTTGCGAGGCTGAATCCGATCCCACATTCATCAAAAGGATCATTACTGGAGACGAGACGTGGGTTTATGAGTACGACACGCAATCCAGACATCAGGCAAGTGAATGGCGTTCACCAAATGAGCCGAGACCAAAAAAACCACGTCGTTTTCAGTCAAAAAAGAAGGCAATGCTGACGGTTTTCATGGATTACAACGGTGTAGTGCATCATGAATTTTTGCCAGAAGGCCAGACAGTAAACAAAGAGTATTATTTGGGCGTTATGAGACGTTTGCGTGAAGCAATTCGCCGAAAGAGACCAGAAATGTGGGCAGAAAACTCGTGGATTTTGCACCATGATAACGCACCGTCGCACAGTGCTATCATTATTCGTAATTTTTTGACGAAAAATGCAACAAATACCATCCAACAGCCACCGAATTCACCTGATTTGGCTCCCTGTGACTTCTTTCTGTTCAATCGAGTTAAAAAACCATTACGGGGAACGCGTTTTAGCAGCCGAGAGGAAGTAATGGAAAAATCGCAGGAAGCACTGATGGACATACCGAAAACCGACCGTAACTTTTGCAAATGTCAAGTTATGACACTAAGATTTAAAGGGAATATCAACAACAGATGTACCAATTTAACAAAAAAAACAGAACTCAAATCGGAACGATGGGAGCGCCACACGGTGGTTATTCCGGGAACTTTTTGATCAAGGTAGTATATTATATTATATATATATATATGTATATTCATACATATATATTATATATATGTATATATATATATATTTTTTTTTAAACATGTTTATAATCATTCAACAACCTTAAACATTGTGTAAAGTGTAAAAATCATTCGCCTTGACCAGGATTTATCTCGGTCAAGGCGAATGATTTTTAAGCTCTGAAATTGCTGCATTCCAATGCATATCAGTGGGTAACTCTGTCAATAGTTACTGCCGTGGCATCTCTCACAGTCCCTTGGAAAATTCATTTGTTATCTCTGCAATAACCCTTATTTTCAATAAAAGTTGCACAGTATACCCGCCAGGCTTGACTGGAAAAAGCCACTTTTGAAAAATGTTCAAATGACCAATTGAGTTGGCAATCAGCTAAAAGGATTGTTCATGGCCAACACAAGATTTACTTACACAAGAGCTACCTAAAATAAGAAGTTACTCTGATAAAAGAAATGTGTCAATATGAGAAATTTTTCATCAATAATGCACATTTTCTTTCTCTAGTTTGGTATTAGCAATTTAGCGATTGAAAGGGATACCTTTTGTTAGAAAGATATTCTTCTCTCTGAATTTGTAGAGATTTTTCAATCAATTCTGTTCATTGCCTTTATGAAATTGATGATTTCTGTGTAAGGAAGAAGTGTGTATGATTTACGAGTGAGAAGTGTTCATGAAATATTTATATGCATGTAATTTTTTATGGAGTTATTTTTCGGTTCTTGTTTATTTGATATATATCAGAAATAATTTTTTGGAGAGTGGGATAGAAATGACTTTTTAAGATAAATTCATTAAATGGAAGTTAATCAAATGAATGCTCCTGTTTTTGTTCAGAAAACGACAGTATCAGGTTGATTTGATTTAATTTTCAAATGCACTTGACCATAGGAGATTTTTATATCACACAGTAATTGGAATTAATAGCCTTCTTGAAATCATAGAGTAAATAATATAAAGTGGGATAATATAATTTTTTATCAAACTTAAAAAAATGTGGTAATTCCCTTGAAAAATGAGCATAATTAAGTGATTAAAGTAATTTTACTTGCTCTCCACACTTACACAAATGAATTGCACTCGTTTCTGTTGCTCACTCTAGGAACGAATGTGTTTGGGCCAGGGGAAGGCATTAAGCGGAAACCAGTCACACAAGAAAACTAACACTAATTTTTTGCCTCACATTAAGAATATCAATCATATTTTTTTATGATTCAAATGTCAGGTCTGGCATCAAAAACAGTGTTCAGCCTACACACAGTGGAAATCAAGTGGACAAAAGGGCTTGACTCTTCTAAATCTGTCATTAATCAGTAATTAACCTAAATTCAAAGAACCACTGGAGATGCCACAACAGTAAATTTAATCGGAAACATTTCCTAATATGCATTAAAATGCGGAAATTTCAAAGTGTAAAAATCATTCGCCTTGACTGGGATTCAAACCTGGATCCCTTGATGTCTGTCTGAGTGATTTAGCCAGTTAAGCTACCGAGGCATCCTCTTACACTATGAAATTTTGGGGGCTTTAAAGGAACAAGATGTAATGACAAAATTGGCATTAAAGGAAAGTGCGGTAAAGAAAGAATAGCAATTAATTTTCTTCTAAGAAAAGAATAAAATAGTGATGTCGGTAATTAACTTCCTTTTTATTTTTAGACTGCTAGTGAGTCTTCAGTAATTCAACTACAACATTTTTCTGTTTGTGTTTCAGATTTAATGAATGTGTTTGCAATCCTTATAATGCTGATTTTGATGGAGATGAGATGAACCTTCATCTTCCTCAGACGGAAGAAGCACGAGCTGAAGCTCTTATTTTAATGGGGGTGAGGAAATTATTTGTTGCTGCATTACTGTTGTTCTACAGTAACTCTTTGATTTCCTGTATGTATTTTTGCCAGAAAGAGTTACTGTTTTCCCTCCATTATCTGTCATGAACCATTTCAAAGGATTACAACGTTTTCTACAATTGAAGAGGCGGTAGTTATTTTACTGTGTATTTTTGTATTTCATCTATAGTTGTTTGGCCCTATAAACAATGGCTGGAAATCTGGGGTAATGCTTTTGTAGTGGAACCATAAATGTTGATTCTACTAAATGTTATTAAACCTATAATGAGAGGAGGGCCAAATATCATTTTAAAAATTGAACAGAAATATTAAATCTTGCCTTGTATAATAAAAATATGTAAATTGTGTGTAAACAACACATCTAATTCCTTTTTTTTGGTCTAGACATTTGGAACATAAGAAATTTTGCAATCACACATAACTGTAATTTCCATTACCATATCTTTTAATAAGTGATTTTATTCATTAGAATTTTGACTGATTACTTAAAATTTGATAATAACAAAGTTTTTCTCGCTCCTAATGATATTAATTATTGTATATTTCATATTACTCTGCATTCATAAATATCCTATTATGTAAGATTATCTTCAAAATTCCATAAAAATATTTGCAATAATTACTTGGATTGCTATGGCATAGTTGATATTTTACCTTAAATATTACATTAGGCATGGTTTTTTAATAACTCTGCATCATTTCCTTCTCTTGTCTTAACAAAAAGTGTGGTCTTAGCCAAATTTGTATTCTAATGCCATATGTGTACTCCATACTATATGATTTCGGATATCTCCAGACTTTGGTCTTTCCCTTTTTTCAATGTTAATTTAATATCTATATGATTTAAAGTTATTGATATGTAAGAGATATCTGTCTCAGTATTGCATCCTGATAGTGCCAAGAGTACTATCTGAGCAGTGAAGAGCTACTGAATCATTAACTCTCTTTAGAGTTTTAAAAGGACCATTGCTTAAAATTTTTCATGTAGGGTAGGTCAACATATGGATTGCTTAATAAATATGTCAGCTTTTCCAGCCCATTATGCTGTGAATCAAATTGCATGACACTTATTTA
Organism: Hetaerina americana; assembly: GCF_022747635.1. Lineage (NCBI taxonomy): Eukaryota > Metazoa > Arthropoda > Insecta > Odonata > Calopterygidae > Hetaerina > Hetaerina americana. Next base: position 102,080,677 of record NW_027286763.1, read on the forward strand.
CCATTATTATTCTTTCGTTTAGTTCAATGAGAGAGCAATAGAAACTCAATTATGCATTAACTTTTAATTTCAGTAGATTATCCATAATTGAAATTCTCTTCTGTTACACATGTTTATTTTGTTCCAAAGTAGTAGAGAATATAGGATTGTAGGACATTTGTATCCTAATTACAATGTAGAACTATAAGAATTCACCCAACTCTTATTATCTTGTTAAACTTTGATGCTAGTTGTTCAATAGTCAGTTTTTTTGCCTACATATTATTTTAACACATTTTTAATAATTAGTTTGCACTGGAATTTTTTACAATGACCTTGAAATATCTTTCAGAACAAATCTAATATGGTCACACCTCGGAATGGGGAGCTGTTGATTGCGCCAACACAGGACTTTATCACTGGAGCTTATTTATTGACACAGAAGGATGTTTTCCTTGATCGCGGACAAGCATCTCAGATTGCATCATCCTTCATTGCTGGGAATGACAGCAATACAAGAATTGATTTACCTCCTCCAGCCATCTGGAAGGTGTGTTTCCTAATTTCCACATTTGGTGATATGTTTGTAATTTTGTTAGTAATTCAGATTAGAAGTAGACTTATATGCTTTCATGAATCTTGCATAAATAGCAGTAGTTTATAGTAGTATTTTGAAGTGGAGTTAAATATACTGATTCATCAAGTTATAGTCACACTCATTTTATGAAGAGTTAGGGTAATATCCCTCCTGCTGCTTGACCTTATATTTTTAACCCTAAGAGTAATTTCTCAGATTTGTAAATTTTATTTCAAATAGTTATGAAATAAAATGTTTATCAGTACCTAGCTGGAAAATAATATGTGACATTGTTCTAGACTTGAGTGTCTGCATGATATATCTTACTTGAAAAAACTTACTTAAATAAATAACTACGTTCCTCCAGTCTCCCAAATTGGTGAATGTGATCTTAAGGTTTGAAATTCTACAATTTTCGTTTGTAGTCGTCTATTTTAGAACAAAGATAATGTGATTTTTGAGAAAGAAGAAAATTTAGTCAAATATTGAAATAGGATGAATAACTGATTGAAGCATCATTATCCATTATGTTCGACTTCCACCACATCACGCCTGAAGCTACTCAATTTGTTATTAAAATAGGAGTTCACAAACTAGAGTGGGTGGAACAGTTTATCTATCTCAGAAGTGTTTTGGACCAAAATTGTTGAAGTTGTAGGACCATAAGGAGAAGAATTGTGTTAAGCAAAGAAGTTTCCACCTGAAGGAGGTAATTGATGATAGGGATGTTGAGTAAGGATGTTAACAAAAGGCTCATCAAAACTTTGATATGAAGTGGAAACATTGTCATTGAAATAAGATAAGTGTAGATTAGAGGCTTTTGAAAAGTGAATGTGGAGAATAAGGTGTATAAGGTGAAATTTACAGAAAGGAAACCAATGAGGTGGTGTAAGGTATGATAGGGGAAGAGAAAGGATTGTTGGGAGAAATACAAAGGGGGCAGGAAAGGTGGAGCAAAAGCAAATTGATTGGCGATGTTATGTTGAAGACTGTGATGGAGGGGATAATGCAAGGCAAGCGAGAAAGGGGCAGGAATAGGATGGGCATGTGGAACGTTATGGAGGGAAGAAGTATGTGGAATTGAAGAATGGCTTATTGTTGTGTCAGATTGTGTTTTGTTTGGAGAGGCGAGGAAATGTACTGATGTAAAAGCTGTCTATCCAATCTGTACATTAACTGGTAGAAGATTAATAATAATAAGTTTGTCTTAATGAGTTTGTAGAAGTCATTCATGTTTTCCACAACGACCAGACAGTAGCACTCTCTGACTAAGAAGGAGATAAAGATAAGTTTTTCAAAGCATGATACCCTGGCAAAATAGTTCTCTAAGAACACTGAAATTACTTTCATTTGTTTTCAGTGGTTAGAGATTAACTAATGCCTAAGCAAAATTAATTTTTTACGTTCATCAAGTCAACAGCATTCCCTTGATAAGAATTATTACTGTAAATAAAGTATTGGGCTATTACCTCCATGACAAGTTTCAGGGTTGCATATCTAAATGCAACAGCATTTATTTATAACCATAATATAATGTCTTGATCAAACTCACATATTAATGAAAAATTGGCAGTTTTAAATGGAAAATTTATGGAGATGCAGCAAATTAACCAAAAAAAATGTTGGGAAGAGTTGGATAGATTTGTGGTTGACTTAATAAAGGGACTGTCAAACCTGTGCCACGTCTATAGAAATGCCTGGTTCTCCATGGGGCCTCTATAAAGGAATTAATTCTAGGCTGAGAGTTGGAATAATATTTTTTGTGTATAACAAACTTTGAATTTTAAGTGGAAAAACTGCTTTTACATTAAAAATGACTGGGTAGTGTTGATGAATAGAGGATGCATAAGGTGCAGATTTCCCATTTATTGATTAGTCCTAGAGTTTTTCCCAAGAAAATTGAATATTTTGTCTGGAATAGTACAATAATTAGAGTTTTTTATGAATAATTACCATTAGCAGCAATTCTGGTCAAAACTATTTAAGTATAAATGAAAGGATGTATATCAAGATAGTTGTTTTTGTGGTATGTGTCTGAAATAAATAGCCATTTTATGCACAATTATTTATGTTACATAGCCTGCCTGAAGAGAAGAAGTCTATTGCTGAGTTGCATCACCCTAGTACAGAAACTAAATGGTTATTATAATTTTTACATACTCTTCCAATGAAAGTAACACAGAGTGAATCCTGTATTTATTTCCTTGTCATGTTACTCCAGGAAATAGTTATAAGAATTGTAAAATTTGAAATTAAAACAGTGTGAAAATAGGATTGCTGGTTAGATTTAGATGTTATTACTGTAAAGGAAACATATGGCATGTTAACAAAAACTTTTGATACATACATGCTCATATTTATATCATACTTGCTCAAATTAGAAAATTAAAAAATACAAATGAAAGATTGATGCATAACTTTCTTGCAGCCATGTGCTCTGTGGACAGGGAAACAGATATTCAGTCTAACATTAAGGCCTAATCAAGACTGCCTTGTTAAAGCCAACCTAAAGACAAAGGGCCGGGCTTACACCACCAATGAAGAGTTTTGTACGAATGATTCATGTAAGTAGTTAATGTTAAAATTGGTCTCTATCTAGATTATCGACAATGTTGACTTGTAGTTTTAGATTGTTCTGTATGATTTTAGATATTCAGTCCATCTGTTCATTTTTTTAAGATATTCTATTCCCATACACATCATGAATTAAATATGACACCAGGTGTTGTTGTCTTCATTATTTTTGGAAATATATGAATCTGTTAAAAGTGGTATATAAATGTTAAATGATCTTTGTTTTAAAGAAATTTGTTGGAAGTTAAAAATTACTATAAATGGTGATGGCAGTTGTTTGGATAGAAGTGGTGTAGATTTTGGTTTGTACTGGATTTAATGTCAGTGACCCACTGTGTAACTTTTTTTCATATAATACTGAATAAGAACTGGAAGGTCTGGTGATCAAACACTGATCATTAGAGGGCATACTAAATATATATACCAACTCCCAACAAATGCTCAGAAGGAAAGAAATCAGACGGGACCATTCTTAATTTTCATTCATTAACAATGTGACAGGACTAATTTTTTTTATTAGCTCTGGTGGTAAAAAATGTATTCTTTCAACTCCATCTAACATGATATAATGTCCTGGGGGATCTTCACTTGCCGTTACCTGACATTCATTTTTGTCTGTAGTTAATGCATTGCTTTCATATTTTTTACATTGTCATTCTTGCTTTAATTGACATCCAATAGCAAATGCGTATAATAGAAGGTTTTTAATTGATTTCTTTTACATTCCTTATGAAATAAGGAATGTAAAAGAAATCAATTAAAAATCTCTCTTCCATCAACACAATTTTAATTTAATTACTTTCATTAAGATAATGAAATGCTATGAAATTCGGTCTATGTACTTTTTAAAGAATACAAGTTTTAAATACCTTGACTTTCTTAAAAGTTTTTAATATTATTCACAAAATCAATTGTTTTGAAAATACATTCTGCTATTCACTTGGTGATAATTCTGTGATCTTGTAAAACTATAATTTTACCCCTGTAAAAATGACTGAAAAATGGAAAAAATGTCTACTTTCTATTGCAAAAAAAATTGAATTAATCACTAAAAATGAAATTCAGTCTTGTTATTCATAATGGCAGCCACATGTATGTAAATACTTGTAAAACAGTGACGTGGTGGTAAACTTTAGGTAGGCCTAGTCTTAAAGCTTAAATCAATTCTTTTGCAGATGTAGTCATTCGCAACTCATCCCTCATAGCTGGTGCAATGGATAAATCAACCCTTGGCTCTGGTTCCAAAAGCAGTATCTACTATGTGCTACTAAGAGATTGGGGAGAAGACATATCTGCTACAGCCATGTGGAGACTTGCTCGTATGGCATCATATTTTCTCATGAATCGAGGCTTTTCTATAGGAATTGGTGATGTAACTCCTAGTTCAGGACTTCTGAAAGCAAAGAATGAGCTGTTGTCTTCAGGGTTTGTCTATTTTGTCTTTTTTTTATATTTTGCGATAAGTAATTAAATTTATTCGTATATTTTGATTATGGTAGAAAAATTTCTAATTTAATTATGGATTGCATTGAAAATTGTTTTTTTTTTAGCTTTTGACGCAATCCTAGCAATGTGATTAAAAAGTGCAAAAAAATTAATCTTACACTAATTTTCCAATGTTTTAAGGACTGATAAAGTGGCATACAATTTTACTGACCAGTTAAAGAGTAATAGGTTCCATTTTATAAGTTTGTTTATTTCCAATCAAAGTACATGTCATTAATTGGAAATAGGGCGTATATCTTTTAAAATAATAATACTTTACTGCACCAAAAATGGAACTCAATATGCATTTGTATGCATAAACCAGTTGTTCATCTAGAATCAATTAAAAGCTCTGCATATTTAGGCCAGCTTCACAGTATTTTCTTAATTAATCATTCCTTTGTAATGGATTACTGATACAAAATGATTGAATATCAATACAGATACCTCTATACATGTGACTGTCTAACCTATGGCCACACAAAATCACAAATATGGTTTAAAAAAATTAATTTTTGGATAGTGTAAAAGTTTGTCAAAAAAAGTTAGACAAAGTTGGTCACTATTTTAGATAGGTCTGTGAGACATGCAATAATTATTTTGTGCCAAAGAATTGTATGTCTGGTACAATTAAACAGGACAGGGGTGCCCTTGTATCTAAGAGTACAGTAGTTTTCCCTCTTTAGGTATGCTCTTATAAATTATGACGTTAGACCAAGTGAGTCACTGGTTACAGGCATAATTAATAATAACTAGATCGCGAGCTACTCTCTAGAGACTTAGACAATATCTCAGAATGGTGCAATAAATGGGGAATAACACTTAATATAGATAAATGCGCAGTTTTGAAATTCTGGAACAAAGGAAGCGAGGAACAGGATATAAACTACAAAATAGAGGGTTCAGTATTGACTACGGCAAATCAAGTTAAATATTTGGGGGTTGTTCTAACGCCACGCCTTTCATGGGGAGCACATATCAGGACAATATGCAGATCAGCTTTAAAGAAACTTGGCTTCATTAAACAGGTGGTGGGGAAATGTAATGAAAAAGTTAAAGAGAGGTGTTATTTTGCTCTAGTTAGACCTCATTTGGAATATGCCGCAAGTATTTGGGATCCGTGGGAGAAAATTTGGCAAAAAGAATTAGATAAAGTCCAGAGAAAATCCGCTAGATTCGTTAAAAATTGTTATGATAAGAACACAAGTGTGACAGGTCTCTTAGGGGATTTAGGCTGGGAACCACTTGAAGTGCGGAGAGAACAAGCAAGGCTTAGACTTTTAGAAAGGTTCAGAACAAATGAGTTTAACTATGACACTGAAGGAATTATAATACCTGATGATGTCGCAAGTCGGTGAAACGCGTTGTACCGTATAATAAAATCTGTGGAAAAGTACGAGTCTTTCTTTTTAGTATGGATATTAAATACTTCCACGAAGTGAAGCCTGAAACAATAGAATATATGGCCCCACACTACTTAGGTAGATCAGACCACAAAGATAAACTAGGTGCATGTGTATGTAAGATGTAGATTGAGTGTTTGCATGTGTGTGGGGTGTAAGTGTTCATGCATGAATGTATGCCATGTTTTTTTTTGTGGATATATTATTTTGTGGTAATTGCATGCGGTTTTTTTTTCTTTTCTAAATTACGGGTGGTGTCCTAACACCCCCGCCACACGCCCTTGCGGCGGCTTGCGGGGTATTAAGTAGATGTAGATAATTAGGCAGGATGGATTAATTGTGTTTTAAGTATGGAACTTTGCAACTGTTGCTTCAGAGCAAGATTATAAATGTTCCTCCTGGAGAATAGAATAAATATACCTCATTCATACTTTTAATTTAATAGGATTTGGAACAAAATATTGGGTAATATGAACATTTCACCTGAGGTGCATGCAAAATCTTTCAGTTTTTTGAACAAAAACTCCACTTCTTCAACAAAATTGTATATTTTGTTCAGTTTACATTGGCACTCGATAGATTATCAACTGTTGATATTTTAGCAAAATGTGAAATACTAAGCATATCTTCCATATAAGAAATGATCACTATCCTGGTAAGGATAAAATAAAGAGAAAATCTATCAATTTAGAAATCCAAAACAGCCACAGAGAATCCTTAGGAGGTTTGTTTATTTTGTCGGAAGACCAGGGAAAACTTCTGACACATTGTGAGGCACCAAGGCACTGTGAATCAGGAATGTTAGGAAACTCTACTCTAGTTAGCCTTTAAAGTTATGATTACCTGTTGTGATGATGATGATGAAATTTGGTTGTTTCAATAAATAATCAAAATTTGATTATTTGGTGGGTTTCAAAATCATTTACATTAATTCTTCATAATATGTGAATGAAATATGTATAAAACTTTGGTGTGTTAAATCATACCAGATGGTTAGAGTATTTTTTAATCTTCAAATCAATATTTTGTTTTCAAGTAATATCATTGCAAAACTGTTTATTTATGTTAAATATACCACTTTTTTAGTGTGTGCATAAAATTAATGGGAATGATGGGTGATGCAATGCTCTAACAGCATTGCATCACCTAGTATGTTATTGGTTAGGGTCTTGAGTTTCTACCCTCAGTTGACAAAAAAGGTCTCCTCTGTTGACGTCATCATAATTTTCAAATTGTTTGGTTCTACATGTTCACTGCAATCCTACCTGTAAGTCAAATAATGCATGCATTGTTCCATGGCGAGCTGTATGTTATCGGTACTTTTTATCTGTGTTCATCTCATTTGTTTGAGTCTCAACTACATTGTTCTCTGTGAGCAAGCATTAATCAGTGACTTCATAGTTTCCTGTTTATGGATTCCTGGAAAGACTTTCCAAAAATTCTCTGTTGTAGTTATTTATTATATTATAAAATTATATTTATTATTATAAAATATCCCTGATACAATTTAATAAAATATTTAATTTGAATTTTTATTGTACATGTGTAACAAGTCATTATTTTACTGTGTGTAGGTATGGGCAGTGTGATGAATTTATTAAACAGTTAGATAGTGGAACTCTTCAAACTCAACCTGGATGTTCTGCTGAAGAAACATTGGAAGCCCTTATTCTCAAAGAACTCTCTGTTATTCGAGATTTAGCTGGAAAATCCTGTCTGAAGGAACTTCACCATAGCAACAGTGCTCTTATTATGGCCTTGAGTGGATCAAAAGGTAATTGATTGTGGAATTACTTTTAAGTAATCAATTGATTTTTTTTGTGTGATTATTATATACTAAGTTAAGATGTGTTTTAAAATTGAAGATGTAAAGAGGGCAGTACTTTCATAGAAAAAGTTGATATAAATATAACTGACAATGGAAGTCGATGCAGTCAAAAAAATAGTGAACTGTATCATATGAACTCACATTGTGAATATTATGTTATCTCTAGTAAACCCCACCTATCCTTTGCACTCTGATTTTGAGGCCATCATGCTGAGAAATCATTTTATTAATGCCAAAAAATTTTTTTTGCAAACCAATTATAATGTTTCAAAGATGTGCTACTCAGGATACGTTTGTGTTTTTTCCTGCTAGTCATAATTAATTAAATATTTATTTAAATGAACATAAGTTTCAAGTTCATGTCTTGGTGGCTCTCTGTTTTTTTATTAAAAATAATGCAGTTCTTTCCAGGTCACTTTCTTATATCAATTATGCATTAGTGCAAAATTTCTTAATATATTTTCATCTTTTTATTTCATTTTCATGAGTTATCAATCTGAAAATTAGTTTTTGGGCAGGTCCCAAAACTATAATTATTACTCTCTCTATCACTTCATTTCATCATACCTTCTTGCACTATTATTTTCCATTACCTGCTTCTCATAGTTTATCCTTCGATTTCCTCCATAATTATGTTCCTATATTCGTGAAGGATTCTCGGGTCTTCCACCGGGTCAAGGGTTCCATATGAAACGAAACGTCGGCCAATATGGAACCCTTGACCCGGTGGAAAACCCGAGAATCCTTCACGAATCAAATACGCCGGGAAAGCACCAAATCTTATGTTCCTATATATTTCCTTCAATTATGGTCTTCTGTATCCTATCATGCCTCAGGTTGTGTCCAATCACTCTCCCTCTTCTTTTTCCTAATTAGCCTCCTTAAGTTTCTCTCTTCACCCTCTCTTTGAATTACTTCTTCATTGGTTACTCTACCTATCCATTTTATTTTCATCATTCTCCTCTAGTGCCACATTTCCATCTCTAGGAATCTTCTTTTCTCTGCTGTTCCTCTTGGCCAAGTCCCTTATCCCTCATAATGTATCTCAGAGATTCTCTTTCCTATTTATACTGCAGACAATTGCCTTAGTTTTAATCTTGTATTTACCAGCATCAATGACCTCTGACCATAAGTGTGGGGTTGTATCACTGGGGAATATCATACTAGACTCTGTTTTAATGATGCCTTTCCATTGTAATGCAATGGATGCAAAGAAAAAACTGATGCTAGCAATTCTGCAGCTGTAAATGAGGTATGGAAAATCATGCTCTAATAAAAGTGTGGTGTGCTCAATTGCTATTACTGCTATTGTTGTGAACCTTACCTTTTTGAATCACCAAACCATTTAACACAGTAGTAATGCAGACCTAATTGTTGAACCTGGATATGTTAAAAAAATATGGGAATTTGAAAACAAAATGTTGTTACAAGATTGAAATAAATGACAAACCGAAAGATTTTGAATAAATTAAGCCAGCATGACTCATGGAATATTAAAGGATTTTTGTTGAAATACTTTGAGTCCCTTTACTCTGGGAATCAGATCCTGAAAAATAAATAATAGATGTAATGAGTTCAAAGTCTAAGTTAGTTTAATAATTTCAAAATCAGTGCGTAGATAATGCCAGGTTTGTATAAAAAGTATTGGTAACCATTTTTTCTTGATGTGTGTGTGAAGTGCTGAATATAGACTGTCAGTTAAGTGTACACCTGATCACAAGCTGTATTGGCATTGATAAAATGACAGTGCACTACATTATCACTGAAAATTTGGTGGTGTGAAGGATCTGTGCTGAATTCGTCTCGAAGGTTTTGTCAGATGACCAAGAGCAGAGTCGAGTGTCTACTTGCAAAGACCATCTGCAATGGCATCGCGACGATTCCCCAAACCCCTTTCAGCCCTGACCTGGCACCAGCTGACTATTTCCTATTCCCAAAAGTGAAATCCTCCGTGAAAGAACGCCACCTTGGGATCCTAAGTGCCATCAAAGAAGCTTCCATGCGTACCCTTAAAGACCTTCCGGAGTCTAACTACCCCCAAGTCGTGGAAAAGCCTCTGATATAAGTGTGTCGATTCTTATGGGATGTACTTTGAAGAATTTAAGGCATTGTAGCAATACCTGAAATAAATCTATGGCAGATCAAAGTATAAATTGCTAAAATTCTTCATAAAAGCACCCTTAAGTATCGACGAACCAATGTCAGCGCCTCTGCCATGCATCTGATATGCTTCCTGGAAGGCATCAACAGGAATCTTGTTCAGGCACCTTGTCTTGGCCTCTTTGACATGATTCAGGGGTCCAAATGGTACTTGAAGGGGTTTTACTTGGGTGATACTCTAAGATCCATGTCTCGTCATCAGTAATCCCCTATCCTAAAAAATTCAGGTCACTTCCACTGTGGTCCAAGGCAAGACACAAGCAGTCTTTTGACAGCACCTTGGGGACCATCTTGGTACACCTTTCTCATGGCTAAATCTTCTATAAGAATGCAATGCACTGTGGTTTTCTGAATATTACACTGTTCTGCTAACATCTTGACACTTAGGGGTCAATCAGAATTGAGCATGTGTCTCACTTTTTGCACATTTTCATCATACTTTGTCACACATAGGTGAGTCACTTTCATGGATATAATCATCTGGATTAAAAGGGATTTTAGGTCTGATAAAGAATGGGAAATACAAAAGAAAAGATCAGTAAGTGAGTGATGAATAATAATTTCAATGTACAATGGATGTTCAGAAAAAAAATAAATGCAACAGTTGTTGGCTTAAGATCAAATTGCTTTTCTTGGAAAAATTTTTGGGGTAAATGTTTGATCCGAAAAGTGTAACATGATTTTTTTTTTATTATTTGGGGAATTGTAAACTAGCATAATAACAATATATGGTTACATGAGCAAATATGGTTGAATGTAAAGCTCTACATTGGTGTAAATTTTGTTTTTAGGCTGTGGAATGGGGTTGGAGTTTGTAAATTGACTGCAGAAATGGAGCCAAATGAAACTTAGGCACATATGGGTATTTCCTTGACAAAGTAAACCCATATATCAGGGTTTGTGGGATGTTAGCCTACCCAAGTTAATATAGTGCTTTCTTAAATAATCCTTTTGCGTCTGTCTTGCATTCAATCATATTAATGTTTAATGTCTCTGTACCTACATTTGGCTGAATGACTTTATATGCCCTTGCCAATGATATGTTTAATATCAATATAAATGCTCTTTTCCAGGTTCTTTCATCAATATTTCTCAAATGATAGCTTGTGTGGGTCAGCAAGCTATTAGTGGGAAACGAGTACCAAATGGTTTTGAAGACCGAGCTCTGCCTCACTTTGATAGGCATGGTAAGGATTAAATATAGTCTTTTACTTAAAATTAATATGCTCAGTCAAAGAATAATCATAATTTTGATCCAAAATTGGACCTTGATTATTGGTAAAAACCCTGAAGAGAAAAATAATTGATCCCGAAATATGCTGCAATTTGGATGGGATAACATCCCCACTATGCATACTGCTGTAGACTAATAATGTGAATAGTAAGTTAATACAGAGTCTAAAATGTACACCGAGCCAAAAAGCATGCATTATACTTCATAGATTCTGTTTTCCACGTCTCTTAGTACTCATATTCTTCAGCATTGCAATTGTTACACCTTTTTAAGTTTTCTGACAATGTAGCTCTTTTTAGCTGTCTTTGATCATTATTAACAAGTTTTCTTTAGTTTGTCCCATAAAGACCTTGATTTAAAGATGCTTGATCTCACTCATTTAGTTGTTTGCTGGCATATATTCATTTTCAAATGAGTTACCATCCATTTCTTCATATTTTTAAGTGAAATTGAGTGGCAAATATGTTATACATGTTATACTCAATGGATATTCTTCTGTCAGATTACATGTGTGAGAGAAAGAAAAGTGAGGAAGTCTTGAGAATTTCAGTGAAGATCTGCAATTGGTAGGATACAGCGTTCCAACTCAAAGTGCCATTTTTCTCACGTATGGGTTGTCAAGTTTTGTTATTTACTTAGAGAGGATGGTCAAATGACACCAATCATGGGAAGCGAAATGTGGATATGGCATGTGATAAAACTACACATCCATCCAGTGGTATCCTAATCCCTACTTGGAGTGCTTTGTGGATAGCACTTTGAGTGAGTACGCCATCCATCAGATGGGATGTTAAACTCTGGACCTTGGTGCCTTTTGTTAATGGTAGGCTAATTCTGGCACCGGCTTTCTTCTCTCCACCCTTCTTTTCCCATCCACCCCTAATGGCTCAAATGACCATAGTTGTCGGTCGCCTCACCTAAAAACTGCTGCTACTACTCCTATGGTTCTGTTAGATATAACCATAAAAAACCATAAACACAGTAATCAACCCGAAGGTCGGTTTGGTAGGTGATGGTAGAGATCACCCAGTACTAAGCCCTACATGGTGTGTGAAAATTCACACATCAGGGTAGGGGGGCCAGTTCCTTTCCCTGTGCCGGTTATGGTTTCCCAGGTCTGTTAGATATATGTACAAATATTTCGTACACTAATTCAGCTGTAAAAAACCATAGCCTGTTGATTTAGTTCAATAATTTAATAAAGTCATGGAAATTAATAACTTGTATTCATGCGTAAGGAAGATTTAGAATTTTTTAAATGGTCAAAATGAATGCTCCAGCGCTTCTAATATTTGTTTAGGACTTAATTTTCTCATCTATTTGATTTTTGGACCATCAATCCTGTTTGTGTTTTTCCTTGGATTAGTTTGAGTTCTCATACATATACTATCTGGAAAGCACTTGTTTTTAACTGAACATCCTTTAGCGGCCAATTTTTAACAGTGGGCCAAGCTATTATTTTCAAATGTCTATCTGAAAATATCAGTGATCAGCCAAAGTATCTGAATTTCAGCTATGGCTCTAATAAAATGACTTATTGTTGGCAGTGCAAAATCGAGTATATTACATTGGGATTTTGAATAACTAGAAAAGTGAGAACATTCAATATAATTCTTACTTATGTATATCATTAGCAGATGCAACAATATTCATTGCTGTATAGTGGATATTTAATAATTTTGTTAGATAAAATATTTATGTTTGAAAATTTTATTTTAGCTAAAATCCCTGCTGCTAAGGGGTTTGTTGAGAACAGCTTCTATTCTGGACTGACGCCTACTGAATTTTTTTTCCACACCATGGGAGGACGAGAAGGTCTGGTTGATACAGCTGTGAAAACAGCTGAAACTGGGTACATGCAGCGACGTTTAATTAAGGTATGTTGTACCAATTTAATGTATGACGTGTCTTATTGGCCACAATTTCTTATCTTAAGATCATTGAGTCTTAAATAAACATGGTAGTTGGTCCTTATGTTCTTAGTCATCAGGATAGACTGTTAATACAGTGTTATATGTGGTTGGTAATGATGGAGGAATTTTATCAATTTTATGGTATTTGTTTTAATTATTGATTTATTCATTGTTTGCATTTTATTGTGTAGTAATATTGAAATAATATTTAGACTATATTTTTTATTTGTACGAGCATTATACTGTACATGCTCTGGCTATGCTGTCTTCCAGATTGCATGATATAAATGGGCAATTCTGTAAATTGTATTTTTCTTCAGGCCTTAGAAGACCTTTGTGTTCAATATGATGACACTGTTCGAAATTCACTTGGAGAAGTAGTGCAGTTTGTCTATGGTGGAGATGGCTTGGATCCTGCATACATGGAAGGTAAATGTAGTAAGATTATCTGGGATTAACTTTTTTTATGTATTTTCACAGTTTCCTAGTCTTATGAATTTTTATTTTCCACCATTTAAAAAAATAAAACATTTTCAAATAATATAAATGTATCAAGCAAAATTTCAAAGACAATCTAAGCTCATATTTTGGATGTTTGATCATTAATGGCCCAACAAGGATTAATTCATGTCTCGGCCAATTCATCATTGAGAGTGACTTTTATGAGTAAACCACTCGTATCATTTGTACTAGACACGAACCAATTCTTTTATCATTATTTTATGATAATATTCTACCAAAAGCCAGACACTGGATTTATATGGAAAACACATATGGTCCTTATAGCATTCAATATTTTAAAATACTATTATCAAAAGTAAGGTCGAAGGTTGCCTTTAAATATATGTATCTAATATTAAAGGTCTCGACATTATGAATATTCATATCTTATCATGATAATGTTGCAATTCCTCTTTAAAAAATTCTTAATTCTTAAGTCTATAAAAATAAAACCAAATCAAATTTTAGTCTCTGGCTAACAGGAGGAATGGCTATTTTTTACAATAGAATAAAAGCATTATAAAAGCAGTGTAATGACTCAAAAAATCCAGTGTTTAAATCATACAATAAACATTATTGTAAAACAGAACTTATATTATCCAGGAGAAGAAGTTGTACAAGATCAGTTAAAAAAATATGAGACACTAGGAATGAATACTTGATTTTATTAGTTACCCTTTGATTGTTCTTATCATCTTCTAAATACAACCCTTGGCTGCCAAAGCAATGCTCCAAATGCTTTTTTCAACTTTTGAATGCTGCCTGGAATGCTTCTTTAGGCCTTTAAAAACAGCCTTTAAGTCTGCAGTACAATTTTGTTGAATGTCTTCAATAGTTTCAAATCAATGTCCTTTAAAAGGTGGATTTCAACATAGGAAACACGAAAACGTCTGCTGGAGCAATATCTGGAGAGTAGGGTGGCTGGGGGATTATTGGTGTGCTGTTTTTGGCCAAAACTGTAACAATCAATGATTTGTGAGCTGGTGCGATGATGTCATGATGAAAGCACCAAGATTTGTATTTCCACATTTGCGGTCTCTTCCACAACATGGCATGCCTTAACTCTCTCATGACCTCTAAATAGTGCTGCCCATTCACTGTTTGTCCTTTGGGGACGTATTCATAATGAATAATCCCTTCCCAATTGAAGAAAACAATCAACATCATCACCTTCATGTTCGATTGCAACACCCAAGGTTTTTTAGGTCGTTGGGAAGATGGCCCCTTCCACTGTGAAAACTCGGCTTTGGTTTCTATATCATAACCATAAATTCAGGTTTTGTTGCATGTAACAATTGTTTTTAAGAAGTTTTGGTTTTCGTTTGAACAATCGAGCTGTTCCTGGCGGATGTCAAGATGTTTTTGCCTCTGTTCATCCGTTGACATGGCACAACTTTGGGTGATGTGGTGCGTACCCAAAATATCTGTCAAAATGGTGAAACATGATCCAACATTAATGTTAACTTCATTTGCAATCTCCCTGACAGTTAACATATGGTTTGCACAAACTAAATCATTCACACTGTTGATGTGGGCATCATTTGCTGACATCGATTGACCTTCAAATCTCAGTTCTTCATCGGTCAAGATTTGTCCAGACTGTAAGCAGTTGTACCAATGAAAAAACTGCCCAACTCATAGATTCATTGCTGAATACCTCCTGAATCATTGCATAAGTTTCAATTACCCTTTTCCTGAAATTAAAACAAAATTAAATGCACCCATGCTGCTTCTCTAACACCTTCTTTCCCACCAACAAGAATTTGTACGGCAAGCCATGTGCAAGCTCAGACAAGAATCGCTGTTGTGTGGAGACTAGTCGAAATAGGGGCACAGGCAAGGTGGTGCTTTACTTCTCACAGATGCAACACCACACTGATTGTGATCTGTCAAGCAGTTTGCAAAAGACCAGTCTCATTTTTTTTTTACAGACCTTGAATAGCAACACTCCAATAACTCTACACATAATGAACCTAAAAGAATTTGGAATGTCATGAAGCAAGAAACAGGAAAAACTAAAACTAGCAGTAGTAAAATACCTACGATCTATTGTGATGGTACAAGGACATCAGATTTTCAAAAAATTTCAAATTTATGTGATGATTACTTAACTAAAGTACATTCTAATCAATTTCTTAACCAGTCATCCACGAATAGTTCGGCCTCTAAGATAATCACTGATTACGCCTTTTATTCCTGTCACAGAAATTGAAATTCTGAGGATTATTAATTGGCTAAAAAATACTCTTATGCATAAGAGATTGTTGAAAGAAATCGAAGGGAGGCAGGATAAGTGGATGCAAAGTATTTTGAAAGGTGTTAGAACGCTGAGGATTGAAAAAAAAGTGAAGCAAACTAGGAATGGGAAGAGAAAGAAAGGATTGGTGCAAGGATAGGCATGTTGGGTAGAATGAAAGGATGTATTAAAGAAGAGTTTGATGCAGTTTGGAGTGTCTGTTTAAGAGTCTGGTGAACATGTAAACCTTTCCTATGACTGATATAATGCATTCAATGCTTGATCAATTGCTAGCAAAATGTGAATTTTCTTTTATAAAACAAGCAGGCTAATTCAACTCATCCCCAGTTTAATCAAGTATAATTTAATTTTTAATTTTTGGTTCAACTCATTGGGGACTATCCCAATTTTTCACCCCCCCAATAAACAAGCTCTAAATTATTTTGTAAAAAAACATAATGATATAATATGTGCCATTAAAAATACATCCATGAATATGAGAAAACTTATAGAGTCAAATAGTTTGTGGAAACAAAAGCCTTGACTGGTAGTCTTTTCAGGGCAGTAAACTTAAGATTTTTAATGAAATTTTATTTTAAAAAAGTAAGGCTAAAAAAATGTTCTAACTGCTAACATTCTTCAATTTATGTTTGTATATCATAGGAAACCAGTATTAGAATGAATCTAATAAAAAGACAGCCTTGATAATCCTAAAATATGTGTAGATGTATGTGCTATGGTAATTTTTTTGAATGTGTCCATCTCAAGAACCACATCTCTAGATGATGTACCGTATCTCTGAGAGAAATGTAAAAAAATCACACGGGATAAAAAGTGGTTATCTTGGTGATTAATTTTATAGTATAGTATAATATAATAATGAAAGAAACTTTGCAAATGAGAGTTAGCTAATGAGATTAATCGAAGTTCAATTTTCTTCTCAGGAAAAGATAAACCAGTGGACTTTGTGCGTGTTTTGGAGCATGTGAAAGCAAAATCTCCGTTTGCTGATGAGGACCCACTTGATGGTGCAAGCATTCTCCATCTGGCAGAACAAATAATGAAATCTGATCAGTATAACACATGCAGCAAAGAGTTCAAGGATGAACTAATGTGAGGCATATTCCTTATCTAGCGTTGAAAAGTAATACATCCTTGGAGAGGAGCTTGAACTAATCAACATTCATGTGTGGCTTAGCACATCCAATGCAGATGGCATAGTTATATGTCTGGAGCACCATTCTATTGGAGTGAATCACATGCATGTATGCCATGGTTTTCCTGATCTTTAGTCCACTGCTAATTGGCCTGGGTTTCTCCCTCCCCATCCATTTGTGTCCCTAGCGACAGTGAAGATGAATCCTTTTTGAATGTGCTGTTCTTGTGGTTTATTCAGTTTTGTCAGATATCCTGTCAATTGTTAAGTCATTTATAGTTATCCTTTTCAGTTTGTATTAATAATGTTTTGTCTATTTTTGAATATTTAGACATGATCTGGATGATTTTTTTATTTGTTTTTGGATCACTCATGAAAACTTTTTCCTATTTTGCAATTTTTCAATCTCAGGTAACAAACAATCCCCATTTTTGGATGAGGAGTTAAAAGAAATATTTAAACTAGACAATGAGCAATTAACAACTTTATAATAGGATGGTTATTGATCAGTCATATATCTAATATTTTGTTAATAAGTATGTATCTTCAAATATTATGCAAAATACTTACAACTCTTCTTGTTTAAATTTATTTTCAGTTCTTTTGTGAAATCTTACGCTCGTTGTGTGGTGAAAGTACATCTGCAGTTTGGTCTTGATAACAAAAAAAATCTAAGCAAAGTGGAATGCCAGCTGGAAAGAATAACATTTAGCCAGTTGCTTGAGTTCTTTGACATTTGTTGTAAAAAGTTTATGCGCTCCAGAATTGAACCTGGTATGTATATGCCCTGCAGATACACATTTGTGCAGTTATTTGTGTTGGTTGATCACTGTTATCCCAATGGTGCAGTCTATTTTAACATAGTACATTATTTTATGCCCTAGTCTGTTAATTTTATTGAACTGATAATGAAGTTTAAAATTTTGACTATTCTATAGGCACAGCTGTTGGAGCATTAGCTGCACAAAGTATTGGAGAGCCTGGTACTCAGATGACATTAAAAACATTTCATTTTGCTGGAGTTGCTTCAATGAACATAACCCAGGGTGTGCCTAGGTATAAATGATTAATGATGTTGTAAATATAATTTTTTAATGATTAATATTCATAGTTAATGTGATCTAAGCTATTATAATAAAACTTTGTTTTCTTTTAAGGATTAAAGAGATCATCAATGCATCAAAAACCATCAGCACACCAATCATAACAGCCTTCCTAGAGAATGAAATTAGTGCAGAATATGCTCGAAGAGTTAAAGGAAGAATTGAAAAGACCACTCTTGGAGAGGTTAGTTTGAATTGATATCATCCCAAGGAAGCTTGTATCATAATATTTCAACACTACTTGGACGTGAAGTACAGTCCAGCTAGTTCACCGGCATTGCCTTCTCTCTTGGGTTATTTTAATAGCCCAAATACCATATTACCAAGCTTAGAATATTAAGCCAGGTGCATGATTAACCTTTAAATGAGTAACCCTTATTCTGAAGGATTGAAATTTTGAAGCATGCATCTTTAAGAAACACAGAAGGTTCTGTTGCTCCAAAAAATTGCATTTCTGAGGTTTAGAGAATTTAATTGAGGATATGTTGGTGACAGGTAATAGTAAATTGGTGATAGTAATAGTATCCATTTGAGGGCATGGCTACAAAGAGGTCAGACTGAAAATATAAGTGCTACTTGTTGTTGATCATGTCCAATACCACATAAGCAAAAATATATTTGTGCATTCAATCTAATTCTTGGATAATTCCAAAAATGATTCTAAAACAAAGTTTGTTCTTAAACATCAAAAGTCAGAAACTGTGAAGGTATCCAAAGAGAGGCAGTAATGGAAAACTAATTGTAGTAAATTGTCTGCATTTCTGATGGTGGTATACTTGAAGTGTTGTTGATGGATAGTTTTTTAAACATCTCTGGCAGTGAAGTTTTCCGGAATCCTGATGTTGATATTGATAATTTTAGCTTGTAATAAGATTTTCTGAGACATAAACCACTAAAGGGTAGTGTAGTCCATTGAGTAGAGCATTGGACTACTGACAGCAGAGTCTGAGTTCCATGTACAACATCTGGGCACCCTCAACTACACCCAAGTTGTGTCATTTTGTGGGTCCAAGATTTTCCTGAGAAACCACTGGTGGCACAGAGGAAAGAACTGCCCCTTCCTCCTACTTTAGTTAGTATATGAAAAGTGGTCATGGTGAAGAATTGAGTCAAGTAATTACTCTTCTTCAGACCACTGGCAATTTTATAGGTGAAAGGGAATTTTGCCAATACAATACTTTTAGGTTTTATTTGGGGGCAATTCTCATCGTTATTTTCAGTCTCTCGTAGCACTTTTGATGAAGTTTTTGATGCAAACATTTCCTTTCAGGGCCAAGGGAAAGTATTCTTTTTCCAATTCATGACTGTCATAATCACTGATAATTGTCACACCATGTTTGAGTATTTTTATTGCACAAACTTTTTGTTTAGGATTGTGATGAAAGATATCTAAGTTTAAGATAACTTGCATATGCATTCCATTGCTTTTCTCTGGACCAAGCCATCAAGGAGTGCTGCCTCCATTGATTCTTTGGTGAAATTTATGGCTGGATAAATGTTGTTAAGGTGGTTGTGGAAATCTGTCAAATTTTTCTTTACTTTGTTGCCAGATGATGAAATTTTAATGTATATATGGTATCCAACATGATGGTTAGTCTTTGCAAGGTTGTAAAGCAGCCTTCCTGAATTTCTCCATGCACAAGTTATTATCACCTGTGAAAGTGGAGGAGGAAACTGCTCTTCCATACATTAGATCAAAAAGTACTCTATTTTATATGAATTAGTTGTTTTTAAGACAAAAATTTGCCAACTTAGTGGCAGCCCTTCATCGGTACATTTTTGCAGACAGAGTTAGATTAAGTTTTTGAAGAGGGAGTAGATATAAAAACAGTCTACTGTCTATGTGTTCTTCAGTTACACATAACTCCTTCAGGTTGCTAATAAGTTGCACAAAGTTTATATATAATTTAGGATCTTGTTCTTCAGATTAAGTGTTGAATGTTTCTGGAAATATATTTCCTTAGGAGTAATTTAGTTTTTACGTACAGCATGTGTCTGTACTTTTCAGTAAGAAGACAGTGTATGAAGTGTAAACTGATGAATAATTATGTATTTCTTTACAGTGCCGTATTGGAAAAAGTTTAAATTGTCTAAATTTATAATGATGCTATCTGCTTCTGCAATCACTCAAATATTTTTTGTGATATTTATTTGAATCAATTAATATAGGTAATGAATGAATTTAAATTAATTCAAATATTAGTTAAAGATATACATCTTGGTAGAATGTTTGATGTAAGTGGCAAGCATGAACATGGGAGTAACTTTTAGTGAGGGTGCATTTTGTAACGGTAAAGTTAAATCGAGCATAATAGATAAGTGTTTATGTAAAATAAAAGCAAAATAATCATGCATCTTGAAACTGTTGGATTAAAATTTTTGTCTAAGTTTAAGTTAAATTATACAATTAGATTATAAGTGAATTTTTGGATAGTAGAGAATGTCTTTAAACTTCTTTGTGAGGATTTATTTTCTTTTGCAATGTCTCACATCCTGGATGCATCATCATCATTGCTTCCTAATGATGTGCCCAGCTTAAGGCCCAAAATATTTTATGGCAAAATAAACTCTCTCGATGAAACTGTAAAATAGTCTACGGATACTGCATAAAATCTTTGGGTCCATGTAATGAATAAAACCTTAGGACATCTATTAACACACATTTTCAGGATATAATATGGTGATTACTGCTTGGTTTAATTAACTCTAGTGGTATTGCTTTGTATTACCCTGTTTTCTCTTTTCATTGCATGCTTGTTGTTATCCATCCATAAATGAAGCATGTAAAAATGTTATCCAAGAACATTAGCAGATCAAAATGTTAGGCTAATACAACAAGCATTTTGTTCTTTGCTATTTTGATTAAAAGGCTTTAAAAAGTAAAGTATATTTTAAGGTTTTTCAAGTTTCAGTAATAATTTTCAGGTTTGTGAGTACTTGGAAGAGGTCTACATCCCAGATGACTGCTTTCTTGTTGTAAAACTTGATATTGATCGGATAAGACTTTTGAAATTGGAAGTAGACTGCAATTCAATAACATATAGGTGAGCCTACTTTTATTAGTATGTCATAGTAGTTCTCTGAACAATGTTTTGCATGAATCCATCATTATGAATAAATGTCCAAGTTGGGTTGGGGACGTAGCTTTGGGTGAGCGTTGGACAAATCATCAGGGAGATTTAGAATAAAATTGGAGTGGGAAGTCAGAATATTTGATGAGGATGTTTCAAGGGATGAGGGTTATGTTGGGAAAGAGTGCTATGTGGTCAATCATCCTCATAATGACTGAGTTGTCATTAAAAAGTATTTTTATTACTGAGTGATGGTTTCCCCTCAGAATTTACTGGGTCAGGAATGGTAGTAGAAGGATTGAATTAGGACTTCACTTGATTTAAGGAAACAGGTTGCAGGATTGATCCAGATGTGAAATTTTGTATTTTGGAGCTTTTTTGTGGATCTGATTGAAACATTCTGTTGAACAAATATTTATTTGACTTGAAGCCAATTTATGTCTCAGATTTTATTTTAATTTGAGCTTGAGTAATTATACAAGTAAATGGAAAATTAATATAATGAAAAGTTTAATAACAGCATAATTTCAATTTTCAAAAATTTGTATCAAGGCATGGAAAAAGTGAAAGTATGTGCATGAAATTGTTTCAGCAAATTTGGCAGACACAGTGTTATTTTCTCTTGTGCATCTCAAAAACATGGCAGGCAGTTGCTTTTAATGCATATATTTCTGTTGCTTTTGATTAGACTGTAGATTTGTGAAGCAAAGATTAAAGAATCTTTATGCCATTTAAAAAAAAGTAAAATATCTTCTCTACATGCGTAACTAACTTAAAGTATTTGGGTGTCTGTTAAAGTAATAAATCTTATCAACTTGGTGTTTTATGTATTCTACTTTTTTCCAGTATATGTACATCTAGATTAAAAGTAAAGCCAAATGATATAAAAATAGTGTCCAACACAATTTTGATCATCAGGCCATCGGCATATTCAACTCAGATGTCGTCCTACTCACTTCAGCATCTAAAGGACAATGTGCCTAATGTTGTTATCAAGGTAAATTTAAAGTTTTAACCATTATTCACTTCTTGGTTTGTTTATTACCAGTCGAGAATTGTACCGTGTGTTGCTTTAGAATGGATGCTGGATAGGTTATGTTTTCACATACATGCTGACATGCTTTTAATTATTGTGAAAGGGTCTGCCAACAGTAAGCCGTGCTGTGATACATCGTGACGACTCTGTTGGTGATGTGTCACACCATAAATTGTTTGTAGAAGGAGGCAATCTTCGTGATGTCTTAGCCACTCCAGGAGTTCTGGGAAAGAAGACGACTTCCAACAATATCTTTGACGTTGCTGCCACTCTGGGGATAGAGGCTGCCAGGTACATTCTTGTTGTTTGATCAATTCATAACATTTTGACTCTATTTTTTGTCTTCTTATGACCTCAAATGCGATACCACATTGACATTGCTGATCTCAATACTCTTTGCAATAAACAATTGTTTATTTTTTTCCAGATCTACTATCATTAATGAGATCCGATACACAATGGAGAGTCATGGTATGAATATAGATTTCCGACACTTGACACTTCTGGCAGACTTGATGACTTGCCGAGGGGAAGTTCTTGGAATCACCAGGCATGGTTTAGCAAAAATGAAGGAATCTGTTTTGATGCTTGCTTCCGTAAGTTAGATAAGAATATTTATTATTTGGTTATCATTTGTCTGAATTAAACAACAGTTTAGTAAATGAGCTTAGTGTAATAATTTATGCAAAATTTTTCTACTAAGTGGATTTATACCGATGTTCAAATTCGACTCTTAATAATACAACTGAACTTAAACCAGATGATTTGTATTGGATAAAATGGTGGGTGATGTAGGGATAAAAATGATGACACCTAATCATCATTTTTCTGATGTAAATACCATGAAGAAACAATAACATATTTTACAAAATTCACAGTTTTTCAATCCACTTGATTCAGACTTTTGACTTTCATTGTCGGCATATATTATGAGTGTTGCTAAGTTAAGTTTGGATTAACTAATTCCTTAATTTTTCCCTGCCATACAGGTTAAGTCTTTCAGAGGTTTTAATTGACAGAAGATTTTAAGTTGCATTAATGGTATTTCAAGATTTTGAGCATCAAGTTTCAGGCTTTCCCATCTGTGTTTTAAAACCACTTACAACTCCATATTCAAAACCATTTTTATATGTGTTGCACTATCATGCGTTTGGCTGGTGTTAAAGGTATAAAATGTCACTGTCCCACCGACTGAAATAAATTATGTTGTATGTTATTAGAAACAGCAATTTTGTCCTCTTTTGACACTGTGGAGGAGTTCCACCAAGTGACGCCTCATACATATTATTGTATGTGTATGACTTATTAGGCTTTTGTGAATCATTTTTTACATACTATTTTGACAAACCAAATTATTTTCATAGTTTTTCAAATTTCATGACCTCGGAAACTGCATCATGGTACACATTATCCCTTTTAATACTGATGATGTACTTCTTTTTGATAGCCTTTATATTCCAAGAAACTGTGGGACATGCCACAGCAGTAACTTTTGATGGAGTCATCCACATTATGCATTATAATTTAACAATTTCAGAGTTAAAAATCATTCACCTTGACCGGGATTTGAACCCAGATCCTTCAGTGTGCGGCCGAGGGATTTAGCCAGTTCACCTATCGAGGCATCCTCTTACCCAAATGTAAGAGGATGCCTCGATAGCTTACCTGGCTAAAGAACTTGGCTGGACATTGAGGGATCCAGGTTTGAATCCGAGTGATTTTTAACGCTTTGAAATAATTGCATTGTAACCATTATATTCCTAATCAAGGGCACATAAATGAATAATTGTCACTGGGGGGCATTTTTTAATGATATTTTAAGGCAAATAACAGATTTTTTGAATCCTTAGTACCTTTCGTTTAATAGGAAAATTCATTGTGTTGAGTATATATGTATGGGGTTTATATTCTTTGTCTTGTATGTTGATAGTTTGGAATGCACCTATTTAAAAGTGTTTGTAACCAGATAATACTTATTAATGGCGATCCAAATTATTATTATTATTAAAAATATACATGTGCTGATAGATAGTGTCAGGTGGTACACAAGTCCCAAATAATCGCAAAAGACAATAGATAAAATCAGACTTCAAAACACAAATCTCTTTAACAAAACAAGCGTATCCCCATCCCATTTACATCCATCAATCAGCAAGAAAAAAAGATAAATTAAAAAAATTAAGCTATTACATATAATACAATACACCACACATCAATCAAATATTACATATATTTCTTACATCTATTCTTAAAAGTATAGACTCTGTTAGGAAAGGGCTCGAATATTTTTTGCAGGTAAGGTGTTCCAAAGGGCAATTGTTCTATTTGGAAAGGAAACAAATTTTATGTGAGATAGTGAGGTAAAATGATTTTAAAATATTTAGTAAAACAGAAAAATTAGCTGTGGGAAATGTATTATATATCCAAAAGCCATACTGAAACAGAGCATTGATTTTTCAAATTTAAGTTATGTAGTAATGAAATTAGTCCATTTGTGATTACTTTCTTAGTGTGTACATGTATTTAGGTTTTGTGGTGAAATAATTTCCCACCATGCGACCCTTTATCTGTGTTCATTTTTAAGAGAAGTATTCTTAAAATAAAAGTGTCTTTTGAACACATTTTCCTCAAAATTGTTATCTTTATTTTTCATTTTAGTTTGAGAAAACATCTGATCACCTCTTTGATGCAGCATACTATGGTCAAAAGGATGCAATCACTGGTGTGAGTGAATCCATCATTATGGGGATACCAATGAATGTTGGTACTGGAATGATCAAACTACTTCAAAAATATCCTTTTTAATTTTATTTTCATGTGCATACAATGCCCATTTTTAATGGAGACCTCAGTTGAGTTATTTCTTTTAAGGAATGTGTTTTTGGTACATGATTTTTTAATGATATATTTATGCATGCATAATATATGTATTTTTTTCAGTTCACCATTTCCATTGATTAGTGAAAAAATGAAGATTCTGAAAATATGAAATTGTAATTTTTGCGTACATTGTTTAAAAATTGTTATTTTTAGCTCTAAAAGGCTTTTTGGAATACATATTTTAATGCCAGTAATGGGATAGGAAAAATAAGGATATTTAACTCTCCATTTTTTTCTTTTGGCTCTCCCAATGTTTGGATACTGCAAAGATATAGCTAACTCTACTGCCACTGCAAAGGCAGAATTGATGCATAAAAAGTTAGCTTTTAGCAGACTGTGTCTTATGGCAGATTTTTGGTTTTAATTTGACTGCCCCAAGAAACATTTTCATGGTTTTAAAGTAATGATTGAATTGGATTCTAAATTTTATTTCTGTATTAATTATTTCTAATTCAAAGGGCGCGTTACCTTGCAGCCCAATGAGCCAAATAAGAAAACCCATCCATTTTCTGTTCAAAATTTTTACAAAGTTTATCCTTAATGAGAATGTTCCTGTGTGACACATATTTCTATTTGCACATGGCATCCTGTGCTCGGGTACATGTGCTTTCATTTAAGCACAGATATTAATTAATATTTATGCATTTTTTTCACTTATCATGTGGCTGCTATTATCCTTAACCTAGATTTACAGCTGAGAAGACTTGCAATCCATCTTTGGCACCTTTAATTTTTGACAACCCAGAGTATCACATTCCAGCTGTAAACTGATATTGTTTTGTTTTGCATTATTAATTTATTTTAAGTCTTGTAATTTTTCAGCCATTTGGAGAAATAAGAATTTTATGGTTTATATAAATGATTTGCATTTATTTGTGTGGACTCCTGTAAATGTCATCGTAGTGATGGCAATATGAAGAACTTAATTAGCAATCGATGAAAAGATAATCTTACTATTGACAAATTCCAAAGAAACTGCGGGAGATGCCGCTACAGTAACTTTTAACGGAGTCATCCGCTAATGTGCATTTCAATGCAACAATTTCAGAGTGTAAAAGTGTGTAAAAGCCCCAAAATTTCAGAGTTTAAGAGGACGCCTCGGTAGCACAAGTCGCTAAAGCACTCGACCGGATATTGAGGGATCTGGGTTCGAATCCCAGTCAAGGCGAATGATTTTTACACTCTGAAATTGTTGCATTGAAATCTTACTATTGTTTATTGTTGTATTTGTATAAGTTATGTGGCCATTAATATTATGAAGAATGAAACAGGAAGAAGCAAAGCTATTTCATGACACCTTTTGCATTTGCTCTAATGTAAAAGAAGATAATTTATTCATGGGATGAACCCCCTTTACAATTTTATATATTATAAAATGAAATAAAATCTATTTAAATAAAACTGTTTGATAAAATAAGAGGTAATAATACATGTATGAAACTTACTTGCAATTCGGAATACAATATTTACAAGATAAAATATGCAACCAAATGAAATTATATGGTGCAGTAGTTCGTGACAAGGAAATACTGCAAATCATAATTATAGCTGTAAATGTGTGTCACAAAAATATTTACAAAGTATCTGGAAAATCTTCGTGAAAAATAGATTTATTTCAGATATTGCTAAAATTCTTCAAACCTTGAGTGTCCACACACTTTTGCCAATGGCTTTGCCATGACTTTCCACCGAAAAAGGCTCCCTGGTCAACAGATTCTGGAAGGTCCTTCAGGCTTTTTCAATAGCACTTAGGGGCCCTTTTAGGGAGGATCTCACTTTTGGGAGTAGGAATTAGCTGGTGCCAAGTTGGGACTGTAAGGGAGTTGGGGAATCATTGTGATGCTCTTTTTCATGATGTAGTGGTTACCTTGGAGCCTCAAGCACTCAAGACCTTCGGGGCAAGCAGATCTTTTGTATCTACAGATTGTTAGTGGTAATGGTGTGCTCTGTCTTCTTATCAATGCACTTCATCCACACGTCATTGGTTCTTGATGTCGACGGCCATCCTGCCTAGGGTTTGTCCTCCACACTCTGCTATCATCAAAGAGCTTGTGACACTTAAAAACTGTAGTTTGTGACGTGCTTTAATCCTTGAACACTAGGCGATTCATGCCCAATGTCTTTGTACCCAATCTCCCCAGTCCAACTCCCAATTTGATGGCACACCGCTGTTCAAATATTCACTGCATTTTGTGCTTGCACCGAGTCACTCAACGGGTCCACTAAAAACATGATTTGCCTGACCGAACGCTCACCAGAATTGGGTGCGTGTTTAAGGTCAGAGTCCCCACCACCAAGCCTGTGTGCTGCGACATACAGTTATGTCAGGAAAACATTGTTTCTCTTACTTTTCATCCATACCATGTATACAGAACATTAATAGGTAGGTGTCTACATACATAGAATAGTGTAGTGTGATTAATTGATTGGAAACAAAGTTTCAATTTCTATGTTGATTAATTGCAGTAATTCACAAAATTTTACATGGATGAAGTTTTTTATCTCTATTCAACTTGGTAAGTTAATTGAATATCTTTGGAATATTTGTTGTTGAATGGTACTGGGTATGAACATGGACTCTGATTTAACAATTGGAATTGGATGGCACCAATGTTATCTGGTAATTGGTAAGCGTATCATGGTCTGCACAATTATAATCAAAGTTCATAATGGTACTCTCATAAGATTGACCTGGATATGCTTGGGTTCATCCCTATCCTCAAAAATCACTGCAACTCCAATCTGATCAGCCCCAACAACTTGATTCATTGGCTTGCCTGAGCTACTTATCCTTATTTCAAATGCTACAAATCAGTATTCTTGCGCACGAACAATTGCTGGGCAATAACTAGGGGCAGTTAAATGAAAACTGGATATCTGCCATACCACACAGTCCGATAAAAGATAGAAACTAGCTTGTTGTATCAATACTGCTGTGGTAGGAGAACTGTGTAGTGACAACTCACAGACACATACAGTAGTTGGTTTATGTCCTTGTTGGTGCACAGACTGGTGGTTGTAGCAGGTGTTCGGTTTTCATTTGACTGTCCCTAATATTAGTAGATATTTGGAAACCAATAGCTTGCTGTGATCTACTCTTTGCCTGAAATATGACCCTTTTGCTTGAGAAATAGTCATAAAAAGTATTTAAAAGTAGCCGGAAGCATGCAAAAATCTTATCCTACTGTGTAAGCAAGCTTCTTGGCAACCACTAGTAGAGCTGGCCTTCAATTTTTGAATCAGTTAGCCTCATATGATATGCGCTCTGTTTTCTAATTAGCTTTTTAAATCATTGTAATTACTGTTTAAAGTATTTACTTTTCTTTCATGTTCTTATTTGCCATTTTCTTTGTCATTGGTCTGATTGCTTGAAGAAGAGAATTTTATTATATTCTTTGATTTCTGTGGTTTCTATAAGTTTATTTTAAAATACTGTGAAAATTGTCCCTTTTTTGTGAAAAAAGATGTAAGTACCTCGTATCAGCAAACGAATTACAGGAAATGGTTCAGGCAAGTGGTCACAGGTCGTACACAGCACGCCTTAGTTGTAGTCATACCTGGGAGTTTCGGGTTAGTAAGTGGTCCGTTGACGGATTGCAACGAGTTGAAAAGAAAGTGAAAATATTTTAAAATAACTCATTTGAAGATAAACATATCACCAGGAATTTTCTGCGGAGAGAAATAGTTTAAGAAGTATTGGTAGAATCTTAAATATGGTGAATTCAAACGATGAATGAGGAAAATTGCATCGTATTATCTTCTCATTCGTGGACTTTGATATTATTGTTAACTGCTGAAAGTACGATTGGAAGCAGAAACAATGTGTATCAACTTTCCTTACAACCCTTTTCTTTTCAACGCGCATACCTCTTCTTGATTTCTGCTACATTGATCATAAAAGTCATAAAAATTATTTTATTTTTAAGATCAAATAGATATTAGTCTTTAAATATAGGCATTGTTCGCATGTTCATTACACTAATTCAAATCGTTTGTGTAGCACATTTGTACGATTAATTATTCGTCATTCTAAAGTACCACGCGGCCTCAAGACCAATCAAATAAAACGAAAGAAATGAGTGCTGATAATTCGAAAGGGCAAGTGTTTTCGTGTTATGATTAAACAAGCTGTACAGTTCTTATCTGGCGTGAAGAATCGTGGAATTCACTAGTAATACGTTTCCGTAATCCAATGTAGTTCTTGGTTGGCTGAATCTATGTTTTGAAATTTTCACGTAAGTCAATAATATTACAATACCATCGCTTGTGTGTCAGTGGTTACTCGGAAGTATTCATTAATCACATATCTATACCTTTAAGCATAATGACTTAGCATAACACTTTCAATGCCATTTTTTATTGCTGTTTTTACGTTATAACTCGGTTTCTTTGGAGCGATGACAAAGCAGTTTACTTTCGGAAAATGTACGGTTTGTACACACTTATGTTTGATTTTGTTTATCGTCATGATTTTTCTTCTTTATTGGTGGGCCACTTTCTTTATTTATTCCTTTTTGTTAATCACACTTTATTCCGTTATTTTACCCCAATCTTGAAGCTTGCCACTGTCATTGAATTATTTAAACATCCTTTGGAATTCTTGAAGTCGTGACTGTTATGATTATAATTAATGCTTGTAGCCTTTAGTTAACCCCAAGGTACTTATCAATGGAAAAATTGTCAATGCATGCCAACTTAGCAGAAACACATATTTTGGCTCCGTGGGAATTGTATAACATTGTGCGCAATTTCGTTTATCTTTAACAGTTTATCTGTCGTTAATCAGGTTTCTCAGTGAAAGTGATAATACTGGTACAAACCCGAGCTTTTAGTCCCCTTTCATAGAAGTTCTGGTTTTATTAAAAGTTCGCAGTATTATTAGATGGTATCTGTAAAATCAGTGCGTCGTTGACTACTTACATATTGCCTTTTTGCTGTTAAAATATCATATCATTTACGAAAACCTGTTAATAAAATAAGTGTAATTATAAGTATCTGAGAAATATGCTTCCAAAAAGTAATTAAACTTCTTCCTCTTAAAACCGCATATTTTATGACAAGAGGTGTGAGTACCTTGTTCTCAGCTCACTATAGAATAAAAATGGTATCAGAAATACATTAATGTAATCAGTGAGCATTCCGATTTATGCAATATACATTAACTAGCTATATACAATTATTTAATTTGCCTGTTATATTTTTTCTGTAGAGGAAATGTGTAGAGGTAGTACTTTTTGTAAAATCCCATAATGTATGTTGTGATTTTCATTGTAATTCACATGGAATTTTTTTTTAAACCACGAAGCGCTCCTGTGCCATATACAGAAAGGTTATTAGTAATGGATATGTCTATGGTGATGTCGACCTCTAGTTTTCCTTTGCCAAAAGACTAGGGAATTTTTTAAATCAATGCGTATGTAGATAACCACTCATGTATTCTCAGTAATCCTCATCTAAGAATGCAAGAAAAATATTGAATAATATCCCATGATAGTCAAATCATATGCAAATTCTGTTAATAGTGTTCAAACCTTATGGATCACACATCAGTGGGAATACATTATATATGCTCAAAACCTTTATAATTTTGAATGGCTTTCTCATCCTCACAGAATACATTGATCACTTCCCTGCAATCATTGCCAGGCATTGTAGTAGTACTATGGATATTTATTTCCATGATATTAGGGAAGCACGCGAAAAATATTTTTTATGAAAAATTAAATGCATAGTATTTATTTTCACATTCCAAAATGGACAAACTAGAGTTTTGCCTCCTATTATAAAGACCATTGTTCTAGGTCATAATGTGACTTCCTAAATTGTCATCACTTTCATCTGTATTAAACTTAAACTCCCCAGTGGAGAGCAATAAGAAAATACAACATCTGAGGGATTATAATGGAAAAGTTTTAAACTTTCAAGTTAAAGCCAAAACACAAGTCTGGGTGAGATTAAGTAAGAGCCAATGTCTTTGATAAATAGATGGCTCTATGATAGATAAATGGGTAGGATGATGATTAGGATCTTCAAGAGAATGAAGAAATGGGTCAAGAAAAGATCTTTCATCAATGTGATGAGGTTTAATTAGCTGAATGAGTATGAGCTAAAATTATTATTTAAAAACTATACAGGTAGGAAAGTATGAATGCCTGGAGAATTCAGATAAAACAGCCATGGCAGATGAAAATATTTGTAAATAGCTTGAAAAAAAGAGATAATGTATTCACCTCTATGAATTTTGTGAGTGGCTAATGTACAGGTTTTCCACGAGATGGCCTGGGTTCAAATCTTAGGCGGCAGATATTTTTCAGTAGCATCCCAATCTCTACTTGAGGTGCTTTGTGGAGAGCACTTAAGAGTGAGTTCGACGTCTGTTGGATGGGATGTTAAACTGCAGACCCCTAGGGGCCTTACGACAAGAATAGGCTAATGCCGGTGCCAGGTTTCTCTCCACCCTTCCTTTACCATCATCCCTAAGAGGGCAAATGACCTTAGCTGTTGGTCGCCTCCCCTAAAACTACTACTACTAATGTTGTGAGGGGGTGTCTTTTTCGGAGTTTCAAACCTGAAAATGATTTTAGATCAGTGATAACCTGTATGAGTTAGGGCATTAATTCTGTATTTAGGGTACCTGAGTGCCTTGTATGTATTTCAGCATATCAATGGTGTGACCAATCAGGTCCGAGTACATGCATGCCTAGATGACAGGATAGAACCTAAACTTAGTCACATTTTATTTTACCAAAGAAGAATGACATTCTATTGTAGATGAAAATTTAATCAGTGTTGGATAAAAGATATAGCCCTCTATTCTTAACATTTCCTGCACACACATTCAAGCATTTTCATGTCCATTGAAAAATGTGCTCGGATGAACCTAGTTGCATAATTCCATTACTAAGGCCATGTGTCAAAGATGTGAAAAGTACTTAAGTTTGCTATATGTGCCATCTTCTAAAATATTTTTCATAATGCTTAGGATACCATACATTACATTAGCTTGTGAATGAGCTGGTGGAGAACGATAATATCATAGTAGAATGTGTTCTATAGTAACTTATCCTCATTTGATATTTTGAATAGTTATAATAGCTGAAATATACAGCTTATATTAAACTATTTCTTTGTTTTGGGAACTCAAATGAAATCTCATGTAATGCATTTTCCACCCGTGCTGTAAAAATCTAAGAACTGGAGCTCTACATCCACACCTAGCTGCCGCAAGGGCATGTGGTGGGGGGGAGGTGTTAGGGCACCACCCGTAATTAGGAAAAAAAAACCACATGTAAAGGCCACAAATTTATACAGTCCACAAACAAAACATGGTATACATTCATGCAAAAACCCTTACACCCCACACACATGCAGACACAAACTACCAACTAACATACACATGCGCCTACAATTATACCTGATATCTTTGCAATGTTTAATTTTGTTCCGACTTGTAAATTAAATGTTTTTAATATTTCTCAAGTGACTTTGGTTTCTTGCTATTTAGATTTCTGATTGTTATGGGAAAGAATGAGTTCCACGACAGTGACCAACCACAACCTCTTAACCAGAACACCCTTCTGCAGTAATTAGTGGGAATGTTACTTCCTCGCCAGTGACCAACTGCAGACACAAACACATAAACCCAATTGAGATCATTCACAGGGTTAAAGGGACTCCATTAAGGAGACCTGGGTTTATGAACAGATATATGCTATCCGTGACTGTTTACAGGAATAAATTCCATGCCAGGGACAAACACAGAGCTGACACACTCACAAGCGCTCAGGAAAACAATCACTCGCACATTCACAATGTCCTCACTACTGGGGTAAATTACTCAAATTGAGCAACGTTAGCATAAAAACATGGCAAGACCAGCATGTGCATCGTGCACGCATATTTTGGCTACAATGTACTTGCAACCTTTTGTTTCAAGTGCTTTTTTCCTTCAGATTGCTTAGGAGGACTACATTATAGCCGATATATGTGTATATGACTCACACTCTTATGACAGTATATTGTGAGTTCAGAAGTCAGATACTATGTTTCACTGAATATAGGGTCTGGCTTGGCACCATTAAGATACTTGGTAAAATTACTTAAATTTAAGTTAGTGTAATATGAATATTGTTAGTAATTCATTGCCTACCATCACTTTTTCAGCATGAATGCAGACCTCCTGCGCTACCGTGGTCTACTGGCGGCTGCAGTTGGTGCTGGAGTGGTTCTAGGTGCAGCTGGGGTTTTTTTATACCATCAACTACATGCAGAAAGAAACAGAAGGCTTTTGATGCGGCAGGAGTTGGATAGTCTTGGTGGAACTGTTGCTGAAATACAGCGGCAGCTGGAGTCTCTCCGGGGTAGAAGAGGATGGAAAAAGTTTCGACAGAATGTCAATACTTTGGCAGAAGGGGATGAAGATGATGCAGCAACAATTAAATCAGAGAAAAGTTTGGATCTCTTTTCCATCTACAGCACAGAAGATGATGAGGATGAATACTATGACTTTTCATCAGATGGTGAAGAAGAGTAAGTTATGTTGAAAGAAATAGGTTGTATGATGCAAACATTATTGTTTCCCAAAAGTTCATTTAAGGTCTGATTTACCCTTATTAAATCTTAATCCAGCCAGTTAATTGACTTAATGCAGCAAAATGGGAACATGGCTGATATATTCACGGGGAAAGAAATATCTTTCCCATTTTGCTTCATTTTCATCTACCCTTAAATTCATCCCTTGCCAAGGAAAAATTGCCTTGATTTTTTTTATTTTCTTAGATTCGGCTCTGATATCCATTTGATTAAGTGTCAGCACTTGTATTTGGTTTTGTACAAATATTATTATTTCTCTTTATTTCTTGCATTACTGTGAGTACATAATGAGAATTTTGAAGATAGTAATGGGATACATTTCACCAGTCAAAAAGTTTTAGCTATTTTGAGCTGATTGGAGCTAACCTCTCTATGAGTAGATTCTAGTTTTATGGCACAATTCCCTTTCTAATGAAATATATCTATTTATTAAGTTTTCATTATTAAGCAAAAAAACATTACTGATAGTGGTGTTTTAGGTTTTAATTATTAGGGCTACTGTGCAAATAGAAAAATTGTGTATACATGCTCATCATCATTTTACTGAGTGGTTAACATTTCCATCATATTCTTTAGGAATCATGTGCATGCATGTTCTCTTTCAAATGTATTGCCAACATTTCGTTTATTGTTGAAAAAAACTATTCTGAATCACAAAAAGCAGACTCTACATGCGTATACCACGTATATTGAGTATACCACATGAAGCAAAACCTATCTACCAATTATTTTAATTAATGAAGGAAAACTCACAACCAGCTCCTTGCAATTGCTTCAAGGGGCCTTTTAAATGCATTTAGCACTGTCATGACCAGCCTGAGATTGAATGAAATTGTCTCATCATTATGTTTTTGAAAATTTTTAAATTTATATGCTATAATCATTGAATTTGATCAGAACTTTAATATTCAGCAGAAAGTATACCTGCATTACATCCCTTATTTAAAATCCAGTATTTTTAGAAATCGAATAATTTTGATAATTTGTACTGGCAAATATGTTTTTGGGATACCTATTGTGATACATGTTTAGAAACATTAAATCAAATTTTCCAAGAAGAATTTTTTGTATCTACTTCACATACTGGTGATAGTATTATCTTTAACTGAAAGGTAACTGCATGCTTAGGTGTGATTAGAAAGGACCCTATCTCCAGTGTCATTTGCAGTAAAAATAGTTTTACCCCTATTATTTTCTATAAAAGTCATTTTCTTTTTTCGGTAATTAGTATATTTACTTCATCTTCTTATTTAGGGCAATTGAGGGTCCCTTGAAGGATTTATTGGAGAAAGTTGATGAACTTCTGACTGGAAACACTGAAGACAAGAATAAAGCTCTTTGTCTTTTGATGGAGAAGAAAGATGAGGTATTCTTTTGATTAATTTTAAAGTGGTAAATTAATAGTAGTAATAACATATTGTACAGTTTGTCATTGTTTGGGAGATTATTTTTCTACAGTGGTCATGCATGTGAAAATCTCAAAAATAATCTTAATTTTTTCCCATTTAGAAAAATCCATAATGTTATCTTTTCCTTGATTTTTAGAAATCATTAATTTTCCTTGGATTTTCCCTAAATTTTTTTCAAAGATGTTTTCATTTGAAATACCATATGAGTGGCACCTTCATCTGGGATCATCCAGAAAAAAAGCACAGTTAGAAGTCACTTTTCCCTCCTTGTCCTCGGATTGTCCAATTTGATATGATATTTTTATAGGTAATCTAGTGGTTAAGGTAGGTTTTGGGTGGACACAACCATCTAATAAATATCTCGTCTCTCTCCTTACAAAACACAACTTAATATCCTACTCTTCAACAAGCTTCTCTTCATCTCTATACATGCTTTCTCCCTTCGTTCCATCCAACCTCCTTTTCCTATTCCTGCCCTTTCATTGTTTCCTTACATTCTTCCCTCTGGCACATTCTTCAACATTCCACTGCCGATCAATACTCTTTGCATCCATTTTTCCTGTCTCCTAAAGATTTCTCCCAGCAATCCTCTTCTCCCCCACGATACCTTCCTCATTCCTTTTTCTTTCCGTCGACTTAATTTTGCCATCCTTTTCCAAACCCGCATTTCAGAAACCTCCAATATTTGCCAATCATCCAGCTTCAATGACCAATGAAGCTGTTTCGATACATAACTCCATATCAAAGTTTCAACAAGCCTTTTAGTAGTATCGTTACTCAATGTCCCTGTTATCAATACACTCCTCCTTATGAAAGCCTCTTTGCCTAATGTAAATCTTCCCCTTATGTCCCTACTACTTTGATTAATTTGGTCCAAAACACTTACGAGATACATAAGCTGTTCCACCTGCTCCAGTTTGTGCCCTCCTATTTTAATGTTGACCTCAGCCTTTTTTTCTAGAAAATCGCATAACCTTTGTTTTATTGATATTGATTTTCATCCCATACCTGTCGCACTGAATTTCCAATTCACTCAGCAATGCTTGCAACCCCTTGGCTGACTGACAAACTAGAGCTTTGTCATCAGCAAACCGAACTGATTTTACAAATTCCCCACTGATTTTCATTCGTATCCCATATTCATCTGGACTCTCCGTTCCCCAGTCACTTGTGAGCAGTCTGAGAAATGTACATGTTTTGGATTAGCCCCCTGACCCTCCAATCTATCCCTATATTCTGCAATATGCTCATTGTTTTTTCCAAATTCAATCTATCAAACTCCTTTGTGAAATCTAGGAAACTGGCAAGTACATCCTGATTGTATTCTATGTCCCTCTTGATTGGTGATCTCATTACTGCAATGGTATCACATGTGCCTCTCCCCTTCATGAACCAAAACTGATCATCCCCTAAGTGGTCATTTGCCCTGCTCTCCATCCTTTTCCTGATGTTCCTGAGAACCACTTTAGCTGCATGTGAAATCAAACTTATTGTTCTGTAGTCCTCACATGATTTGATCTCAAAAAGTCTTTCAGCCAGATTTCTTTCTCATAAATGCTACGAATTAGTCCATAGACACAAAGACACTGTCCTACATTTTCCGAAACCTTTAAGTAGTTCCACAGGAATGTTGTCGATCCCCATGGCCTTGTTTGATTTCATCTCCATTAATGCCCTTTCTATCTCATTGTTGACTATGTCTAA
Organism: Hetaerina americana; assembly: GCF_022747635.1. Lineage (NCBI taxonomy): Eukaryota > Metazoa > Arthropoda > Insecta > Odonata > Calopterygidae > Hetaerina > Hetaerina americana. The sequence continues at coordinate 102,117,518 of NW_027286763.1, forward strand.
GCTTGCTAGCCAAAGTTCTTTGCCTTACAGTTCTTTTATTTCTTCTTGCCATCTCTCTTGGATCTTTTCTGTTTCAACTATTATCTTACCCAAATTATCTATAAATGTTAACCCAGATCTTCCCTTCTCCCTTCCCGATAGTATTTTAACCTTCTTGTGTACCTCTCCAATATCACTCTTCCTCTTCAAAATTTTCATATCCTTGTTCTGCATCTTCCACCATTCTGTAATTGTTACCCATCTCAATTTATTAATTAAACCTTTGTACTTCCTTCTACCTAACTCTGTATTTAGATTCTTCCATTTCCCTCTCTCATCTGTCTTTCTAATCATCTCTTCTGTGATCCATAGTTTCCTTGTCCTTTTCGAATTAACAGTTCCTATAGTTCTTTTGCCACTTTCAATATCCCTTTTTTGATATTTTCTCATCTTTCCTTGGCAGTAATCAGCTCCTTTCCCGCTCTCATGATTTTCTCTATAGCCTGCTGATACTCCTTCCTTATCAATCCAGTTAATGCTTCTACATTTCATCATCTAACCCACTACCACAGCCTGATCTCTTTGAATCAGGCTCTACCCTTCATGAGCTCTGAATTTTGATCTGAGTCCAAATTCACTCCCGCAAAACTGTGCGAAATGATCATGCTGTTCTTAAACCTGTACCTAACCATAATATAATCTAACTGATAACTTGCTGAGTCACCTGGCATTTTCCATTTATACCTGCACATTTTGTGGTGTCTAAACCATGTGTTGGTGACGACTAAGCCCCTTCTCCTGCATAATTCAATTACTTTCTCCCTGCAGTCATTCCTCGTATGTAAACCATAGTCCCCTACCTAATCACCAGATCTTCCTTCGCCTACTGTTGCACTCCAATCCCCCACCACTATCAAATGTATCCCTGCAGGAACACAGGCCATTATGTCCTCTAACTGTTTGGATATCCTATCAATTTCTTCTTCCTTATGATTGATTGGTGACTTGTATACCTGTACAATGACCAAGGTTGTCGGTTCTGCTTTTATCTTGACATGTATGTTGACTATGCTTTTTCCTACCTTTTCATTCAAAATTATGTTAACCCATCCCTGGCTCTTTTCCCTCTTATCTCTCCTCTGTAATACTCTATAACTATCACTCCAGTAGTCCCCACTAACCTTCCATCTCACCTTGCATAGACCTAAAATACTTATATTTCCTCTCTCCATCTCTTGCTTAATATTCTCTAACTTTCCCATCCTCAACATTGTACAAGCATTCCAAATTACTGTTAAAACTAATTCGGTCTTCCTATTTTGCATCTTCTGTGCTGCTGCTGGGTTTCTTTACAAGGCTTTCATGAGATGACAACCACAAAAGCATTGCGTCCTTCACTGCCAGGCATGACACATGGCCATTTAGGTGGAGTCCACTAGTTGCCAGGACTCATTTTCTCTATACTGTCCATCTGCTGGGCATGACACATGGCCATTTGGGCTGAGTCCACTAGTTGCCAGGACTCATTTTCTCTGTACTGTCCATCGTATAAATCTCGGGAATAATAATTGAAGTTGTTTCCCATTGCCTTCCTCAGTAGAATTTTTAACATGACACCACCATTCAATGGCCACCCCACTGGGGTCAGATGCCTTTGCAGCCACCTCACTTTGGGACAGATGCTGCATCGACTACCTTCCGCCTGGCTCCTCACCTCTGACCTAACTGGAATGGGTGACCTTACCAGGAGCAATTATCATTGCTCCCACCAGCACAGCTCTAGCATCAGAACACACAAACCCTTCCACCACGTCAAGGTTGTTGTCCATGGAAGAGTTTATGTGATTTATAACCATTTAAAAAAGTCACTAAAATGATGGCTACAAAAGAAAATCCCTGAAATTGCATGTACCATTGTGCGTAAATTATTTTAATCGTTGATATATTACTTATGGATATCTTAAGGAGCCAGACAACACTATCTGGATATACTTTGGGGATTGGAATGTTGTGGTGGCTAGTGTGCTGGCTTTCCACCCAGTTGGCCAGGTTCAAATCCCAGAGGCGGCAGATATTTTTCAATGGCATCCTACTTGAGGTGCTTTGTGGAGAGCACTTCGAGTGAGTATGATGTCCATCAGATGGGATGTTCAGCTGTGGACCCCTTGGTACCTTTCGACAAGAGTAGGCACCTAATGCCCACGCTGGGTTTTTATCCACCTTTCCCATCCACCCCTAATGTCACAAATGACCTTAGCTGTCGGACATCTCCCCTAGAAGTAATACTGGAGATACTTTATTTGGTGTGGATATGACTTCCCATCCCACTCTGGCCTAACATCATTCAACTTCAAATGCTGCTCAATCCTATGCTGGTGGAGGTTTTTTCAGGATGATCCATTTCAAATGCAGTGATAAGTCAGTTTTGCTGCCTTTCAAAAGAAGCATTATTTGATCAATAGAATTAAATTTTTTTTGTGTAGTTCTAAGTATTGATTTTATAGGTCCAAATCTTGAAAGAGTAAAACCTTTCTCCTTCCTATGACCTTAGTTTAGTCACGCATTTCAACTGGCAAGCTTGGATTTGACTGGAAGAACATTTCCAAAAAAAATCTGTCTTATTAAACGGGTTAGTTGCAATCCTACTCTCTCTTGGAAGGGATCAATAGTTTGGATAGATTGCCTTACTACCAAGTGCGTAACCGCTAATCCTTAACATATCTTTCATCCACAGTACACAGACTCTGCAGGGGTACATTGGAGATTGGCAAAAGCTTGCCATTCTGTGGGATCAGCAGAAGGAGAAAGTGGAAATTTAGAGAAAAAGAAGGAACTAATTACGCAAGGTACTCATTTATTAAAATTTGTTAATGTTATGATGCTACCATTGTTTTGAAGCTTATCTTAATTATTATTAAGATCTAAAGAATGTTTACGGTAAACTTTTTGTCAGTTCATTTTAGGTAGATAATATTTCCCTTTTTGAAAAATTCACAATATATGTTAGTAATAATTTCAGGATTTATTTTAATCATATAGATTTCAATCAGTCCAATTACCAATACAGGTATGATATTCCAATTACAGTATATATATGATAATAACATGGTTTAAGTAAAATGGTAATTTTCAGCATAAGAACCAATTAAATCCTTGCTTTGAATTTAATGGAATGAATTCCTGATTTAACAAGTAGGTGAACTGAACATTCGCAATTTGTATTATTTACAATAAAAATAAATTAACAAAATCCACCAAGAGATAATAAGTACTAAAATTTATTCAATCCTTGAAACTTCTTTTACTTCAGGATGTGTGCTGTAAGTTAAATATGGATTTGATTATATTATGATCATTGATAAATCTTAGATGAATCATGATATTTTATATTTAATTGAGTATTGTAAGTGATAAAAGGACAAAAAGCCCCTATATTTAGGAATTTACTTATTTAATACTTGAAAATGCAGTATTAAGAAACCAAAAAACCTGAAAAATTAGTAATTATGTTTGAAAAATGTGTGAGAACTGATAAATGCATTAGCAGAGACTGCTGGTAAGTTTTTATTCATAATTTAGATGAAGCTAAACTGTTAATGAGATTCATCATTTGAACATATTTTTTTGCTTTAAAATGGTTACATTTGTTAAAGGTCAAGGGATAATAATCTTATGTTCTTCATATGTTAGTATGTTGAGATATGTACTCTCCTCTATGCCAGTGACTGATGACACTGGAACACCTCTGGTTAGCTTGTTATCAACAGTTCCCACTAGCAGTTAAGAAATAACTACCATCAATTTATATTTTTGATATCTTTAAAGGTTAATTTTGTTATAAGTTCATTGGGAAATGATTGTGGTTTAGGCTATTTTGCATTGTTTAATGTTCTGTTTGTAGGATATAAACTGGTGTACTCTGGGAAACTTTTAAAGGAACTATAGTATTTTATTTGAATGAAAACGCCATTTTTCAAAAGATCTCTGGGGAATGAATTTTGTAAAATAATGCAAAAATAAGTTCAAACAATACTAAAATATGCAAATCAACTTTTAAATAGTGTATGAGAATAGAAATTTCCAATAGAGCCCACAGTATTGGAAACATACCGAAATGATGTAGTATATTATCCTGGCTGCATCACTGAGAACATCAATGACCTTGTGCTCCATTATCCCCAGGCTGTCCAGTTAGTAGTAGCCATTTGGCAGAGCTAAATTTTGGTCTCCTCTAATGTTGAAACACTCCGATGTACAAACACAATATATCATATTATTAATTCAAAAGAAATTTGTCATGTAGATTTACTAGCCTACTACAATTTGAATTACCTTCGTTGTTCATAAGGGCCAACTCATCTTGCATTAGTGCAGAGAGAAAGGTTGAATTGGTACCAAGCATTTAGCATATAAGAAAAAAATTACTATTTTGGGATAATTTGGATCACCTTATGACATAACAATACCACTCACAAAAGTACGAGGTTGAAATTCATTGCCAGAACCAGTTCTAATGCTAATTGCCTTAATATCAATGCTTTAAAAGGAATGTTTAATTTTTATAATTATTTGGGCAAGAAAAACATGAAAATGTTATGAACTTATTCACAGCTTAGATAGGTGAAAGAAATAGATTTACCGTTTGTTAAGTATTTCATGTCTCAGCATGTTGAAGAAACACAATCATATAGCAGTTGCCGATACATCTTAAAATGTCATGCTCTACATTTTGGCTAAAGACCCATGGAATTAGATGTAGATCTGGCTAAAACTCAAGGGATGGGTAAGTTTTTGTAGAGTAAATGATACAGAACCTGTTGCAGAGGCCCTTCAGGCCATCATAATGTTCAAAGTAGCAGTTCATTTACATCATATAATTTGTCTTCAATTCTTCAAAGGTGACATTAGGAAAAACATGGTTTCAATGCCTTAAAGATCACTGGAATTTATTTAAAAACAAGACAATAGTAATATTGAAACATATATTAAAAATAATAAGCTAAACACTGTTGTCTGTTATGTTTTACATTATGACTTGATAATGATTAATTTTAAAGATATTATATACACTGCCTCTGATAATAATCAACATTTGTTCTGTTAAGAGAGAATTCTAGTAATGTCATTGTGAGAGGCATGCACCATTTTGTATCACCTATGTCTGGAAAACAATCTACATATAAGGAGTAGCACTGTATGCATTTGAATTGTATTGTTGAGATTAATTTATTATGATGAATCAATGGTGGGTATAGTCCTAGGCCATTCAGTGCTTAAATTTAATTGATAATAGATGTAAATATAATACTGAATACCATGGAATTCATTGTATGCATCATGTTTCAGATTGTATTTTCAGTGGTCTAACAAAATTGATAATTGATTAAAAATGCTCTAACATAATTGATGTTGCTGTTCTGTAGCAGTTGTAATGGTGCATGAGGAAGACATTATTCCAACTTACATTAACAAACTAATGGCATTAGTTCAATTCTGACTTACTGAATTTCAATGAATAAATTCATTACAACTATTCTGCAGCTCTTAAGCCCCTGTAATGCCATGTCAACCATCCCAATGCAACCATATTACTACTCCTTCTTTTTACAGACTGAATGAAAGAATTAGAATTCTGATGATACTAATAACAGCCATAAAACACTACTAGTAGTAATAATGGTGATATTGGAGCATACATTATTAGTCTAACTTCACTGTCAGTATTCTTAAATTAGGTTTTACTGATTTCTTGCATCCAGTGAAATTTTAGTGGTAGCAATGGTTCTCCCGAGGAATCGATCATTCTACATAACTGTTTTTACAGCCATAGATTAAGCAATGCTAATTCTGTATTCAAGAGTTTAAGAAATAAGCGAATTCTAAATCAACAATCAAGCATGATATATTTGTTTTATGGGCAAAATTCCCTTATGAACAGGTTAATTTTGTTTTATATATTTTGCATCTGTTAAACTTGTATCATCAAAAATGTAATTATCAGTGTATTGCTTTCTCTGCCTATTTTGTGAAACTTACAGTTAGGATGACTGAATCATGTGTGATTAATGTGAATTTGAATGTAAGTGTTGATTATCACTATTTTGCTCTAAGATAAGCACTTGCCACACCTTATTACAGGTATTATTAACTTCGAAGTGCTTTTACTGATACCGTACATACTGATACTTACTGATAGCCTATGCATTTCTGAGTTTGATGCCCTGGTATCAGCCAAGGCATCAAACCTAGTGGTAGCTCTATGTTTAGCATTGCACCCTAGATTTCTTTATATATATTCGGTACACAAATGTAATTTTTTGTTATCATTGAATATTATTTAGGAATGCTTAAGTTAATTAATTTTAAACACTCAGCAATTTAAATTGTGAAGTTAAGGCTCTTGTATTTTGTGAGTTATTTGAAATATTTTTTCCAGCAATGGCCAATGATGATTCTCTGATGTAATTGTAGAATGTCACAATAGCGGTGCATTCAGGTACAATGGATAACTTTTCTCAAGTGAATTTTATTATTCTTCAATTAGCAGGATTGTAATTGTAGAATTGTAAGCTTTTTCTTGTATTATTTCATTGAGACCAATGAGTATTCATTACTCGAGTTAAAAATGAAAGTATTGTTGGGCTAATTGATAAACTGTGATTTCAAAGTTTCTAATAACATCATGCTAAATTTTTATTCACCATGAATTTTCAACCAAATAGCATGACATAATAATCTCTAAAACCTTTAAAAGAAAGTAATTTTCCAATTTAAATCTCCAGGTTATGAATTTGCCAAGCAAGCTCTTGAATTGGATGACTCAAGTGCTGAAGTGCATAAGTGGTTTGCTATCACCGTGGGGTCTATAGGTGAATTCATTGGCACAAAAGAAAAGATTGAGAATGGAGTTACTTTCAAGGAGCATGTGGACACAGCATTAAAACTCCATCCAACTGATCCATCGCTGCATCATCTGCTTGGACGCTTCATGTATGAGGTGGTCTTTTTGTGAATTTATATTAACTTTCTTTCATATTCTTAGAACTCTTTTAACTTCATTATGATTAGCTGACTCTTAATCATTTGCATAGTGTAAAACCAATCACTTTCAAACTGAAAACCTAAAGCAGCTTTGGTATGGAAATGATAAAATTTTGGTCTTTAACTATCTTGTGTATGCAATATTTCATCCAAAGTAGACAGTTTACTGGAACAGGAAAAGGCATTTTTCAAATATCCAGTGTTCTGCTGAAATTTTCTATTGGTCTAAAATTTGGACTTAGTTCAGCCCTTCACTTATTCCATCCTACATTTGGCGGAAAAATCAACCCAAAGAGACTGGTTTCATATAATTTGAAAGCAACATGAAGAATAATTCTCTCCAAAATGGCACTCTTTGGTGATATAATGGCTCTGACTGCATATAATTACTGATATAACACTTTTATGTTAAAAAATTTCTTTGAAAATGTATGCTTAAATTCCATTACAGAATGAAATGATTTAATACTACCTTGATCAAAAATTTCCCGGAATTTATTCAGAAAATTAAAAATACAAGTTTATTCATCTAAATCTATATTGTCCCCTTCAAAGTAATCCCCATCGTCTGCAACACACTTATGCCAGCGCTTGATCCAATCCTCGAAACATTTTTTATATTCGGTGTTCGGTATGTCCATCAGTGCTTCCTGCGATTTTTCCATTACTTCCTCTCGGCTGCTAAAACGCGTTCCCCGTAATGGTTTTTTAACTCGATTGAACAGAAAGAAGTCACAGGGAGCCAAATCAGGTGAATTCGGTGGCTGTTGGATGGTATTTGTTGCATTTTTCGTCAAAAAATTACGAATAATGATAGCACTGTGCGACGGTGCGTTATCATGGTGCAAAATCCACGAGTTTTCTGCCCACATTTCTGGTCTCTTTCGGCGAATTGCTTCACGCAAACGTCTCATAACGCCCAAATAATACTCTTTGTTTACTGTCTGGCCTTCTGGCAAAAATTCATGATGCACTACACCGTTGTAATCCATGAAAACCGTCAGCATTGCCTTCTTTTTTGACTGAAAACGACGTGGTTTTTTTGGTCTCGGCTCATTTGGTGAACGCCATTCACTTGCCTGATGTCTGGATTGCGTGTCGTACTCATAAACCCACGTCTCGTCTCCAGTAATGATCCTTTTGATGAATGTGGGATCGGATTCAGCCTCGCAAATCATGTCTGTTGCGACGTCAACACGGTCTCTTTTTTGCATGAAATTGAGGTCTTTTGGCACCAACTTTGCTGCTACACGACGGAAACCCAAATCATTAACCACAATGTCTTGGGCGGATCCATAGGCAATGTTCAAGTCCTCCGCTATTTCTCTGATGGTTAATTTGCGGTTATTGACCAACATTTCTTTTACTTTATCAATTTTTTCACCGACTTTCGATGTCGATGGTCTGCCACTGCGTTCATCATCTTCGATTGACTCACGACCACTTCTGAACCGCTCGTGCCACTGGTAAACGACCGTTTTTTTTAGAGAATCGTTGCCGAAACACTTTTCCAACATTTCCAACGTCCGTGCGCCACTAAATCCGTTTTTTACGCAAAATTTAATACAAGTTCGTTGTTGCAAATTTAAATCCATTTCTGCAATTGTAAAAAATCGCCAACACACACAGAGATAGATGTACTCTTGGCTACGTAACTTTTGCAAATGTCAAGTTATGACACTAAGATTTAAAGGGAATATCAACAACAGATGTACCAATTTAACAAAAAAAAACAGAACTCAAATCGGAACGATGGGAGCGCCAGACGGTGGTTATTCCGGGAACTTTTTGATCAAGGTAGTATAATAAAAGCTTGTGTAGTTTTTAACTTTTTCTATATGTGAAAACTGGTGTAAGCAAACTTGCATATTAATTAGTCTACTTTAATGTTAACTGAAATTCTTTCATGACACAATTACGAATTATCTAAGACACCTCAAAATATGTCCGCCTAATTGCAGTGTGATTTCCATCCCTATAGCTTTTCAATTGGTGGGTCGCGGTTGTCCAGGGGGTTGAGGGTTGGACTACTGACCGGAGGGTCCCGGGTTTGATTCCCGGGCAAGGCATTCTGGGTGATTTTTCGGGTACCAGGTCTTCCTGGGAAACCATAACCGGCACAGGGAAAGGAACTGGCCCCCCTACCCTGATGTGTGAATTTCACACGCCGTATAGGGCTTAGTACTGGGTGAACTCTACCATCACCTACCAAACCGACCTTCAGGTTGATTACTGTATTTATGGTTTATCTTTTCAATCAAAATATGAACCCAGGAAAGGTAGTTATCTTTTTAGTTAAATGTTATATGTTCAAGCAAAGTGGAAATTTCTAGATCTCATAGCTCCTTTATATGCTACATATGTATATTGTTATTGTTAACTTGGATGCATATTTTACTTAAGTTTCCATAATTATTTTAAAGGTAGATTTAAAAACAGTTAAATATAGGTTCAACTGATCGAAAGTACTTGTTAAAGTTTTTCATACAGAATAGATAAACATTTAAAAAGATTGATTATCTCCAGGATTAGGAGCAGACTTATGGTTAGCTGATTATGGATATGCCCTTATACGAGGTCTGTTCAAAAAGTATCGCGACTTTTGTGTTTTTTCAAAAATTATTTATTTATTCCTGAATATCTACTTTGTCCCCTTCAAAGTAATCCCCATTAGATATTATACACTTGTGCCAACGTTTTTTCCAATCCTCAAAGCCGTTCATAAAATCATTTTTTGTGATCTTGCTCAGCTCCTCCTTCGATGCAGTCTTTATCTCGTCAATCGTTGGGTAGCGTCATCTTTTCATGGGCCTCTTCAGTTTCGGGAACAAGAAAAAGTCACTGGGGCCAGATCTGGGGAATACGGTGGCTCTGGCATCAGTAGTGTGTTGTTTCTGGCCAAAAATTTGAGCACAACTTACGATGTGTGAGCAGGGGCATTGTTATGGTGCAAAAGCCAATTTTTGTTCTTCCAGAAATCCGTGTGTTTGTGGTAGATTGCTTAGCATAAATTGCGCATAACTTGTAGGTAATATTCCTTATCTACCATTCTACCCTTTGGCAAGAACTCATGATGCACCACGACCCTGCAATCAAAGAAAACTGTAAGACAAACTTTCACATTCGACTGAACTTGGCGCGCTTTTTTTTGGTCTTGGCTTGTGCTGCAGCTTCCATTGGGATGATTGAGCTTTAGTTTCCACGTCATAACCATAAACCCATGATTTGTCACCAGTTATGACCCTCTGGAGCAAATTTGGGTTGTAGCGGACAGAGTCCAACCCCTCATTAGCAATGTTAATTCGTTGCTGTTTTTGGTTGAAATTGAGCAAATTTGGAATGAATTTCGCCGCGAAATTCATTCCAAATTTGCCCTCGTCATGCCCAAATCATTAGTAAAAATCAAATGGCACAAGCCAATTGATATGTTTAGGTCCTCAGAAACTTCTCTAACGGTGATTCGACGATTAGCCAATACTATTTTCTTCACTACATCAATGTTTTCTTCTGTTGTTGAAGTGCTCAGCCGTCTGGCACGTTCTTCGTCGTTCAGATCTTCTCGGCCCTCTGAGAACATTTTGTACCACTGATAAACGTTGCTTTGGTCCAAGGTAGCTTCTTCATATGCCACAGTCAACATTTGGAATGCATCAGCTCCCTTAATTTCGTTTTTCACACAAAATTTGATACAGATTCTTTGATCCACTTTTTGGAATAGGCAAAAATCGAAGACACACTAAAACAAGTCCATGCAAAACAGCTGTCAACAATTAACTGAACATTCAGTATCGCCGAACTATTCGGCATAACTGAGAGACATAAGTACCAACATAACGCCACAAAAAAATTGATGATCAAATATACGTAACCCGTGGAAATTCAAAATTCGCGATACTTTTTGAACAGACCTTGTATGTACATTAAATTTCTAGGTTGCCAAGGTTGTATATTCAGTGGTATACAAAATATAGGTCTTGCTTTATCTTTTAGCACATTATAAGTTTTCCATTCTCATCTCATTAATGCAATTAGACATCCACTCCATTCACTACTCTGAAACATTTCACGACTTATTATTTTTGTAAAATTGTAAGAAGTGGATTATTATTCATTCTTCATTGTTATACTTAAGGATTAACAATTGTATGCATGATAAGTATTGTCTCGTGGCTGAGTTTTAAACTATCTAGTGTGTCCTCCTCTGAATGCTGGTTTGACTTCTAGATGTAGAGGTTAGTTGTAAAATAATTGAGTGTACTCAATGAGTAAGCACTAGGCCACCAATTGCTTAGAGGAGGCAACAGCCCTTCTTTATAAGATTGAAGTCAATGTATGATGATATTGCTGAAGTAAGATATAATGTAAACGGGGGAGAAAGTCTAATTATACTTGGAGACTAGAATGCAATTTATGGAAAAGTGCAGGAAGTGAAAACATAAAAAAGATGTGGTATAGGGTAGTGAAATAAAAGAAGTGATATTGTTTTGAAACTATTCAAACAGTAATTATTATAGGATAGCTTAACTGACTAAAGCACTCGGCCAAACATCAAGGGATTAAGATTCAAATCCAGATCAAGGCAAATGATTTTAACACTCTGAAATTGTTGCATTGTATTATGTATTAGTTGAGGCAAACATGCTCTTTCAGTGAACTGTGAACAGTGTTTACCATGCATGAAGATGCTATGCATGTAAGATACCGGTTATTAGAAGAGACAAAGTTGAATACATACTTGTAAACGGAGATTTAGGAATCAAATAAAGAACTGCAGAAGTTTCTTAGGGCCAGATATCAGCAGTGGCCACAATTTAATTCTAATGTAGTGCCATCTAAAATATAAGAAGCTAAAGAAGGGAATGCTAAAGTTGGAATTGGAAACAAAGTGGACAAATGTAACTATACAGGATTATTTGAAAAATATGGCGAGAAATGAAGACTGCATTTCTAGAAGAAAACTATATAGACTGAAGGAAACCTGTGAAAAAGGAAAAAAATGGATCATAGACAAACTGCTGGGCCTATTAGAATGATAATAATATGTACAACAAGTCAATGACTGAGGAAGGACAGATATGCTACAGAAGGTCAAGAAATGTATTCAGGGAAAAAGTGTGAAAAGTTAAAGAAGATCCTGAACAGGTAAGTGTAACATGAAGCTCCTGATCCATGGGAAAAAATTTCATTAAATGCAGAATAAATGTCAATGTCATTTAAGATAGCAATGGTGAAAATCTTACTGAAGATGAAGACAAATCAGAGAGATGGAAATACAGAAGTAGTAATTTGAAAATCTTTATGACATGAAAGCAATGCATCCCTAGACACTGGAAGAAGAGGAAACCAGGAGCAAGGCATAATTACTCTTTCCTGCCATTGATATATGTGTACATAGTGAAGGCATTTAATGAGATTAGGGAGAAAATAAGAGGTGGAATATGCAGAGAAGAAAGACTATCAACAAGGATAGTATAGCCACTATTGAAATGGGAATGAAAACGTACAACCTCAAGATAAATGATATTAATACTAAGGTAATGGTTGGCAATAATAGTAGGAAAACTAATGTAGAGAAAATATTAGGGAAAGACACACTGGAGTAAGTGGATTGAATATTTAGGCAGAAGTTTTATTTGTTCTGAAGACATACTTTCTATGCTGTGAGATCTGAATTTCTGCAGAGTAATTTCTTATTATATTTGAAATAGCAATGTAATTCATAGTAATTTAATATATACGTAAAGGTCAATCTGTGTTAATCAAGTGTATACTTTCAAAAATGTGTAATTTAAAAAAAGAAATTAACATAAATGAAATTTTAGCCACTAAATCTCTGATTTTTAATTTTCAATGGAGCGAAATGGATTTTATCTAATGGTAAAATGAAAATATAAGGTTCATTATGCCAAGTGAACTTTGTTTTGAATGTTGTTTTAACTCAGAGGTGAAACAGTTTGTAAGTGATGTGTTTATGTGGAATTACAGTCATTTCCACTGCAACTTATAATTTTAATTTTTTTAAATAAATATTTTATTGTAGGTTGCAACCCTGTCATGGTTAGAACGCAAAATTGCTGGAGCATTATTTGCTGAGATCCCAAAAGCTTCATTTTCTGAAGCAGTTGAAGAATTTGAAGAGGCAGAGAAACTAAGCAAAGCCCCATGGAAGGAAAATCGTCTTCTTTTAGCCAAGGCTTTAATTGGGTCGAATGAGTTTATTCAAGCTGTGGAATGGCTCGAAAAGGCAGCTGAAATTCCAATCCAGTCCCCAGAGGTAATTAAAATATATTTGGACATATATATTGATTTTAATTCATAATAATTATCACTTCTTATATTTACCCTTATTTTTTCCATTGAAATGATGAAGAATCCTATTTAAGCTCATTACCATATTTCCTGGCCTACAAGAGGAACTTTTAATTGCTCCAAAATGTGCTCTTGTGTTTTTATCTTGGAAAATGATTAGGTTCATTACTGAATTTATACTTGTATTGCAAACAATATTGAAGTTTCAGTTGAGTTATGCTGTTATTTTCTTTTTCCAGGACATAGCAGCTGAAAGGGAAGTCAAAGAATTACTCATCAAGTACCAGTCATACAGATCATAGGTTTTTTTTGTTTTTAACACCATGTCATGAAAGGAAATATTGCACCATGTCTGCCAAAGAAAAAGTAAGATCATTCACTATGGCAATCCTTTGTGTCTAACGATCAAGTTAACCAATATGTTTTCCTGTCAAGGAATTGTTGAATAATTGTTATTTAATAGTTGTTAGTATCATGGTCTTTTAGTTGTATATAAAAATATTTTTTGCAGATTATATACTAAAGATGAAATCAGAGAAAAGACCAGCTTCTTTCAAAATTTATGCCTTTAGACTGCCTCTTTATTAATAACACTGAAGTCATTTTTTGGGAAAGAATCAAATGAACCCATTGAGATAAAATTTATTTATCCTATTTTATTCCTTTTACTTGAGTCTTATTATCCTGTCATCATTTATGGTTTCACAAATCTTGATAATGTCTGTGAAAAAGTTTGTTCAAAATATTAGTATTTAGTTTTTATAGGGCAATTGAATCTCATTTAATTTCCTTGGCTCTTTATTTAGATTCAAATAATTGATATTAGAGTCTTTCAGGTGGATTGATATGAATTGAAATTCCATGGGTAAAGATTTTACAGCGCCTTATTGTTAGCTTATTATGATTGCTCAAAAGTGACTCTTAGTTAATCATTACAAGTTAGGCATGCAAATTGAAGATATTTGGCAATGACGCTCATTACCGGTTATTAGAAGTGTAGGTAGAAGGGAAAATTATTAAATCACCACCCTTCCAGAATTATAATTGAAACTGCAGTGGTTGATAGTATTAATTGATATCTAGTCAATTAGTCCTTGAGATCCTTCAAATAGAGATCCCCAAATAAATTCTAAAATATAAAATTTCTCACAAATGTATAGGAAGTCATAAAAAATTAATTTTCAGGTCATAGTAATTGTACACTTAAAATTTTAATTTCTTTTTTGAAAACATGAGCCTAGTATTGCATAAGTAATGCAAATAAATTATCGTGGTATAGATTAAGAAATATGTGTTTGCAAAGATTGGTAGCTCGATCATATTTTGTGTTGCTTTAGGTACCTACCTAATTTTATATTATAAATGTCATTAAAAGAGGTGGTCATTGAGTTTTGTATGCCTTAATTGTAAGTAAATAACCAAATAAAATAAAACAGAAGTGTTCAACCTATTGAATAGACAAGTGTGATGGTGCCTATTTATTTTGGAATAACTGTTAGGCCTGTTATACTAGATTTACATGATGTACCAATAAATGCTTGTCAGCCAGCATGTGGGTGGACCCTGAATATTAATTTGGATTTAGGTACCAGTGTGTGTGCTCAAATTATTTTAATGGGATTGTAAATTATATATACTAATTTACTAACAGTGCCCAGCATTTGGTTGCTCTGCCCAGTCGGTGCTCTTTATTGTGTGAATTAACTATATAAATATGGAAACAGTGAGTCGGGTTTATGTGGAAAAAATTGTAAAATGATGGTTTACTGGAGCATTTGAGAAATTATGTCCTCTGATTGCTTAGAAGTCATTATCATACATGTACTGGAGAATAACACTGTGTGCTAATTTTTTGTTTAAAACTTTGTCTTAGAGAATTGGCACCTCTGTGTATAGTCAAGCAAATGTCATTGAATGCTACTATTCAAACTCTGGAGATATTTATATCAAATTAACACAGAGCTATTCAGATTTTACAAATAAAAGAGTGCCGTATGCACAATATGCATCTTTCTCAGTTCATGGAATATTATCAGTCTGATTCTATATCCCCTCTGCTAGATTATGAATCCATAGTGAACACTATTTTAGTTGTGTTTAAAAATTATCTTTAAAATTTGTAACCAAGCAGCTTTGCTAAGGGCACGATTTGATGCATCATGCAAACCATCCTTTAATGGCTTTGCAAGCACAAAGCATTGTTTTATGTCATTCCAAGTGGCACACTTACCACTGTCAAATGACAATGCTTGATTGTTAAGGTGCATTTTCATATTATTGCTATTTTCAGGTATATTTTTATAATATTGACTGCGTGAAATACTAATGTTCACTCAATCCCAAGATTTGGCAAAATAAACAAAGCCTTATCAATAACAGATGAGGAAAATCCATGCCTGTGATAATAGCTGGTCACTAAATAAGAGGAGAAATTCTGCGTGACTATTGTCAAGTGAATTTGTTTACATGGATTATAAAATATGTTGACATTCTGAATGACTCAGGGGAAAGTCAGTTTATGGTATGGCTAATTGCCATAAATTTGTCGCAAAGTACATGTTATGTAATAATGAAAATGGAAGTCTTGTTAGTTGATTAAATTAATGAATTGTACTTTAGTAAATAACATTACGTGATTTTCTGTCCAGTTGAACGTAATGAAGATGTTCAAGAACCCAAAAGCACGTATGATTGCATACACTTTCATTTTTCATGACGTATAATTCTTCGTGATTGGTATTTTAGTCTCTCCTTGAATAATCTTGATTTACTTCTTAAAGTAATCTGGTCTGTTCAGATGAGTTGTAAGTAAAAGTTTTTTGTTATATTTGACATTATTCTGCAGAAGAAAAAACTGTGCCATTGTTCAGCATTTATTCTGTGTTAGAGGTACTGTTTTACATTTTGGTGTATGCTATTGTAAGATGAATGATGTTTATTTATGAGGAGAGTTCTTAAGCAGTGGCGGTTGTAATTAATAAATATTTTTATTAGATGATTCTTTGTTATTATGTACCTATTTTGCCGTACCTTATCGAGCATCATTGAAAATTTTCAAATACTAATATTACACATAAAGACGAAATTCTCGGTCGTGTTTATTACTGTGGTTGGTGTTCGAAGAATAATAACATGCGAAGGCCCTTAAATGGGTATCGGATGTCGCGATTACTTCAAATTTAGCTCATTAAAAGTTCATCTTGCTTGAATATTCCTACAACTGGAATAAGTTACTTCCGTGCGCCACTTTTAGTTCGGTAGGAGTTATGATGATTTCATGGTTTGGCTGTAATAGGCTTTTAACAGTCTTCATCTTTAACCGCTCCTGTATGAATGATCACGCCACACGTGGGTTACGCCTCTCGCAAGGCGATTGTTATTCGGTAGCGAAGGTAGTGAATCATGGCTACCAGTGTAACTTAACGACCTAAAGGCGTCGTAGGCTACGGGCTGTATTAAAATTTCGTTTATCTATGTATGTAGTAGAATATTGCAACTGACATCGTGTGTTTGCTTTTGCTCACTGAATCTTGGGAAGTCTTTTGTTTAAAGGCGAAACCTCCAGCGTAACTCAACACCCGGCGACAGTGCCTGCTACCCTGGATATTATAAAGCCAACTGCTTCATTTTCAGGTATGATTAATTATGTGCTCCTGATGTTTTTATTCTGTCGATTTTGGCATATCAAGCTCTGTAATTCATTGCACACTTTCAGGTTAGGAGAGTTGTTGATTTAAAACCTGGCAAACCAATGTATGTTATATTTAATAGGGTTTAGTTTGATAGTATTTAGTGCTGCGGACAAGCTGCCGCTTCAGTAACACAAATAATAGATAATTAATTAATATCCAGTTTCTCCATGTATCACTTCGTTTACAATAACGCGACCCTGCTGGTCCCTTAATATGTATCGATCGCCTTAATACTTAGACATGTGAGGGCGGGGTTCCGTGAGGGTCTCACCGGTTTTGGCCTCTTTCTCGTTGCAGTGAGAGCGTTACTGACCCCAACCTTGTGTGCCTATGGCTGTGATTTCCTTAGGTGTTCGCATTGATTTTTTTCGATTTCTACTTTGGATTCTGTGATTTATTCATTAAATGCACCATTAATTCTTTCTGTCGCATAAGTATTTCAAGTAATTGTATCGAAAAATAACGGCACGGTGTAAGATATTGATAATGTCGTTTATTTTCGGCTAAATATATGCAGTGCGGCATAAGCTATTTAATAAAGGCAGTTTGAAGCAATAATTGTCCATATTATTCATAGGAATAGGATTTTTTGTCAGAATATTAACCAAGCGTGTATTTTTATATTTATCAGTCCAAATTACTTATTTAAATATCATCATTGTGAGTGATGTAGGATCCTTTTTTTGTCATATGTAACACATTTTATCTATTTTTGTGATTTAATAATTTTAGAAAGTACGTTACTCCCTGTCCTTTTTATTTTTCGTCTATCTTTCAACACCTGCCCTTGTCACTCCTCCGGTTCTTGGTATCTCTTGCCTACAATCTCCAATATTTGCTTTTGAGACTGAGGCTTTTAGAGTTAATCATTATGTGACTTTCGAATTGGAAGAAAAACCTTTCAGCTTCGAGCATTTTCCGTGTATGTTTAGTTGTTTAATTGATAAAGCTTTTATGAGTACGTTATTCGTTATATTTGAGATACGTTTTCTGCTTTTGTTTTTTAATCCAATGATCTTGAACGGACTGGGTCTAGTCTTTAACGGTATTTGAGCACCACCCTCATGTGGGGGCGGCTGGGATTCCGCGATGTCGCTGATGTGGGCGGGGTAGAAAGAGCTGCACCAGCCAGGCTTCTTGAGATGTAGGTTGGCCGTAATTTACGCTGAGGATATAGGCCATGTCTCACTTCATCTGACATTCTCTTTCATACAGCCCTAACATCACCTACCCTTCTGACCAAGCTCTCCCACCCCAACCTCTGCTCTTGCGCCCGCGGAATGCGGCAGCACAGTGCAGGTTTCTCGCGGGTGTATGGTTGTGCTTCTGCGAGTTGTCCCCCGTTAGAGATTTTCATGCTCAAGGATATGTGAGCTGCAATTCATTCAGAGTCGATAAATTATTGTTATCCCTGAATGTAGAGTTTTTTCGGATAATAATTTTACTAACGCCGTTATGACAGCTGTGTTCATTTGCACATAGTCCGCGGGAATAACTATCATATCATGGTGAATTATGGCACTTCTTGTTTCGTTCAAACACGAGCCATCGGTTCGAATCGGTGAGACATTTTCTTAAAGTAAAATTGATTGAGGTATAGTTTTGTTTATTTCATGACTATTCTAATCTTAGGCTTCATACCAAGTTATGTAATAATGATTGCTATAATTTATTTCTTGTGGTAATTTCGTTTTGAGCAGAATGAAGAAATGGTGCAGTGTATTAATTTAAGAGCCTGTGCTTTGAAGAAAGTGCCAAGTGTTATCATTATTTAGGACATTAATTTCGTTAAACAAGTCAAAAATTTCAGAGAAGGATGTGCTACAAACAGTCACAGTAAGACCTTAATTTTGAATGCAGCTTGATAAAGACGTGAACATAGATGTATAAGTCCGTGCATGACGATCTACTGAAGTTACTTGAAGCTTTGCTTAAAAGCAGATGTAACATATTTTTAAAAAATACCTCGATGTATATTCACTCAGTTGTGGTGTTCTCTTCATTTGAATCACAGGTGTGTGGTTTCTTGAACGAGTAGGATCGGTGCGATCTGTGTTGTGCAAATAGAATATTTTCAGCCCTTTGATCAATTTTAGCCCGGAGTCAGGCATTTTCCTCACAGAGAACACCAACATTTCACCAAGTTTGTTGTGAAGAGCATGCGAGCATTACAGACGTGATACCTTCATTATAAAATTAGCATAGATATCCGGGAATGCTATTAAGACGATTATGTATACATTTTGAAGTAATATTGCTCGGAAATCCATCAAGCCCAGAAACAATCGTGAACAAATCTTTATCCAAGATTCTGTCTTATGCAGAAGTAGAGATTTTTTGCGTGTTCGTATGCAGATATAATGGGCCAATAGCTAAATACGTTCTCCTTACGCAAGAAATCTATTAAAAGTATGAAAATGGGTTACCAGGGGTGATCAATTTAGTTGATTCACAAACTTCTGTTTCACAAAAATGAACTTCACTGCAAGAGAAATGTTTTTCACTTCTAGTTAAAAATACCTTCCGTTTAGACCACGTTTGCTTACTTTCACATGTATGCATCCGTTAAGCCCAAGATAGAGAACTCATTTTGCTGTCCACTTTTTGTTTTAAAAATTTCGTTTCAGCACAAAACATCCATGTACCAAGTTCAGCATTTAAGGCTACTGAGATGCATTTTCCTTCGCCTTTAGTTGAATGTAGAGTAACTCGGTTCTCCCTTTCTAACCACAATCCTTTGCCACTCATTGTACTGTTTTCCTGACATAAAATATCATAAAATTTACTGGAGGGTGGATGATTTGGCTATCCGCAAGCATGAGTGGGTTCAAAGTTATTACTCCGGAAAACATCTACAAAGCTTGATGCTGTGTGATTTTTTGATTGCAGAACTTTCTGAACAATGTTAAAGATTTATGAACAGCGTTGTCAATTTATATAACTTCCCAAGGGGAAATATAAATTTCAGTTCGAATTTAGAAGTTGTGAACTGTATTATAAAACTCAAGGCATCCAAAGGTATTAGGGTAAAGAGTTATAGATAGAAGCTTCCTTGGAAATAAAAATTAAGGAGTACATATGCATTTGATTTTTCAATGAAATTTTAAGTGAGGTGAGGGGTTAGGAAAAATGGGAGGACCTTAAATAAATGGATAAAAGAACTGCAGAGTAAACAATAGGAATGGTGATTATTAAAAAATTGGTAGGCTATGAATAGCTGGAGAGGTGTTTACGAATGTGGAAAAGATAAGGAAATGGAAGACTGCCAATTAGGGGTGGAGAATCCACTAATAGTTTGATTATAGCGTAGAGAACATGAAATAAATCCATTTTTATGTGACTACCTTATTATTTTGACAGATACTGAAGCCTCACACATCCTTCGGAAGAGGGTATCTCTCAAATGGAACCATCGGCAAATGAATATGTGTCTGTGGCAAACTTCTACCGGGATCGGTCCATACTGGTCACTGGGGGCACAGGCTTTGTGGGAAAGGTACTTATCGAAAAGTTACTTCGTTCCTGCCCAGGTATTAAAAACATTTACCTGCTTGTGCGGCCAAAACAAGGACATGGGATTCGTCAAAGAGTGGACCAGTTGTTGGATTCCCCTGTGAGTAGATTTATTTTTATTCTTCTTTGATTAAATAATTGTTGAATTTAAAAAAAATGCTGCTGACTCTTGCTCTTCTTCAAGCGAAGTAATCTGATTACACATTGAATGAAATTATTTCTAAGAAATTATTTATTTTTATCTCAGAGAATGAGGTAAGAAAAAAGCAATCTGTAATATTTGTGCCCCACAGAATGATCCCGATGAGGGATGAAAACACTGTAGCCCATGGGCCTGGTGGGCCTGATTAATCAATAGTTCTTTAATTTGGTGGAATTTAATGGTTTTTCTACTCCACAGGACTAGGTGAATTAATATTGGTGACAATTAATGGTAATAATCAATTTATTTCTGCCAAGCTAGTTATTTATAAACAGTAATGCACAATGACAGCTATTGTGTCTAAGCAAACAAAAAGTATAGACTTCGGGTGAGAAACGTTAGCTTCATATAATTGGGCAATAGCTAATAAAGAAATTGATGGTGCTTAACTAAAAAAAAAACATTTATTGTCCTCTCTATAGGTTAAAATTTATTATGGTATCAAACGTAAAACCATATTGGTTTTTGGGAATTTTTTACGCCATTACCTTGTTCTATAAAATCTCCTTCCTGCCAATCATTCTTCATTTTGGTATAGAATTGGTTATAATCAGAAGGAGCCAAATCTAGAGAATAGATTTACAGTTGTCTTTATTATCGAGATGTCACACATTATTATGTGTTGTTTACTGTGAGCTATTGCACCACCCATTGAGTCGATAGCTTTACAATGTTCAAATGTCAATGCAAAATATTATGTGCCTGTTCACTTGAGAAGTCTAGAGTATTGGCAACCTCATTCAGACTCAATCTCACACATTCTTCTATGTTCCATAACCATTTCATGAATTTTAACAATGATTTCTGGGGTGGTGACCCCAATAGGGCATCCAGAATATTGTGTCACTTATATATAATATGGTCACTCCAAAATATTTGAAACCGCTCGATACCATTCTAATCAAAAGTGCAGATCCACTACAAGGCTAATTAAGCTTCTCATTGGTATCCAAAGAGGATTTGCCTTTCTTAATGAAATGTTTGATCAACACTCAAAATTATCTTTTATCCATTTTCTTTTAAATCAGTTGAATTTCTAAATTCAAACAAGCACTAAGCACAGAGAAATTAACTGATCTAGCTGGAGCGTGGTGGGTGTTCCTTAATGAGGTGCTACTAATTGAAAATCATTTCGATATGCACCAGGGGTGCCATTTTGCCCAGACTTTTCAAATTATGCTCGCAGATGGTAAATCTGCGAGCATAATTTGAAAAGTAATATGCACTTTCAATACTGCAGCATAATGAAGAAATTCATGGGAATAGTTTCTTTATTCCCTAATTATGCATCAAAATATAATGTGTGGCATTTTATGAAAAGGAGGTTGATGGTATTAATTCATTATTATCATTTAAAGATTAGGCTACTTCTTCTTGAAGCAATCTAGCTACCTGCTACATCGAACATTGTAAATAA
Organism: Hetaerina americana; assembly: GCF_022747635.1. Taxonomy (NCBI): domain Eukaryota; kingdom Metazoa; phylum Arthropoda; class Insecta; order Odonata; family Calopterygidae; genus Hetaerina; species Hetaerina americana. The sequence continues at coordinate 102,139,671 of NW_027286763.1, forward strand.
TCTTTCATATCTCAAATGGGATTTAAATGTTAGAAGGAGAGTGGTTATTCTTTCACCATATAGAAGTGTTACCAAGGTTTTATGGACTTATCAGCTACCTACCAGATGAAATTTTCAGTCATAAGGATATCTGCTATCAAATTTCATAGTTAGAATTATTTTGAAGGATGAGTGGTGGGCATGATTAGGGTAAAGAATCTGTTATCAGAGAAACCCCTCTACAATCTCCTAAAATGAGGAAACATTTGACACCCTGAGCATTTGTGTATTACAGAAATAATACATTTCCCCAGCATTACTTATAAAACATTTCCCATGGTTGCCACAAGTAAAAAAATTGAACTTTTTGTACAACCTGAGTGGATTTTATGCAACAGAGTCTTCTAAATTCTCCCCACTAGTTAATTTTACATATTGTATTGCTTTTCAATCATTCATGCAGTTGCACTATTATTCTAGGAAATCTTTACATTGATGTGGATATGTACACCCATTATACCACATTTTTAAAGAAGGAAGGAATGATAAATTGTCTTATTTTGATTAAGTTTTAGTGCGATAGTTAACCATGCCTCTTACCAATGATGATGTTAGACGTTGTTTGGATTTTTGCTGACTTGTTTGTATTTTTTTGCAGTTATTTGATCGGCTACGTAGAGAACAGCCTGGGGCAACTAACAAAATTCTCCCCATTGCTGGGGACGTGACAGAGGAGTCCTTGGGCATCAGTGCCTCTGACCAGAATCTTCTGATTTCTACTGTGTCTGTTGTCTTCCACTCTGCTGCCACAGTAAAGTTTGATGAAGCTCTTGGACTCTCTGTCACCATTAACATGCTTGGTACTCGAAGGCTGCTTCACTTATGTCATCGTATGGCTAAACTGGAGGTAAGCCTTATGCCCAAAGTGCATGCATTTTAAAATGATGAATTTTATTTTTTTGACTCAGTTCTTTCCTGCTTCTGCTATTGTTTTCTTCATGAAACGTGAAGATTCTACCATGATGAATATAATGAGAGCCACCTTTTGGTATGGGTTACGTGATGGAAGTATGTGTACACTAAATATAGATATTTTTGAAGCTTATTTAGCTTGGAATTCAAACAATTAGTTCTAGAGGTTTCTAACTTCCAAGCAACATAGAAATACCTGAATAAATAAATTATGCACCACTGCTGGTACATGCTGTGTATTATTGTGGGAAATTATGAGGAAGAGTTGGAAAAATATGATATCTGTCAGTATTCGTAGCTCATGCAGCGTTATCTCCTTTGTGCATGAGTAGTGTTATTTGGAATTCAATTGTTGTATGATTTTGGTGGCAATCGCAAAAGTATTTAATTTAATAATCCCAACCCAGAAGTTCATTTTGACTGCATGGTTACTTATTTTCTATTCTTCCCCTCTTTTGTGGGTTACATGATTGTAAATTCAGCAGTCTAAGCAACAGTCCATAAACTTATCAGTTTTTTCATGAGATAATATGCAGCATAATTTTATTATAGGGTATTAGATTGATAGAAATTGTTGTTATTTAATTTTTATGCATATTATGAGGATTTTGAAGTTTTCATAATTGGTGCCACGTTCAAGAATCTCATGTGTGTTTGAGAATTCAGGGTTAATAAATAGATAAAATTGTTATAACTATCCCAAGTTTCAAAATAAGCTTTAGCAAGTTCCCAAAGTGGATTTTGAATGAAGAGATCCTTGAAATGATACAATTAAAAATACTAATGTGATGAAATTTAATGACTATAAAAAATTGAGTTTGACGTATGCATAGATTGACGTGTACATAGGTTACTAACCATATTTTCGTCATTAATGTCACACATGTTCAAAGTTATTGTTTCTAATTTGTAAGTAAATAACAATGTCCTGTGAAAGTAATTCACTATTTATAATTCCAAGAAAATAGACCTGTTTGATGACTATTGTAAATGTGTAATATACATTGTCTTTTAATTTGGAACTTATGTTTTCAAATAGGCCTTGGTTCATGTTTCCACTGCTTATTGCAACTGTGATCGTGAAGAGGTGAAGGAGGAAATATATCCTCCACCATATGATCCTGCGAACATCATACAGTGCACTGAGTGGATGGATTCAGAATTGGTGGAAACACTCACTCCAAAGTATGTATCTAAATAGAAAGATGTGATCTTTTGATAGCTCTTCTGGAAAAACCAATAGATAGTCCCGAACTGTTTCGTGGCTTGACAGCATGATTAAATACATTTATTTTATTATCATTTGGCCTGCTCAGCAACTATGTGAATTTTTTACAGATAGATTTACATTTTGCATAAGAAGTTTGTTTATATGTAAAACTATTGTTTAAAAAAGTTATAGTTTCAAGATTTCTATGTATTCCATTCAGCCTGCATACTTTGTGGGATAATGCCTGGCAATATTAGTCTTTGCTTTCTGCTTATGATGAATTTTCAAAAAAAAATGTGGGCATGGATGGTTTCTGCTGGAGCAGCGTAGATATTAAGCAAACATTTACCAACTCATGCTTGGAAAGGTTTTCTTCTCTGCATTACCTACTGCATGTTACTCTCTTAGTAGTACCCAGCCAAGTATGGGACAATTTATAACAGTGCCAATGGTGGTGACTTAAATAATCATTTTTTGTTGGTGCTGGTTAATCAGCCAATGTTGTTTTAGATTTGACAAAAATAAGGAGAGATAGAACAACATCATAGTGGCAGCACCAATCTACCCTCATACTTTAATTTAAATGGTAACAAATTATTATGCTGAAAGCTCTTAACAAAAGCTATAGACTTGACAAGACTACAGTAACTGTAGTCTTATACATGTAGGTATTATCAAAAAGCAACTTGCTCTCTCAATACTCTTTAATCTCACTTTGGGAGTGAAGAGTACCCTTTCTTGTATATGTCATCTTCCATTTCTCAATCTTAACCATTATTTATTATCAGATTATAACATACCATCACAGTTATAATCAAAATATTAAAAATAGAATGAATTGTATGTAGATACCATGTATCAATATTTATAATGATTTTATATTTTACGCAAATGACCAAATGCTATCGGTCGCCTCCCCTAAATACTACTTTATATTTAGAAAACCAAGTTATTAGTCCTATCTTAAAAAAATTCTTTGATTGAGTAAAATGGCTTGACAGCCAGTACAGACGATAATAATTCAATTTGGATGTTTTGGAGTTTAGAACGTTGAACGATTACTGCTGAATGCCCTGACGTGTGGTTTATTAAATAATTTATTACCTGCGCATTTTCCAGTTTTGGGTCTTCTTCTTGGGCTAAGGTTCATTAAACTTCATTTTACTTCAAATCATATAAGATAAACAATTTGGATGATTGCTGAGGGCCGGATTCATTGGATGGGGCATAGGGATGTGGAGGAGGGGAAAATGGAACACGGTGACCCTCATATAAGTCACAGTCCACTCACTCACTCATTTTAGGAAGAATTCATATTCCAAAGAGCTGCCAATTATGCTCAAATAATTAAGAAAGGAAAAGAGAAATATTATAATAGAGAGTTGCACACACTCTCCCTCCCAAGTTTATCTAGTTCAGTGACCTTCATGAATTTCAGCCGCTCATACATGTTTATGAGGAGAAACTCTATACTACCAATTGTACTGAAAAAATCAAGAAAATGAAATGTAATAACTGTAGGACTAGCTTAGATTTGTACACACTCTCCTGCTCGGATCTGTGAAGCACCTTAATCATCTTGAATCTCACCCATAATCAAAAACGGGGCTTGCAAGGAAAATTCCTATGCTAGTAACTTTCCAGTGATTCTGTCTGTCACACTGACAAGCATTTTTGAATGCGCCAAGGGAAGGGAAGTGGCCAAAAAACTGGACACTAGGTGATTAACCTGTCGAGCAGGTCTGGAATGAAAGTCAGTTTTGGGTGGAAAATGAAAATATTGATTAAGGAATGGGTGAGGTATTTGATGTCATTGTAATGTAACTATCAGTATTGAGAGTATCTTTGAATGGTTTGAAGCATATTTAATAATTGGCTGAAAACAATGCAGTGTCAATGACATAGGGCAATCAACAATATTTTACTAATTCTCATGCCTCCTGTAAATTGGGAAGATTGCTTGGGGCATCATTCCAGTTATTGTCTTCATGGTCCTAGTAGAGTTCTATGTTTTTCACATAAGATAATGTGCCTAAATATATAAATGCACGCTGTCATAATACAATTAAAATGTAAAATAGTGTGTTAAAGTAATCTCTTGAAGCTGCATTAAAAATTATTGTAATGGCTTTCATTTGTAGAAGAAGAGAGTTTTGATGTAATGGAATTACCTGAAAGTTTCAATCACTATAAAAATTGGCAATGCAAAAGTGCATACATGAAATAACTATGCACTTATTGGAACTGCTTTCAGTTTCCTTAGTATAAAAAAACCTGTGATCATTTAACACATACTCAGTGGACATGATCATCCTAGCTTAGTTTGGGGTCTAATACTTAAGTTTATCTTAGTAGTTCAACAAGTTGATGATCTTCCAGTATGTTTTTAGACTGGCTGGATTTTAAATGTTGGGGTTTTGAAGAGTTGATTGACAGGGGACCATATGTAGGATTAATTAAATTTAGTACCTGGAAATAGTTTCTTCATCAAGTTTGTCTTTACAACTGTAAATAAGGGTAGTCATCAGGATTGAACACTAATTTGCACCACACCATCCATAACTATACTTGGCCTCCTCCATTTACTGACTCCATCACTGCCGCTTTGACTGTATCCTAGGGTATTTATCTTAGCTCATCTCTGGACTGAAGGTGTTTGGGATTCAACATTGTTATGAGGTCTTTCATGTATTTTTCCTTATAAAATGCCTCAAATTTAGATTTGTGTAATATTTTGTAGAAGACGTGGCAACCTTGAGAATATTTAAAGAGGAAAAAACTGAATGATGTATTCATTTTAAATGAGTTTGTAATTTTCCACAGACTTTATTTTATGGTGCAATTCGTTTCACTGACTTGTCAGTGTAATGTGTTATACCAATCCGTGACAAGTTGGTGAAACACATTGTACCATGAAATAAAATGTGGAAAATTACAAGCTTATTTAATATGGATGTGAAACAATTCCACAGTGAAGCCTGAAAGTGTTAAGTACACAAATGATGTGTTGTTTTCCTTACAATAACACGCATGATTAAATTGTTTTTACAGTATTTCTACTCTAAATATCAAGTTCACAGTTAGGACATCAAAAGGAAGTATTTTACTTAATAGTTAAGGGAGCAGATTCATTATAAACTTCTAGGGTAATATATTAGTATCCCACTCTTGGATTGAACATGACATCCATTTCCAGTAAGCTACTCCCTGTAAACTGAATGGCATTGTCATCTGTGCATGATCCTTTAAAAAAAAATCTGGAAAATCATGTAACTCTGTTGGATAAATGAAAAGCCTGAGATGCTATACTTGCATGAAGTTCCTCAAGATGTATTACCTGCACTTATTGAAATTTTTCTGTATTACCATTATCTCAGTGCCAGCATGCATATTACCAGTCAATCGGTGTGATCACACTCAGATTTGCCAAATAATCCATTCACCTTGCCACAAGCTATGAAACACTTGAAAGCAACCCCATTTGTGGCCATAATTTTTTTCTTGAATGAATGTGCTCTTTTCTTTTATTTCCTCCATTATATCAGTTGCATTTTGGCCATTTTTCTTAGTTGAGAAAAGTTTAGCTCCATTGATAATCCAGAGAAATAACATCTTGTATATCCCTGACAGAAAAGCATCATAAATATTTGTATCTTTCTCAGGCTAATAGGTGACCGTCCAAATACCTATGTATTTACCAAGGCCCTGGCAGAGCACATGCTTCTTCGGGAAAGTGGCAATTTACCTGTGGCTATTGTTAGGCCTTCTATAGGTAAGATACTTACTTCATTCATTAAACAGTTTAGCCATGATTTAGAAATTTAAATTATGAGCTTCTTAAACTTTATACCATTATTGAAGGTAATATTCCCAGCCTATAGAAAATATTACAATTTAGGAAATTTGTCCTCACACTAGGTTACTTGAAGTTGTTGATTCAAGGTCAGATCATTTCACCATTGAATCATTAATCAGGTGTATCATTTCATGTAGTAATTAAATTATGGTACTGTATTCCTTTTGTAACCATTGAGTCTGCTTAGTTCTTACTAATACAGTGTATAAAGATGGCTTGAAACTTTATTTGGGAAGATGGTGGAGGGATTATATGGGCAATTATCATAAAACTCCCAATATCTTTTTATGTTGTGGAACTAAATTTGTGAATGTGACATTAATGGTTTTCTTTGATTGCTGAATCAATTTTTATTTTGATTGATGAATTCATTCACCTATTTGAGAGAGGTAAATTTGGATGATTTCATTTGTTTAAAGCATTGGTCATAATTAAAGATAGTATGTTTTCTTTTTGATAAGCTGCATTTTTGTATGAAATTTGATAACTATACTTTCCTTAAAGCTAAATGGTGTCCTGGAACTCTCCCTTACTTGTAACTTGAGCCATAACATAATCTCCCAGACTTGTCAAATGAGCCATATTTATTCACTTCAATTCCTTCTATATTTAAGTTTAAAAAAAGACACTTAAAATTTTAACTATTTATTATATTAGGTGTCTGATGTAAAAATGCTATTTGGTAAAATATTCAGACCAAACATGAATATAGTGTGTAAATGCTACTTGTCTAAGTATTATTGGGTTAAAATGTGCAGTTGCCATCATACTCTATTTGGGCTTGTGATGCAAGGAATGTTGAAATACTATTTGTTAATCTTAGGATATCATTATTTTCTGTCGTGGTGCAAGTGAAGGAATTTCACCTGCTATTTAGATGTGCTTACCCGGCTTTGCGTTGATTCAGGTAACTGCTTGGAATGGTTTGAAAATATTATTCAATGCCCTTAACTTGTTCGTGCATCCTGAGGCATGGGTTAGCTATGGAAGTTGTCGTTTGAAACATTTGCCTGGGATACTTATTGGTCAGATGGTTTCTGCTGGTAAAGTAAAAGAATTCAAATTAGTGAGTGGCCTTCAGTGCCACATATGAAATTGGCTGGCATCCTAGCTGTGCATTAATTGCCAATCAAGGAGTTAAGGGAATGATTGGAGAACCGAGTAGATAAATTTATTCATGACATGCTGTCTGATGTGAGAAAATGTTTAACTACCCTAAATGTATGGTGTTTGCATGATTTGCTTTTCCCTATAAATTTTAGATACATATGTATTTGGAATGATAGATACTTTCAGTCACAGTAATCAATCCGATTATGTCATCAATAATGCAGTATTATATTATAATATATTTGAAATTGCAGAACTTTCATTTTGACTTTGAAGTTATCTCTTCTTCAGTTCTGGCCGTTCTGATGTATTTTTTCTGTTAGCCATTCACCCATTAATAATCCTTCATCCTTATATTTTTTATCTCCTTTCTGTAAATTATTAGAACAAAATCGTATGTTCTTTTATTAATATCTTGTATTTGACCTTGAACAAACTTGAACCTTTTTATTTGATATCTTTGCCTGGTGCCATCGTGAAAAATGTTTTGAGAAACAGGAATATGTGGCGGATAGCCCTGTTCTATTAAGGAGAAGGCCTTTTGATAATAACTAGAGCATTTTCTGCGGTAATTAAGTGTAATTCCTCTTTTTTTTCCAAAATTCTATGAGAATTTGGAAGCTGTGGATCTGCTGTGCTCCATTCGTTACGCAGTATTATTGTTAATGGAGCATCTTGCCGAGCTACCTTCATTTGTGCAGAGTGCCTGTGGCTCTTGCAGTGTGGTATCAAATATATAGCAGAGATCTCAAGTGGGGGATGATTAAGGAGTTGGCTGAAATCATTTTTTAGTGTTGACATACAGTCAATATGTAAAACCTGCTGGATTAATGGCACCTTGACACATTTTTTCTAAATTTAATAATTTGGGAAATCTTTAACATGGACTTCAGCCTTAACTGTAAGCTCCCTTGAGATTGCTACTTTGAATTACCTTTATCTCAAAAGCTGAGTGTCCTTATACATATTTAGACATGGCTAATGCATCAGATGAATTTGGTATCAAGTCTTATTTGTTAAAACAATGTATTATAATTGTTATTTTTAATCCTAGAAAATAATATATAATACTCTAACCTTATGGTTAAATTTTAATGCATGATTTTTGTAACTTATATGTATATAATCTTCCCTTGTATGATCAAGCCACTGCCACTTGTATAAACTTTTTTCTTTGAGTTAAGGCTAACCATTTTCCTGCTCTTTCTTTGGAAGATGAGAATAGTTGGTGTTCTCCACCAATAATGGGTTTTTAACTTTTACTCTGGAAAAAAATTAGACCATAAAGAAATGGACCACGAATGAAAAAATGGGAAAAATGGATAAATGAAAAGTGCTGAACCAAAGTGACTCAGAGTTGGGTTATATAATGTACAATTGAACTTTATTTGGCTATGAATTATGATTTGCTTTAACAAGTTCTCTCCTTCTCTTAGTAACAATAATATTAATGCTCATTCTTCCTGTTAAACTTTCTAGGTGACTAACACATGGCATTAGAGGGATAAGGTATTTGATGCAGTTCTGTTAACCATGCTTGTAAATCAAAGAGGCACCTCAAAAATCTAATTTTCACAATTTTGGAAATGGCAACCAGTTAATGTATTTTATGACCGAAGTGAAAGTGGAATAAGCTATCATAAGTACATAATGGGGTATCTTGTATTAGGAAAAATAATCTAAAAGTATGTTGTCAGTGTAAAAGACTGCTCATACACATTTTTAAAATTTGTTTTATGCAATTTTTAAAGTATAAAATACCTAAATTATGCTTAGACTCAAGGTGTGCCCCCCTGGAAAACCCTACGCATGTTTAATTAATTTTTTTATGCCCTTATGAATTTAAATATTATTGTGTTTAAAAAAATAGATGGGAGAATATGTGTTAAACTTATGTGTTAAAGCATTTTACAGTAATTTCTTGAATTCCTGGTGACAGCCTTTCATTTGATAAAAGTAAATACAAAGACTAGATTTTTTTTAGCTTAATCTGAAGTAAATACTAATTTTGAATGTTCATCAAAGCTAACGTCTACTGCATTATCATAAGTAAATTACTTTAAATCATTTAAGTTTTATTTAAAAATGTTTATGGAATGCAGTTTTGAAAAAAGTCATGTGTGGTCATTGGGGGAAAATAAACGGAAGAATCAATGAAAATTTCAACAGAAATAGAACAATTTCTCTGAATCTTGAATGATCCAATTTTATAATGTTCCGGCATTATCCCATCTGTGTTTTACAAAATTTATAATATGGTAAAGTTGAGTGTCAATGAGATATTGTAGTGGAAAATTTTTCACCTGTAGAAAGATGACTTCTCTCTTCCTGCGAGCGATGAGTAACATTGTTGTATATTCACCACTGCAACAGTATGCCAATGAATTGAATGTACATTTTTATGTTAAATCATTAGCTAAAACATATGTGTTGATCATTTAATAACTAGAATGAGGAACATCCTAAAAAGGATTGTGGAATAACTATGAGGGTGGCCTGAAAAGTTCTCGGCCTTGCCCATAGATGATATCACTACTGGCATGATTTTTTTCTTTCATGTTGGCACAACTGTGAGTAGACGCCATGTAAAATTGCAAGCCTTTTCATCCAGCAGTTTGCTGTAGGCAGTTTATTGAATCAGTTGTGGTGTGTGTTTTGTTAGAAATGAAAAAAATCAAGTATCGTGCCACGATAAAATTCTTCATTAAAGAAGGTTCAATGCAGACTAAACTCAGTCAAGTATTGTAAATGTGTGGGAACTCTTCTCCTTCAATTTATACAGTGAGAAAATGGATGTCCAAGTCTAGACATGGCTGTGAAAGCTTCCCAAGATGATCCACATGAAAGGCATTCAAAAAGTTGACCACTATGGAAATCATTGAAAAAAGGCTCAATATGATATTTTTCGATTGGCATATGAAGGAGCATGAAATTGCTAATACTGTAGGGATATCAAAACAACGTGTTGGTACATTTTGAATGAGGCATTGCCCATGACTAAGCTTTGCGTAAGATGGGTGCTGTGTTTGCTCATTGTGGATTAAAAATTCATTTGGACAGCACTTACCACCCAGTTCTTGGTGGGCTTTCTGAAACGCGAGTGGTTTTCTGCATCAGTATGTGATAATGGATAAAACATTGATTCAACATTACCCACCAGTATTGAAACAACGATCCATGCTGTGGATAAAAGCTGGTTCTTCAGCTCTGAAGAAGGTCAAGACAGAGACTATCATATCAAATCAATTTTTAAATTTATTTTGTGTGGAGTAGCTGTCCTTATTTGTTATGTATCATGAAATACAGAATTTGACCAATTGTAAAGTAGCCTAAATTCAAGAATGAAGAGTGTCGCTGATAAAATTTATAATGAATTAAATACGTATATGCATATTTTGTTTTGTTAAAAGGAAAGGATGAGCATATGTATATTTTGTTTCATTAAAAGGAAAAGGTGAACTTGCCATAGTCCACAGAGAATAAATAGTTGCTGCATAATGTCCAATATTATGATGTATTTATTCAAACATTGGAAGGTGTTCATTATAAAGTGTCAAAACTTGTCTTTTAGATGAAATAAATCGCTAAATCTGGCAAGCAAAAGAGTGAGTTATTGATATTTTTAAAGGACATCTGAAAGTAGATTGATTGTGAGGTCCCATCAGACAAGCAGGGTAAGGGGTTTCAAAAAGTGCCCTGAAACTGGAAATATCTCTTGTACTTTGTCTAGGAAGGACTGGTCTACTACAGTCTATGAGATAAAATTCATATTATCAATTGGATTTTCATAAGTTTCTAGTTTAATCAAGAATGTGATGATAATTTTTGGGGGTTGAATATTGGTTAAAGTGTGGAATGTGAGAGAGTAATAGTATGATAATGTCAGTAGATAATTAATAAATCTCCCCTATTAAAGACTCCTATTGGAAGTTGATGTACTTTCAGACTTAATGATTCTTTAGCAAATATGGTCTTTATTTAGTTGAAGATAATAAAATAATCAAGTTATGACACATGTGTATGGAATTTATATGTTTATGAAAGCCATTATTCATTATTATGCTTGAAAACTACTGTGAATGTAAAAAGCTATGGAGTTTGTGGTCCCTGACTCTTATGTTTAGTCAAGGTTCTGCTATACTATATGCAAGTATTTTTGGTGTCGTGATTAATTCTTAACTTATCCTTTCCAGTCCTTTCAGCATGGCGTGAGCCTCTTGCTGGATGGGTAGATAATTGGAATGGTCCAACTGGCATGATAGCTGCTGCTGGTCGAGGTTTCTTCAGAACTATGCTCTGCCATGAAGACATGGTAGCAGATCTAGTCCCAGTTGATATAGTCATTAATCTCCTCATATGCACAGCTTGGAGGACTGCAGTTGATCGGTATGTTTAGATGTCATTGCTAACTTACATTACTTTTATTAATCCTTCTGTTTTACCATCTTGGCTGTGTATATGCTTCAACTTAAAATGATTTAATTGAATTTGTTGAGAAAAAAATTTTTGTAATTTATCTGTGGAAAGCCTTGAGAAAAATATTATTATGGCTGAAGTTCATTCCCAGAAAATTGTGGAAATCCAAATTATCACTTGGGTTTAGGGTGACATAAAGTCATTCGACCATGACTTAAACCCTGAGCTGCAAGTAGCTGCAGAGGAATAGTTTGGAAGGCACGCTAGAATTTTACTTTCATCTGCAAATGTGGAAATAATGAATGCCCAGTTAGTAGTGAAATTGGATATTCCATCACCTTTTTTGTGGAGTTTTTAGAAGCACATGCTCCAATGCATTTTAATGTGCTTTTTCTGTGGCCACTTGGAGCTTGTATACCTGGCACAGAATTACTTCTTAGTCATCAATGTGATTGATTTGTGAAATGATTTGAATTTTTACTGGGTACATCACAAAGTATAATTACTACCAAGGTAGACAATAACCATAGCTGGGTTTATGAAGTAAAAATATTTTTGAGGATGTACATGATAGCCCATGTTGACATGAATTGGGGAATTCCACTTTGAATTCTGATCGTATGGTTTTTTAAAAACCCTACCCAACTGTACATGTGTTAAAAATGTTGTTGCAGCTTCTCTAATGATGATTTTAATTAAATATCAGATATGGTAAAAGCATAGTGAGTCTATTGAACTAACTCTTTAAAGAGTTGGCTCTGAAGCTTTGTTTTTTCCATAGTGCACCTGGTATCAAAGTTTACAACTGCACATCGGGGTCCCAAAACCCAATCACTTGGAAAGAGTTTGTGGATGGTTGCTTTGCCTGTTTGAATAAACATCCAATGGGAGGAATGATGTGGTATCCTGCCGGACGCTGTCGATCAAGTCCTCTAGCAGATGCTGTTTGTCGAGTTGCTTTTCACACTGCCCCAGCCTACCTAATTGATGCCGTAAGGTGGTTGACTGGAAGACGGCCAATGTAAGACAATTGTCATCCTAGTGATGAAAAGAAAGCATTTTCCTTTGTAGTTGATGCTAATATTTAAAAATTTAATTGCAATTGCTCAATACTACAGGTTGAGGCAACATAACTTCCTTTTTTCAAACGCAAAACGCTTTCAAAAAAGGAAGTAATGTTACCGCACCCTGTATTAGCAAAGTGATAAAGTTCCTAATGATTGATTGTAAATTAAGGAAATGGTTGAGTGAACAAGTGGTATGAGAGAGAGAGAGAGAGTCCAATAAATGAAAAGTACACCAATGTTCCTTATACCTACCACTACCTTGTACTCCTGGTAATCACATCCATCATGTGACCACTAAAACCATGCCTTTTTCGGTATTACTCTTAATTACTATGCTATTTATGGCAGAGAGATTTCTCTAATATCCAAGTCTGTATTTCAGCGAGTTGCCTTAGATAATAGAAAATTTAACCAGCTGAAGTATGCTCTTCAATAAGTAGCCAAGTTTCAGTGGGTTAGCACTACTTACCATTTACTATTCTTCCCTTCTCTCCTTTGTATAATTTATGTTTAACTATCATCTTATTTGGTCATTAATGGCCATTGTATTTCACCAAAAAAGTTATTTTACAAGTAGATTTTTGCACAAAATGTGTTCAAACAAATATGTAATTTCTAATTGTGAATTTTTTCAAGGCGGAGAGACTAATTTTTGACTTTGCTGCAAAGAGACAGTCATCTCTACAAGCATTCTAGAATAGTCGCTTTTGATTTTGTGAAACGGGGAAATGAGGAATTTTGTAATGAAGTAGCAATCATTTGAATGTAGTAATATCAACACTTTTTGTTCTATTTCCCTAAAGAGAGATGAATGCAATTTAGGCTGAGTAGTTAAATCAATCATCTTAAAAAATATTGGTTATTTAGGACAGTATTTATAACGTTAAATTATCAGAACCCTGAAGAATTTTTTTGACCAAATTTTACATTTTAATAATCTCACAGTTTAGGTGTTTCACTAAAACAGAAATCTATGTATTGTAAAATTTTGTACTGTTATTATGTCATTTTTAAATGTCTATATTTAACCATAATATTCCACTTTTTAGGATGGTGCGAATTCAGGGAAGACTTCAGAAAGCAGTACAGTGCTTGCGTTACTTTTCCACTCATCAGTGGCATTTTCGGAATGATAATGTAAGGCAGCTTTCATCACGCTTGTCTGGTGCAGATCGGGCCACCTTCCCGTTTGATATTTCCGTGCTGAATTGGCCTTCATACCTGGAGGATTACATCTTGGGCATTCGCCACTTTGTTTTCAAAGATAAACCTGAGACACTGCCTGAATCACGTCGACAACTCAGGAGGTATTTATTGCATACATTCATTTTATGTCGGTTATTATGTTGTAATCCAAATTTTTGAATTGCTTTTGCTTATCTCGAGTGTAAAAAATAATACCAGTCCAAAATTGAGGATTCCTAATCACACAAAAATGTTTTTCAAGGGATTAAAAAAATACGATCCCCGTAGACAAATAACAGCCTTCATAGATTCATGATTTTGCAGTAGTCTTATTTAATCTAAAATGAATTCATCAGCAACATAATATGTGGTCATCGTAATCAGCAACTTCTACTATGTCATTGTGGTCTTTTAATTAGAGCTGACTTGATGTGACTGAAGGATATAAATTGATAACAATTTGAATTTCACATGAAAGGTCTTGTGCTTTCCCGGCAAAACATCTGTAGCAATGGAGGTACTAGCTCGTTGGAAGACCCGTTTAGTTTCTCAGTTTTTATGTAGTTTGATTTTACCAAGCATTGGTGTTTATGACCCCACAGTGGTTATGTAAAATTAATATTCTACCTGAATCAGTGGTTTCTCTGGAGACTATTTGTTAAGCCATTAATAAGTGAATTTGGTGACTTGTTTCCATCAGAGCAATTTGAAAAATAGGAGGTACCTTGATTTGTTGGCTTTGTAGGAGATAAAAGCATCATATAAATGAAGTCTGGAAGAGCATGAGGCTATATAATATAGCGGCAACTCATTCTGTCACAAGTTCCCTTATAAGTGGAGACTTGTATGCATAGGACTCTCAGCATTTTACTCTTATGGATTTTGTAAGGGAGAAAATAGATACTGGTGGATATCATCATTATAACATGTATGCTTCAGACTTATGACTTTATTTATTCTGTTATTGATCCATTGAGGTTATTTTCAAATTGATAAATCTCTCAAATATGTGCAATAGGGATGATGATTTATGATAAATAATTTTAAGCAGTTAATGCCAATTGTGATGCCATGCATTTTACATCACAAGAGATTTTGCGCCTTTAAACCATTAATGTTGATTTTTTTCCATAATTATCAGATATGGGAACGACAACTATGTAATTTGCTGGTGGCAATTTTAACTTTGAAAAACTTTTTGGAATTGTGAGTAAAGTTAGGTTGGATGAAAGAGATGATGAAGAAAACGCAAGTGATTCACAGGATGCATGAGGGAGTTATTTCACAGAAAAACATTAAACTTCACTTGATTATTACCAACTACATATTACTCTCACACTTGTAGCATTTATTTAGGAATGAGATCGTTGTGTTTTCATTAATTTTTCTGTGAAGTACATTATTTACAAATGTCTTCTATTTTTTCTGTTATGCCGTATATTGAGTGTCATTTGATAGCATAAGTATATATGCCTATATAAGTATTCACCCATCTGTATACCCTCATGTCTTTTCAAATTTAGTTTAACTGTGTACTGTGGGAAGTGTACTACCATGTATTTTTATAAAGATATCAGTTCTAAAGTGAGTTTTGAATTCTGCAAGGCTTGTAATGAAGGAAAAAGTTTTCTTAGAATCGATTTTTTACAACTCTGCCAGGAGTAATCACAATGGTGTTAATTACTGAACACTTGTTTTCGAAAAGATGTGGATCACTGTCTTTGAATCATTTTCAAGTAAGCCTGATATTCACATGTGTGATTTCCACAAGTATATACTGTATAGGCATTCAGATTGATTCAGTATAGATATGATTGTGTTGCACCAAGTTTTTCTTCCATATTGATGCATCATCGAATCCATCATGACACATTCAATTAGAATTTGTGCACAAAAGTTGTCCTGAAAGATTCTGAATATCAAGAGCTACTGTATATATCTAAGATGCATGTAAAACTACTTCTGCATTTTGGATTCGGAACCTGAAAGTAATAGAATTCTGTAAGATGTTGCTGATTACCAAAACTAAAAATCTGATTCATAATGAAAAATGAATATTTCAGATTTATTCAACTTTTTGAAGTGTAAGGTTTCATACCAAAGGAATCCAAACATGAAAGCTTCAAGTACAAATAGAAATGCCTTTCATGTTCTCTCCAGTTAGGTGCTATATCAGCCGCTGACCTTTCTTCATTTTCAAAGTTGTATGGGCTAAATCATCTAGATACATATTCGGAGGAACTGCTGCTTCAAATAGAAATAAATATAATGGAATATGTAGTCATATTTTTGTATTTCCTTTAAACCATCGCTGTTTAGGCTCTCAGGCCTACTGTGGTAAGATGGATGACAATCTTGGAATTGAAGATGTAATGCAGTTTACTTTATTAATTAAATGGGGTAAGAGGCCTCAGTGGTATCTCTCTCAGTATGAGGCATATGTAATTAAGGTTTTTGATTTTCAGCTTCACTTGTGGCTGCTGATCTTCTGATTTTTTCAATTGCTTTATCTTACAATAATTTAACTTTTCCTCCTTCAAAACAAGTAATTTATGCATAGCAATTTAATCCATGCTGTGTCTGCTCAAGAGGATTATTTGATGGTTGTTATGTATCACAATGATGCTCAAATTGCATTACGTGTTGTGGTATCACTTTAGACCAATAGCTTTTATGGTTATTTGCGCTGAATATAGTTTATCTTCTAGTCTCTCAGTTGCAGTGTTTCCCATTAATTTAGGTACATTATCCAAGAAGACTAAACTTATTATTATTTTTCAAAGTGAAAGAAGAGAGAAAAGTATATTAGTGTGAAGGAAACACAGTGAGCATTGTTTCAATTTTTATGCTTAAGTTTGAAATTTTCTTGTCGCTGCCATAGCATTACTTCATTCCAGTCATATTAAAATGAAAATTTATTGGTGCATTTACTGAGGGTCATTGACTTACCTGTTGCTTTTTTTTTCTTCTTCTCAGATTATACTGGATACATCTAATCTCCAAAATTTGTGTCCTCTACTGGGTGTGGCGGACTATAATTATGAGGTTTAGACCTGCACCAAAGAATCTTAGAGAGACCAAAGACAGGCACTTATGCATACTCAGCCAATCTAAAAGCTAATGTAACAATTATCAAAATTAGGATGGTGAAATAAGGAGGAATGGTATGCAATAGTTTGTTTTCTTTAGTGGATTGCTTGTGTCATTTAGTGAGTCTTCTAGTGAAGGAAGAGGAGCATGTGTCTCAAATGTGTTTTGCCTTAGAGGAGTTAAATCCACGGAGGTGCATCACCTCCTTAGGAGCAGGCCTCCAAAACCGGTGCATTTGGTTCTGACCAGGTATTGAACATGAATCTATTTATTGGTTGGCAATCAACTATCACATTGTGACGTAAGAAGCTTTGGCTGTGCTTTCCTATATATTTTGTCTGTTCTGTAATTGAAAATCTTAAAAAGAGTCGGTAATAATAATAATAATATTAATAAGGCATTGCTCTTCTGCTCATTCTTGATTGCAGTGACTTAAATGTGTAATTGTATCTATGAAAGTTCTTTTTTAATGACTCTTATGAATGCTGAAAATTTATCTATCTAGGAATTAATTTAAATGCAAGTCATCTTAGGTATTACTTCCATGCTATCGAAATGTGATTTTTCCACTCTTCGGCAAAGTTTATTTTCAGAGCCAATTTCATTCATGCCTCAAATTTAATTTTTTCACCTCAATGATATAATTTAATTCCAAATATGCATTATTGAAGTAAGCAAGTCTTAATGCACGCCTGCTGCATCATTATTCAACTTTTGGGTGACTTTGTCTGAATCTTTCAGATGCTCCAATTTTTAAGATTGCCAGAAATTTTAAAAGTAAACTAATTAAATATAAGGCAAGTTTAACTAATGAATTTACTGTAAATTGAAAATATTTTGTACTGAATAATGCATATAAATTAGTATTTAATAGGAACTCAGTACATACTTTGGCTTTTTTTTTAAATTAACTATTGCTTTTTGAGCTTGAGTATTGGAAAGCATTGAAGCTTTAATGCAGAAGAAAAATGGAACATCTCACTCTTAATTTATTTTAACAAGAACTTTCCTGGGCATTTTGACTGTTTGAAGATCCTCATTATTATTTAGTTATATTTACAAATATTGAAATTAAGGTACTACTATGGTTGCCAATGCAGTTTTTATGATGTGTAATTTTTATTTTGTAAAATATTTAGTGTTATTAACATAAAAGTGTTCCATTTCCATTGCCAAAATATAGAAGTATTTGTTCGCCATCATTGTATGATGATACGAACATGATTGTATCATGTTTGTGTGAGGTGAAACCTTTGTGGCATAACACAACTTTGTTGTATGTCTTTTGAAGTGATATTTTTGTTGAAATTAGAATATAATTCAAAGATTATTGTATTCTACTTCCTTTTTGTTAAAAATATCAAAGTATTGTCCCTTTGATTAGCTTCAGTGGGAGTTCTTCTTTATTTTCTGTCTGTGAAGTTTGTTATAAAAAAGATGTAGACTAGTTTAAATATCCATACTTTCATTTAATGAAGTATTTAAAGTATTACATTGTTTCCTCATGCTAGCCTTTTTGCTCTGATATATAAGATTTATTTTGGCCAGCTGTAGGAATCCTTCCTCAGTAAATGATCAGTCCTAATGTAATAAATTTTTACTTTTGAAGATGTGGCTTTCTATGACATAAAACTGTTGTAAATGCATGAGCAATTTTTTCTATTACTCAAATGTATTATTAAGTTTGTCAAAAAATGAGAATATTTGAAAGAAAATGTACTTTTATTGTACTTTACATTTCCTCTTAATGTTTGGCTGACATTATAATATAAGTTTTTCTTTGAGAAATTCATGAGATTGGCCATAAATTTTGAATGCTCATTTCAAGCTTTAAAATGAATAAGAGGAAGGTGTATAGCTAATTGTTAAAAAAATATGTTTGGCAGTCATTGCAGAGCAAAAATTATGTAACTACTACAATCAACAGGTTTCAGCTTATAAACAGGCATCCTATAAATTTCTTAAAATTCTTTATATACACTATCTTACACTGATAAACTTCAGTATAAACTTATTTGGATAATTTTTGGTAGTCATAAATAAGTTGAAATAAAAAATGCTTGAAGTTAAAAAAAAAAAACTGGCTTTACATTATTAAATAACGGAAACTAGTTATTGTGGCATTTTTTGAATGAGCCTAATTGATAGAATAGGCATTCATGATGCTTAATATGACTTCAGCAGCATCTGCCCATGTACACAAAAAACAGAAGAAGTGAACACATGTCATTAGAGCATCAAGACTTGGGCAAAGGTCCCTCACCAGATATCCATTGATTTCATTATATTCATAAGTGGACATTTTCGCATAAAATGTTGACCTATTATATTTCCTTTCCATTTGAGTATATATTGATGAAAAGTTCCAACAGATCTAAAGTAGGTAGTAGTAATACTGTGAGATGAATAGTCAAAGAATATTTGCAGCTCGCTGAGTGGGCAAATCCAGTTGGAGTGTCCAGACTCTTCCTTATGTTTGGGCTGCAAAGGCATCCGAGGCAATGCCCAACGAGGGCCTTGCCCGACCCCATCTCCAGAGAGTACTTTTTTGTTCCATTGGTAACATTTACAAAGTTCTTAGTCCTCTCTCTCTTTCTCGTTGCCACAACTCTCTCATATTAAATTTCACTCACTACCGCCATATATACACATGTACATAAGCATAAGTATTTATCTTCATTTATAACAGCAGTAATTTTGGCGATGTTGTGCTAGAGCTTTGGGAAGGGGAGTTTTAGGAGGCTTGTACTTCAGCCCTGTCCATTTTCAATGCACTGCACTTCTCCCATTCATTTGTCTTGAATGTCCCGTTTATCTAGCCACTTGCTTCCTCTCTTTCTTCCTCCGTGGAGACAAACTTTCGGTAGAAACACTCAGGTATGCTGATTTCACCCCTGGTGTCCCGTCGGTCTGCCATGGGAGTTTAGTCACTGTCCATGGGCTCAATTCCACGCAACACTGGATCACTGTATCCTCCAAGTGGGAGGTATTGCAGGGAGACCGACGGTTGGCGATGCATCAGGGGCGATTGAGGGGTATCATGCGGGCTAGTCGCATTATCATTCCAAACAGTGCATACCACATGCTGCGTGCCGTCTCCGATCTCAGCATTAGTGCTCTCCAAAACAGGACTACAGTTAGAAGCTGTGTTGCCTTGTGAATCCAGTACATCCTGCAGAAAAGAGGGACAGATTATCATTATCATGAAGCCCAAAATTTGTGAAATTTCTTTGTCAACTGATTCCCTACACAATTTTTAAACCAATTTCTTAAAATAAGAAACTGTGTGCGAGGATGTGGTAGTTTGCATTGCATATGTCTAGGCAAAGAAAAGTTATTTTTTATCGAAGTACATATGTATCAAGTATGTGACCAATATATCTACAGAATTCAACTGAACTTGGAACTAAAGATTTCCAAGAATTACACATTAATATATCCTGATTACTTCCCATTAGACTAAAGACCAGATATTTATTTCATTCTATTATTTCCATGCAGGTGGATGAAGTTAGTTTACAGATGCTGAATGACACTTATGATTGTACTTTTCTGCATAGTGATATTTTTGGCTGGGATATGTCTGCATATAGTTTATATGCAGCTGGGATCCAATCTGGGGGTAGTTGGGAATTGAGATAAAACCCACTCAGAAGAATACAGTTGTTATTCATTTAAAACAATGAATCTTTCATTTCTTACATCCATTGGAACCCCTCCCCGAATTGAAATCTTACTGATGAAGGGAATCAGTATATGACAGGCTTTATCAAAACTATCATAAAATGTGACAAATACCATAAGGAAAACTATGGTAGATATAGGGCCATTGGGATCAATGTAATGATTGCATTGAAATTTTCTCTTGTTATATAGATAAGTCTTAAAACTTGCCAATGCTTGTAAGATAAATCTAATACAGAAGAACTTTGTAATGGAAATAATAATGTAATAGAGGGGTTTATATGTTATTTTCACTTTCAACTTAAGGTGTGGATCTCTTATTCATGCTTTTGTAGTCCCATATATTTCCAGCTTGCATAATTTAAAATGCTCGTATTTCATCATATCCCTTACAAGAACAGATTTAATACTTTGATAATTCGGTGATATTGAACTTGAACTGTGCACTTAATATGACAATTAAAGAACTCAAGTAGAGGAGCCAGGATTAGCCATAGTTTTGCCCTCAAACACTTATGGTATCATATTCTTTATAATTAAAAATTTGGGCGGTATAAAGCGGGATTATGGCTCTTAAACTTTGTGTTATCCTTTCAGTCTTTTATGTGACAGTGTAACTTGATTCTTCATTTTTATGTCATTGCATATCCTCAATTTTAGCATCAAAATTGAAATTTAATATATATTGTGTGTCAATGAAGGCCACTGTAGATCAGTTTACTTGGTATTCACCAAGTTACTTGTGCAGAGCAGTAATCTTCCTGCTTTTCCTTTATATAATGTTAAAATGCTATCTTAATAACTTGATAATTTTTGCTCATTTAAAAAATTTTCTCTTTGCCACATGGGAGCATATGGTATGGTCCCTCTCTGCAATAATAATTGCATCTGCAGATGGAAGTGCTAGAAGTAGCACATGAAGACAGTGGCTTGAGAGAATTTGATGAGCCTTCTAAATATTGTTTGTTCAATCATGGCTTTACATTATGTGCATCAGTTACTACAGAAAAGCAATTTCGGATGAACTATTTCCAGTTGCATCCAGTAGTTCACACCTATTTCATTGTGAATGAACAATTTGCCTCTTTCCAAAGAAAAAAAATGCTTTATTAGGCCATCATGTTTGTGTCACTGTGGAATGATGGTCATAGATATACTAGATTTTCTTGAACAATTTTAATTTTTATATTTTAATTTCACCTGCCCTTTTCCCTTTAAAAGGCTTTAGTGAAGAGATTGAACTATTTCACCATGAAGTATGTGAATATGTCCATAATTAATAAATGATGTCCTAGCATTCTGTATGACCTGCCTCAGTGGGTATGGTTGACCATGTATCATGTTGGCCTTTTATCCAAAGAATGTATGTTAAGTCATGCATTTAATATAGGTAAATGAAAACTTTCAGAAACACAAGTCCCAATTGATACTGTGAAAATTTCTTTAAATGGTTATATGCTAAACTGAAATCAATTAATTCCAAACGGTAAAGGAAAACTAGTGTTTATAGGACTGATTCTGATAAGACATAGCTTGATTCGAACTCTCGGCATTTTAAATAATACACCTACCAAGTTTTTAGTCAACTTTTGGCAATTCTGGAATTTGACTTATAGTTCTTGATGTGTACAGGTATGGTAAATGTACTTGATCAAGGACTATCCTGTAATTTATTTTAAACATTGACAGCCAGAGGAAAAAGATAAGATAAGATCCTCTATAAGGAGCATGAGTTAACATTGAACTTACATTTAGCAAGACATTTTCCATTTCATAAAATAGTTCACACGCTCTGTTTTTTATCATAGTTGTTTACTTTTCAGATATTAAAAACAGAATGGAACAGAAACAGGTACAGGTTAAGGCTCGTGATGAATAAAAAAAAGTCTTATAGCAATGCTTGTGGCTGGATTATATAATACAAATTAAAACTAATAAAAAAATATTCTACCTGCTGTATTATTTTAATTGCTTCATTACCTATTAAAGCATGATACCATTAATGAGTAAAATGTATAATTCTCCTCTAAGCAAACCTTAAAAAATATTTCCTTAAAATATTCTTACAATAAAGGTTTTAATTACTTATCCCGTGCTTAATATTTTGCAGTACACATCTTCAGGAATCGGCAAAAAACCTGGGATCATGTAATTCAAGCCTTATTTGTGGAATAAATTTTTTTTCTCAAAATTGAAGTAGTCACATGAATGTAATGCATCAAACTAAATTCACATTCTAAGTATTTCTAGTTTTATTTCTTTTCTGTGCTTTGTTTTTTTCCAGAGTATATCTAATAATAATAAGGTACTCTAGAGTGTAAAATGTTCAGCCCCTAACCAGAGGGTCCTGGGATCAAATCTGGGCAATGTCTTAGGCTTATCCCAACTAAGGCAAGGCTTTGAGCTTTTCTGGTACCAGAACTTTCCTGGAAGCCACTGACCACAAGTGAATAAGCTGGTCTCCTTACCATGAATGTGCACCTTTCACAAACAGTAAGAATAAGTTTTTGGTGAGCTCTGCCATCACTGATTCACTATACTTTAGTTTGAGGACTGTGGATTGGTTAGCTAATTAAGTGTGGAGTGTTGATATACCATCGTAAGCTATCAATCTTAGTAATATGCTTGTAGCCGTCCTCCCAGGTTATCTTTATTATTCTTTGTCAGTATTTTTATTCCCATGTAGCTTCTTGAATTCATGTCTTACAGGAACTATATCATGTAATGCCTCCTAGGGTGGTTCTTCCTTTCCTGGTATATCTTTTATAATTTTCAGAAAACTAGAATGTGTCCAAGTAGTGTTTTTTCATCTCCTTAATAACTTCCATGAGCCCAACTCCTCACCCACCTTCTGAAAGACTTCCTCTTAATTAGTCAATTTCCTTGCCTATTTTATCATCATAATAATTTTGTGTCACCACATTTTAAATGCTTCTTATCTTCTTTTAATTGATTTTTATATTGTTATACCTTAATAACTATAGCAATGTAAACTAAATAGATAAGTTTTAAGGAACAGTTACTTGGTTTTCAGGGTGGTGTTTTATACTTTTAGTAGTATTCTCTTCTTGTAGACAGCCTACTATCAACTCTTCCTTTCCTGATACCCAGGCAAATGATTTGGAAGTGTTCAAGTTAGTCTTTTTATGTCAATAATGGATGATTATATTCTTCCACACATTGTTCAATGTTATTTGTGAAATTTTGAGGGGATATTACATTTAGGTTTTACTCTTTGACATTTTGCAAATTAGTCTTTATTTTTTTTTATTAATGTTTTTGTATTTTATAGTTTGCAGATGAATTGCTTGGCTTTAAGTCTTTCATTGAAATGTCATGTTCTGCCTTTATTAGAAACTCCTAATATTCATTTCCTTAATGTGTATTCTTCTTCATTTCCTTTCTATCCTGATGCTAACATATACTCAATTTCGAGAATTTCACTTTGTTGTTTGAAAAAGCATTGCCCATTCCGTAAAATGGCTTCATGTAGTTAACTTAGTGGGCTTGCAAATTTTCTCCCATATTTTCTTTAGTGTTTTCTTGCACATATGTTGTTCATTAATGTTTTAAAACCTTTTGTGGAATTGAGTCAGTCAAGTTTTTGATGTGTCATTAGTTAAAATTTGTTGTCTCAGGCATCACTGTATGGAATTCGCATAACATATTGAATGAAACAAAATAATTTACTTTGTAATTCCACACACTTTACTTAAAAAAACACGACCCAGGTTTCGACATAGAATGTCATCATCAGGTCATGATGACGTTCAACGTGGAAACCTGGGTCGTGTTTTTTTTTAAATAAAGTGTGTGGAATTACATAGTAAATTACTTCATTTCAATGTGTCATTAGTTCTTATGGTTTTCTTCTGCTTCTTGAATTGGTAGGAAATTCATCAGTCCTATGTTGTGGTTACATCAATATCAATCTCTTGATGGTTTTTTGTACTTCTTTTCTAGATTGCTAAATCCGTTTTATAAGGATGAAGTAATTTTTATGCCTTCATAAATGGCAACAGAACTTCCACATGCATCTTCTTTGCACATGGCTTTGTATTTACTAGCCACTATTAATTTATAAATGTACAAAACTTCCATGACCTTCCTCTTCCGTTGTTTTATTTTCCCTATTCATTATTTTCCTCTTCCCTCTTCTTTTATCCCAATGATTGAATTCAGCTGTACACTGTTTGTTAGGCCTTAGACTCATCTGATGCCCTATCCCCACTTATCAAACTAACCTTCGGGTTGATTACTGTGGCTTTCTTTATATATTCATAAACATCTAACTTATTGCTTTCATGCTCTGTTGTAATGATCCACAGTACTGTTTTTACCATGATAATCTATTTGTTAAAATTAATGTAAAAATCTCCACTTGCATTGCAGCTGTGGAAGGATTGGAATCAAATTCTACAAAAATAGTGAATTAGGGAAAGCAATACAATAGAGGAGGAAGGACATGGAATTTTGTCATGCATACAAATCACTTGTGGCTCATAATTTCACAGCCATGTGTTGAGAAGATACATGTGGAAGATATCTTATAATTTTGAAAGTATAAAAAATACTGCATCCTTATGAAAAAGAGATTTAGAAATTTAGTGAAGAAATATACAAAATTAATATAAGAAAGGACAAAATATGTAAAAGAAACATGCTGAGTCCTATTCACACAGTTCCACTATGGATTCGGAGTGAAGTATCCTGTAACTGTCATCCTAAGTATCTCCTGTCCAATATATTACATTTCTGTATTAAACCTCTTCAGCTCATGAGATTTTCTAATTATCCAATTGTCCAAATGACAGCCATCTAGACACTTGTCATTGCTGTTAGTTATTTCAGTGACAGATGGATTTGCATACATAATGGTTTTCTTGGCACAATAATTTTGATGATGGTATGATGACTTGTATGGTTCACAGTAAAAAATGGTATTGTCACTTATCCCAGGGTAGGACTGAGAAATTCAATATAAGATTGTGTCCTATGGTAAGACTTTTGATTATTTCATTTTTTGCTGGATGATTACTGTTTGAAATTGACACTATTTCTGTGTTAATTTATTGTATTCAATTAGGAAACCTATTGCAGAAAATCTCTGTTGTTGTCTTGACATAAAGAATAGAACTACCACTTGGCTCATCAAGTGAATATCAAGGTATTGGAAGAGCAATTGTATTGAGGTCTCTTATTTGCTAAACCTCTACTCTAGAAAGGGCTTAGTACCTGTGTGTTCTTAGGTTGGCTGTCATTCATATTTGTGCACTATTTTTGGGCATTGTGATTATTTTAATGAAACATTAAGTAATATAAAATTATATGCTAATTTGAGATCTATAGGTAACATAGTATCTGAGTTCTATTCTTACATCTAGTGTTATTTCCGTAAATCTACCCGCATTTTGACAACATTGCCTTATCTCAAGTTCTAATCATCTAGGAAAACCCTTAATGGTGTATAAGGTGAATTTTGCTGAAGAATTTACATTGCAATTAGTCTTCAGTATAACAGTAAAAGAAAATTGGCCTGTGTATAGAGATATTGTTGCTGGGTGCATATGCTAGAATAGCATCTGCAGTTGTTAATGAGATTTCACTTAACATATTTTATGGCTTATAAGACACCTTTTTTTGCAAAATTATTGTAAAAAAATCACCCACGTCTTATATTTGAAGGTTCAAGCTCCATGGGTTAACATTCAATAATGAATGTTATTTCTACACCAGATGTTCAGTACTAACTATTTCAACTCCATTATATGAACTTTTTCGTAATATTTATTATTCAGTTGTAGAATGTCGTGGATGGATTTTTACTAATAAGCTCATCCCTATTATGTGATGTGAATATCATGTTGCTCAAAAGAGGTAAAAGTGAGATATCGAATGAACTTGATCGTATGTTATTAGTACTGATAACGATGAAATAGCATGGAACTAATAAGGAACTATGACTTGAGTTGGGTGGTATGCTGTGCTTTCTTGGGACGTGTTAGAAATTTTTTCTTGGGTGTGCCCAACTGAAATGAGGGGTGCATCTCATATGCCATAAAGTATGGTAAATACTCCATATCATGATAGTGGAATATTTGGGCTACCATTAATTATATCATGCAACTCGAAGTGAGGAAGTTGATCAGAGAGGAGGCTATCCCAATACGATATAACAGGGAAAAAAGTTTGAAATGTATATTTGAGTTTGTAAGAATCATTGCTTTATCATATTTTGTTTGTTATTATTTAACCCATCTTCTCTGTGCATGGAAGTTTATTTGAATGGTAAAATTAATCGCCAAGTAGCTTTATTCTTAACTTATCATATATAATTTCATCTTTATCCCGCAAAAGTGCTTAAATCTTGACCACAGTCAGGAACATTCTTCACTAGTAAGTTCTTTGTGTACATGGAAATGTTTGGTTATGAGCCAGATGAAGCACCCAACTTCTGTATTTATCCAGCAGGATTCCCATTCATTTTATTATTGTCTTATTCCTTTAATTCCTCTGCATATCCTCTTTAGTAATCCGATTCAAGTTAGTACATTCTTTCCAATTTCATTTTATTATGGTCATTCCATTTTTCCTTTGCATTCAACGAGGCACCTAATTTTTGGCTCCAACCAGTGAAGATTGCAATGGTAATTTTTTATATGCAATAATAATTTAATTAAAGTAGATGATTTGCTATTTGACTAGCAACATTATCAGATATCAGATCTATTTATTGGCTTGGTATGGTTTTTAAATGACCTAGTGGGTAAAATATTTATACTATTGTGTCGTTAGCTCCTCCCTACCATGATTAGACAATTTTTCCTGGTACCAAATAATCAAGACAGATCTTAGGAAGCACAAAAAAAGGAGTTGAGATCCCTACTTTGAATCTATGCTTCCAAATTTTGTTGCACTTTGTGAAATTTGCAACCTACCTTTCACCTATTGACCCTATTGTGGTTTAAAGACGTGTTAAACCGCATGGCTTTGAATTTTACCAATACCTTAAGTTAATGTCTTTTGCATTTGAGTGTGGTCATAAAACCACCAGTCATTTGGTTATTTGGTGTGAGAGCTGAATTTTTGAAATACCTATGTGAGTTCAGTTTTTCATATGCCTACTCACTTTTGCCATTTCATCATGCAAGTCAAATCTTTCAGTATCATATTCTTAATGTTTTTGTCATTAAAGTTCCCATTACATACTTTTTCAGATGTCTGCGGGCTGCTGGGAATGTTGCTGGGTCTTCTTTCAGAATAAATC
This sequence comes from Hetaerina americana, assembly GCF_022747635.1. Lineage (NCBI taxonomy): Eukaryota > Metazoa > Arthropoda > Insecta > Odonata > Calopterygidae > Hetaerina > Hetaerina americana. The sequence goes on from NW_027286763.1 coordinate 102,167,507, forward strand.
GACGTGTTCCAAGGACATATTTCTCCAAATAATCCTCCCAATCTAAGGGTACTAGATCAAAGTCAAATGTTTTTCTATCTTGTGGGCTAAGACGGTCTAATAGTCTGCACACGTTGTCATTGGCAAAACGCCATTCATGTGTTGTGAAGAATTCAAGGCAGGAAACTGCACGCTGAAGTTTTTTCTGCACTCTCACCATTCTGCAATAAATAGGAAATATCAGACAACTTCCTCATGAAATAATATCGTGTGAGTTTATTTCCAAGATTTTATTTATAAAATTGTTATTATTATGTCAACGAACTGCAATAATTTGAATTTGTCAAAGGTAAGCACAATATCACCATAGATGGCCATCATAAATAGCTAATAAGTCACTCTTACAGTGGAAATATGTAGTGTTAGTATCAGTTCAGTGGTTGAAGTTATTAGTCAAAGGAAATAACACTGAATGCTGAAAATAACTGAACACATACCTAAATTAGATTTAAGTTTGAGAAATACGTTTCTAAAAAGATGTATTCATTAATTTGATGAAGTAATTAAACTATGTTATCATCCATATCTTACATAGGTTTTTTCCCTGAAATAGTGGCAAGGAAGTCGACCAGGTAGGCAGGGGCAAGGTGAAAGGCCAAGATGCATGCTGTGTTGACGAGACGACTGCTCTTGAAGGAGCCTCCAGGATACCAGAGGACATCATTGTAGGGGTTTTTGAGCAGATAGCGGTAACCAAGGTGCTCAACATCCCGCCATCGGATTGGATTTACACTTCCAGAGGTACAGTTGTACACAATGATGTTGTTTGGGCTACATCATAAAATAAAAATATATGCTGCCTTAAATGTTTCTTCAATTGTGACACTCTACTGTTAATTCATGTTAGATGGGTACATGCCTACTAAGGGTAGGAATTGGAAAATCATAAAATATTGGAAGTTGGTGAAAGTACTGATATCTTCTTCAAAAACTTCACTTCCCAAGCCATCTCACTTTTCACAAACCATAATTTAAAAAAAGGTAAAAATTGCACCTTTGGTGGGCACTTCCTTAAAATCAATGAACTTATAAAGTCCTGATTCACTATTATCCAAAAATTATTAATGATACAAAAGTATTCACTTTTTATCAAGCAATTGATGATATTCCAAATATTTTTAGTAGAGTGTGATCCATCTCAATTTTTAATCACTCTGAAGCTTTAAAAGAATTATCTTACTTGTTGAATTTTTTGTGATTTTAATATTGGTAAGGATTATTGAATGAATCAATTCCTCATTTGAAAACTAGATTAGAGGTTGCTTCCAGTCCATGTTGTCATTTATATTGGTTCTATTTTATCATATGTGAATTAAGCATGTAAACTTGCATTATAAAAACTAATTGCCAATCACGAAAATTGACCGAGGCAGAAAATTCAGTAAATTTAGGCCAAAAATATGCCCTAGGAAAACAATAGATACAGTGTCTAAGTCTTTTCTATATTAGAATGTAGGTTTGTTTTTTTGTGTTCTCCTTGAACTGTCTAAATAATTCTAAATGCTAATTTGAGGTATTGAATTTGAGGTATGCTATTGAATTCATATTTGGACATTTGCTGTGTTCAGATTATCAGTCAATATTTTGAGAACCTTCATTGATATGAGTGTATGCCTGATGAGAATATTGAATACTCCAAAATAGTTTCTCATAATAGATAAACTTTATATGTCCAAGTTATTGCAGAACCCTGGAGTTAAAGAAAAATTATGAACTTCACCCATGAATACAATTGCTTTTAAATAGACCAAAGTTTTACATAAGTTAAAGTGAAAGCTAGATCAAAAATATATCTAAATGTGAAAATCATGTCAATAGAATATATAAAGTATATAGGCCATGCAAATAAAAAATAGGTTTTGTTTATACATACCGGGCAGTTGCAGTGTGCCATGCCACTGAGATCATTAGGTTAATGGCAACATCAACAGGCACAAGATCAGCCACCAGATCGCGGTGGCATAATATCGTTCGCAAAACGCCTTTCCCTGCTCCAGCAATCATTCCAGTTGGTCCATTTAGGTTATCTACCCAACCTGGGATTGGCTCTTTCCATGCAGCTGTCACTGTTGTTGGCAAATTTGCAGGAGTCATATGAATATCAGGCATAAATATTGGACACCTTTAGAAGATATCAATATCTTTAGGAACTTGAGTTGGTTTAGAGATTTTTTAAAAATCCTATAAGGTTAGACAAGTGATGATATAGCTTATGCATAAATGTCTCATGATTTTATAGATATTAAAATTATTAAGGTGTTACATGTTCAAGTACTGAAACATTTTATATGCCAATTATGCATTAGAAAGCAATGTGACTGTAAACTGTTGCACATTATAGTTTTTACAATGTGCTATTGCATTAATTTTGTAAATAAAAAATAATGTTTCACCAAGGATACTTCTTTTGCAGCATCAGAAGTGACATAATAAAATATTCTTATGAGGAAGTTATTCTCTTACTAATACTATTACTAATTTAGGATCTCACCTATTGAAGGCCTCACAATGGCCACTGGTAAACTGCCACTTTGTTCAACAAGTACATGCTCTGCTAGTGCCTTGGTGAAAGTATATGTGTTTGGCCGGTTTCCTATGAGCCTATTGCGGAAGTTAAGGCATTTTGAATTGATAAAAATTTATTTTGATCAATGGTATGCACTTCATAATCTATACAAAGTTATTATAGTTCAAAAAATTATTAATTTTGTATACTCTGAATTTCTAATAATTCCTATTTGATTTCTGCCAGGTAAATACTTTCAGAATTTCCAAAAGATGTATTTAAATGTTTGAAGGCATTTGATTTTAGTCAACTGAAATAGTTTTAGCTTGTGACTTCTTCATCAAGGGATACATTTTTCGAGGATAGTTAATGGAGGTACTTTTATGATATCTCCATTTCAATATAATTTAATGGCTTGTTAATAAAGCTAATAATAAGGTCTTAGAATTTTTTCAACTTTTAAATGATATTTAAATAAGAAGCATAGTACAAGCAAATCAGTTCGTTCTGACTGTTTAGAATAATGAGAAAGATTAATGGAAATCAAAACAAACATTTACTGTCAAAATAATTTGTAATTTAACAGAGATAATGCACTTTACTTTGTCTGGCATGGATTAATTTAGATTAGTGTATAAACACTGGCTCGACCTTTGAAATCAGCCAACATACTTTGGTGTTATACTGTCCAGCAAATCCTCATCCATCCACTCCACACATTGAATGATCTTCTCAGGGTCAGCTGGTGGTGGGTACACTAGCTCACTTACTTCCTCACGATTGCAATTACAATATGCTGTGGAAACATGCACCAAGGCCTGTACCGGTAAAAAATAGCGATTAATGAGTTAGTGAGCTGTGCCATGTGGTGTTTAATAGTAATTAAAATTACTTAAAATTAAGGAGTAATGTGCACATATGTTTGAACTTAAATCTAGCTTATTTTATTAACCATCTACTACAGCCATACAAACTAAGACCACTTGCCCATTAGGAAATAATATGATTTAAGGTTTGTGATGAAGCTAATGGATTGAAAATTCAGATTTAAGCTATCTTTGAAATAGATGGAAGACATATAGCGTGCAGAGCTTGAAATTGAGCAGAACTTAATCACAAAATTGAACCATAGGAAACAATATATATATATATATATATATATATATATATATATATATATATATATATATATATATATATATATATATATATATATATATATATATATATATATATTTCATTTATTTAATGATTAAAGATTGTTCTGAGGTGATGGTGAATTTGAAGATTTGTATTTTGAAAAGAGATTTGAAGATTTGTAATTTTGAAAAGAGATTTCAAAAATTAAATCTCCCACAATAAAATTGAAATGGAAATAATTTCCAAGTACACATTTAGAATTTAATTATTCCTCCCATAGGCATTATAGGAGAGCTAATAATGAAAGTAAGGGACACATTTAGAATCTAAGAATCATTATTTTAGACTATATTAAGTCAGTGGTCAAAATCTGACAGGCCTATATAGTATGTGTTTAATTGTTACTCATGTAACTTTAAGGTCATGAATTTATGTCCTCAGGGTTATTTTTGACTGGTTATGGTTTTAGGCTGTCTTTGGAGCATTGAAAAACCATGATTCACATAAAAAACTGTCAGGTCTCCTCCAAGCCTCATTTATAATATAATTTATTACAGTCCAATTAAAGTTTATGGTGCAAAACCTAAATTAACCACCTGCATGATGGAAATGGTGACCAGGTTTCCCGTTTTTTATTTGTTTTACAAATTATAGCGAATGAGGGGAGGATTAGTGAATGGGAGTCTTATTGGAAATGTTTAAAATAGCAGTGAAATATGTGAGGGATTGTCATTCTTGTGTTACAAAAATTTTTGTTTGATTGCTTCCTTCAGGAAAGCCTGCTGGACAGTTGACCAATGGCATTTTGAGGGAAAAGGGTTTTAGGTAAACATTTTTGCTGTCCATACTTAATGAAATCATGGTGATTCCAATTCATACGTAGCTACGAAGGCATTTAGTTTGTAAAATCAATATTGACATCAACTTATTGCAATACTTTTAGCTTACATGTCTTTTACATGGTTTCCAATCTTTGAATATCTATGAAACACTTAATGACTCATTAAAAGGAAATTGTCTTTTTCTAAATTTTGGCTATAGCAGAGATATCTTTGTCATTGGTATGAATGATCCATGCATCATAAATTAGTTATGAATTTTTTCCTGCAACATATTGCCTCATTTCTTAGTTGAAGATTTTTGACATCTTTGCAAAGGTTGGCTCATTAAAAACTACTTTAAAAAAATGGAAGACCTATGTATAAATTATATGAATTAATAACTTTTCTTACCTCCAATTTGGCCATTTTGTGACAGAGCTGGACCAGTCGCTTTGTTCCAACTATATTCATAGCCACTGACAATTTCAGTGCCTCATCAAACTTAACTGTGGCAGCTGAGTGGAAGACAATGGACACGGATTCTACAAGAAGACGCCGATCAGCTGCACTGATTCCAAGCTCCGGCAGTGTGATATCCCCACAGATAGGCACCAATTTCCGAAGTGCCTCAGGGGAATCTTTCCGGAGGATGTCAAACACCTGCGTGAAAAGATGGGTAAGTTAGTCAATTGTCACTATATTATTTCAATTTAAAGACTAGGTACATACATAATAAATATCCTTGGTGGCAAGTGAAGTTGTTCAACCTAGAACTATTGTTTGAACTTATGATTTCTACTCCTTAAAAAAGTGCTACCTACTTCTCAGATTAAGGATAAATGTGTGTATGGGTATATATATATATATATATATATATATATATATATATATATATATATACACACATACATACATATATATATATATATATATATATATATATATATATATATATATATATATATATATATATATACATATATATATATATATACATATATATATCCATATATACATATATATATCCATATATACATATATACATCCATATATACATATATATTAGCATATATATTAGCATATATATATATATATGTATATATATACACATATATATACACACACACACATACAAATTTACATATATATCTGTATGTGTATGTATGTATATATTTATAAAAATATGTGTAATTAAAAAGCGTCGTCTTTTTATCAATAGTTTCTCCCCTTGTTTCACATTTCGTTTCGCCTCTGAACTAAATTTTATTCAAAAGATCTGGTAACTTCGTTCAAAGACTACCCTGGAGCTCTTTCGTCCCGTCATAATTTTACTTCGATGTCACGACGATTGCAATAGCACGAGTATGTAGCCACCGCCAGGTGGCTACATACGCGTGTGCCCCAATTCATCCTCGAGTGGATGAATTGGGGCACAGGCGACAAAGCGCTCCGACCAATCGGAGTGTTTGGAGTAATTTTTACGGTGGGCTTACGAAGGATTTAGACGGCGGAGACAAAGGAACAAGACCAGCGGCTGGGATCGATCGCGGGCCAACTTACGCATGATGAGCTCACCCCTTGAGTATGTGCTGCGTAAATAGTAGAATGGACAGGAAACGCTTCGTCACGGTTTGGAGTTGAAAGAGTGTATACCTACCTAATACATCCAAAAATGAAGTGCTAATTTCTTCTTTCAACAAATGTCACGGCTAAGTCAAGGTGGGCGTTTATTCGCGCCTCGTCTTTTTATTATGTCTTCTAGAGAAGGATGACCTTTTCCACGAAGCATAAACATCGGTCATCATATTTTTACTCACGCCATTGAAAGGGTAGACAGAGAGAGAATACAATATTAGCATAGTCCTACTTCGATGGTGGCTCTTTGTTGCGGCGTTTCATCTGAATATGAATTGGATTTGCTCGGTTGAAGTGGCAAGTATTCGTTTGCACGCGATGATTCAAGAGGGTGGAATTTGATAGCCTCGGTGTAAAAATGAGGTGTTTCAGAAATAACTTAGACGATATGCAAAATTTCAATCCATCGAGTGGGACAGTAGGTAGCGTTATCCGAAGTTCGCCGAATGGTTTTGTATTTGCTATATTTTCTTTAATTACCTATCTAAGGGAAATCAGCAGCAGCAGTGATCGCGACGTTCTGCAGGGTGACATAGATAACGTGGCTAATTGGATCAAAATCAACAAAATGGAGATAAACGTTGCAAAAACTATCCACATCTCATTCTCCAAAAGGAAGGCAGGTGAGGGAAGGGTATATAAAATAATGGGAGAAACGATTGTAACAAAAGATAATTGTAAATATCTAGGGGTACACCTAAGTAAAGACTTAGGGTGGGGACTTCACACAGATTATGTGGTAGGCAAGGCCTTTAAATCGCTCCACTGGGTCATGCGGAGCCTCAAAGGAAGCACTAAATCAACTAAAGAATTGGCCTTCAAAACAATTGTAAGGCCTATTGTCGAATATGCGACCACAGTATGGGATCCCTTTGAAATAGGGCATGTGAAAAAATTAGAAGCAGTGCAAAGGAAGGCTGCCAGGTACGTTTTAGGGCGACATAGGCAGACTGACAGTGTAAGCGACATGCTAGGCTCACTAGGATGGGGGTCACTAAAGAACAGACGGAAGCTGAATAGACTGTGTGCCATTTTTAAAATATTGAAAGCTGACGGAGGCTGGAAAGAACTGAACGAGAGTGTAAATAAGCCATGTTATCTCGGCAGGAATGATCACCCGCTTAAAATCAAATACATGCCCCAAAGGACAAACACCGCCAAGTTTTCGTTCCTAAATATGGGAATCAAAGAGTGGAACCAGCTGCCTGATGAACTCTTTAAGCCCTTACCCAAAAGCATTAAATCATTTAGGCGTGAATGCAAAAGGTATACATGATGGGATTGTTAAATGCAATACGGCAGAAGGTGTATGGCTGTATCAAAATATATTGTTTTTTCTCATTTTTTTTATTTTGTAAGTCTACTATACGACTATTTAATGACACTGTGATATGTTTTAAGAATGACTAATGTTTGTTATATCATGTCATTGCCACCCGGCTTATCGCCTAACAGCAATGTATCCCAAATAATAATAATTATATGTGACGATGCACATTACACTTTGTTCACGATTGTTGTGTTGGTCATGATTGTTATGAAGTGTAGTAAAAGAATTTTTCAAATGTCTTTTAAACAGAATAATCGCACGAATGCATACGATTTTCACTCACATTGGGGGAGGCACGAGGTACCTTTGCCCCTTGAGCAAGGCATCCCATTCAACGTCAACCTTCCCCCTCTCCCATTCGACTGTTAGTTCCGACGCCCTTTCTCGATTGATCCCTTCTTGAGCCTGTACCACTTTCTTTTTAAATGCTCAGAGAATGGTTTGGCATCGAGATTAAGGACCATCAGGTTTATTTTTACTGTAGAGATAGGAAATACTTAAAAATACTCGTAGTTTCAAAGAACCTGCAAATACTCGGTGGCTGAACAATGAAAATTGAAACTAAACTGATTTTGAACGTTCATTTTCATGTGATAAGCTGATTTGTTTAATTCCTTAACCATCTCTTAATTGCCAGTGATCGTAAGATTGCACATACACACACTCGTATACATGTTTCAGACTTGATTCTTATCTTTGCCGCATAATGAAGTTCCAATACGTCCATTAAATTTTATTATCCAGCCGCTACCTAACTGAACAAACTTCGAAACTTATGTTAACAAGGGCTAGGAAAGTATTAATTCAATATTAGTACCCAGAATTTGGAGATATTAATTGACTTTCCTAATCGGTTTTCTACGTGAAGAAAAGAGAATGAGACATAGTTTTGACACAGAAGATACAGAAATGTACGACTAATAGAAAAAGTGGGGAAAACGACAGCGTCAATGAAAATAGATAACACCTCCATGAACTGAATTGAAGTGTTTTGTAAAAAATGGAAAGAATATCTTCTATTATTTCGTAAGATATATGGGGAGGAAATTTTACCAGAAGACTTTTCAGGTCAATTTTTATCCCCCTTTTGAAATAGATAAAAGAATTATGGCCACGATTTTACTCTAGAATGATCACAAAACTAGGTGCTAAACGCAGTGGCTCGTTATATTTTTTCAATATTCTCTCGATATGAGCTTACTCTTACTACCTGGCTCGTTCTGTGTACAGAAGGCATAAATAGGTACTTTTTAATCAAAAGCTGGTTTCGATAACCTCACTAGAAAAGCGTAGTCGCATTGCCAGTGACTACTGGTCAACGTAGTCTTTACTCATCGTTCTTAAAATCCTCTTGACAATTTTTCTTTGATATGACATCTTCAACCAACTTAGTTTGCTTTCGAGTTGCTTACCATGAGACGGCTCATTAAAGGCCCTCTACATTCAAAAGCCCATAATAAATTAATTTTATATTTTAGTTGTGTGCGGGGAAAAAATAAATTCTCCTACCACGAAGCCTTTTTCCTTCCGTGGAAAAGAACAAACTCATCGGCGAAAAAGATCGCCGGTGAATTTTTGTGATACTCGAGGTTAAATAGCTAGCCAACACGCTTACCAGCAAAATATTTGCTCAATGTATTTAAGTAATACAGGAAGCAAAGTTACTGACCGACTACCGTCTCTTCCCCGAAAAACTAATGCGTTGACCCTGTGAAGCAGTTTGCATAAAAAGAGCGTATCAGCTTCAGCCTCATCTGTGTTGGCAGAGCTATAATTCCTAGCGATGTAGACAATGCAATGGTTGTCCACCTCACTTCGGTATGAAGGAAACGAAGCATGTGTGTGTGTGTGTATACATATCAGTAGTGTACAGCAAATCATTCGAGTTTTATGCCATATTCCGGTTTGTAGGAGGATCTGCAATAAGAATTTTAAAGGAAAATGGAGTCAGAACAGAACACAACTTAGTATTTCGTGATGAAAGCTTGTATTGAAAACTTCAAAAGCGCGAGCTAACTCATTACCCAATAGATTGTATGTCGGGATCAAGTCATTCAGAATTCCGAGTATTAAAACATCCTAAAATATTTTAACAAGGTGTAATTGTAGTGAAATCGATTCTTATCATCGGGAGAGGAAATTCGAAATTTCTGAAATTATTATATATCTTAAAGGGAAAGTCATCTTGCAAAGGATACATGGCTAATTCTGTAGCTTTCGATTTTGGGTATATATCAGGTAGAATGTGAATTTAATTCCATTAAATATAATAAAAATGGAAGGCCTTCATATCGAAATCTCTGGTTAATGTGCAGAATATGTATAAAAAATAAAACAATGAGGATTTACGTCCTGCGGATTGGGTATTCATTTCCTTGCTTTTAACGATCGTGCCTTTGTAATTTTTATTACTTGAGATAAAATGCAATTTTTCATATAAGGTATTAATTAAAGAATTGGGATGCATGGGAACTGGGGTATTAAAAAGGGGGCACACAATAAAAAATCATGTATATAAAAGGTGATAACTGTAATGAACATATCGCCTGTTCAATCGATTTTATTACGAGTGTAGCTGTGACTCACAAATGGCGTTACTTGTCGGCTAAATTGCGATTAGCATAAAGAGGAAAGCTGCCACGACTCATTGCTGGGCAAAAACAGCAGGGTGCATGTTCCTTATCGACGAAACGGGCATTGCCTTAAACTCCCTTCCTCACCACGCTCTGAAGGAAAGGGAAATAAGGCAAGAGCAGTTGAATCCTTAGCTCTATCTAGTAGCGTGGACAAGCGCACACCTACGAGGCAAGCTCTGCCCCTAAGATAGCGAAATCAAAGGAGGGCTGAGTTTACACGGATTTATTTAAAATTACAGTTTGTTGCAATACGTTTTTTGTAACCAATTCATAACTTAAAGTACTTCTTAAGATTAACTATGGATGCTGTCAATGGCCATCAATGGCAAAGATGTCTGAAGAAAAACGAGTACCATTGATGGCTATTGTCGACACTCAATTCAATATAAATTACTTTATCCGAACACCTGAGGTCTTATAAAGGCTTTAAAGATTCTCAGTGTATGTTTTTGTGTGCCGAAATAAACTAGTATGGTACATACTTTTACTCATCCTCACTTGTACGGTATGTTGTCTAATACACACACAACATTTTCCGGTCCCTAGAGTCACGCATGACTCAGATTTCACTATACCGTCACCATCATACGTCGTGACGTCACGCGTTGCTAGGAAGTCATATTCCTCGCAAGCAACTTTCTACTTCTTGCCGGCTACGAGTGCAGGAAGTTACAGTTGCTTCGGCCAGCGTCGTTGTTAATTCCGTTCAGACTTCCTAGCAATAATTCTGAAATTAAATATTAAAGTGATAGCAATAATTCTGAAATTATTTAGATATGAGAAGTACCTCGTGGCTGAGAGAATCGATAAGGGAATCACTCTTTGGAGACAATTTGTATCGTCTTGTTTACAGGATGGGAAACAGGTGCGGGCGAAGGTTCAAGCGAGCGTAATAAAAAACAAACAAAATGATTCGAATGTGAGTAAGTATGCGTTTCTAAAATATTTTGTATTTATCACATATGTCATCGGGTTTTAGGGCATTGAACCCTCGATTCTAAGCTTGAGGCCCAGGAAAAATCGAGCTTTTAGTAACTCGTGACGTTCCTAGGAGACTTGTCTCTCGCCTCGCTATTTCCAAATTCACGAAATCTATAGTTTAGCTTTCGTAAAAATTAAATTTCTGATTTAAATCAATCAAAAATTCAGTATTTTTTTGACATTGGAGTTTAACTAATGGCATCACATATTATTACAGATTATGTCGATTTGATGAGGGAGAAACGCCATGGGTAACCGGAAGCTTTGCAGCAGGGAAATTATTTTAAAACCGCGGTCGTGGTTAATATGGGAAGCTGGTGGCATCTCTCTCCATTCAGTGAGGGAAGACTCCCGGCCTGATATTATAAGTGAAGGGAATCACCACGGTGACTGAGAAGTCGTGGCCCCACGGTTAAACAGACCATACATAGTTTGACGTCTTCCGGTATCCCGCGACAAAGGACGGATATGAGTGAATAGGGCTGTCTGCGGGATCCCCCTCGTTCATAAGGAGAGCGAAGAAAAGAGGTGCCGCCATGATCCTTGCAACATTAACTCCCGGCTTTCCTCCCATTTTTCCCAAATAGGACCTACTTTTCTGCTCCACTAGGGCATACCATAGCGAGTCGGGAACACTAATACTTCACTCAGCACCTAATGTATTTATTCACCCTGAAATCCTTAACTGATCCTTTTCCACTGGAACGACATTCATAAAGCCAGAACGTGGTTTTTAATCGCAATGTATCTTAAAGGAATCAAACCATTTCACATTTGACTTTCAAACACGATGGAGCAGTTAAACCAAACGTCAAGAGAGTCTTCAATGCACGTGAAAACGAGAATTGATGCATTTTTCAGTTTTTAAGAACAAATGTTTATGGATCGTCCATTTCGGCGATTGTATAACAGTGGATCTCCCGATGCATGGTGAACGTGCATGGAAATGAGGATCCGCAGGGATTGAACGTAGGAAAGGGAGAAATGTTTGAAAAAGCACGGAGGCAATCTCCGCGTTAGTAGTAGTTCTCTTGTTCGTGGTTTTTCGGCTTGCTTCACGGCAGTTTGGGTGTTCCCAATGCACATTGCGTGCGGGCGAAGCGCAGCGGCTTGGCGCCATGAACCAATGCGTTTGGCATGCGTCGCCTCTGGCGCAAACAAAAGGTAATCTCGTCCCCTCCCCCTCCTTACGTCTCCTAAAATACGCTAAGCGCCGAGGGGAGAAGCTAGGCGCACAACCGCTACAAGTCACGGTCACTGCGCTCGAGACCATCTCCCTCCCCCCGACCATTTTTCTCAAATTACCTAGGAACCGAGGAGTTTGCAGCGGTTCCAAATCCGCAAGTCCGCGACTATTTCCATCATCATCTCCGGTCATTCAAAGAAACGTAGGTGGAGCGGCTTTTCAGGTTTCCTAACATTCGTCAATGTAGAGTATTCAGGTGATTTTTTCCATTTGAATGGATTTGTAAGGAGTACATAATTTTTTCGGAATATTTCATTAAATTTTGCAAATTAAAGTAAGCCAATCGACCTCCCAAAATTTTCTGTTCTTCTAGTATTAGCGAAATTTTTTCTTATTATTTTATTTGCATGCACAAGAACCATAGCTCCTTAGGGTCTGGCCGTGCAATTTTATTTTATCTGTTTTCTTGATAAGATCTTCATAAAACGAAGAGGGAAAAAACCTGATCCGAAAAGAATGGAAAAGTCGTCCACTTCATCAATTCAAATCAATAATGTATTATCCTGGTCATTTTACAGACACGTATGTAGGTATAGCCGACTCTTCCGACGCATGTACAATATGGTTACGAAACATGGCCTTTGAAACAAAGCTGTATTCGAGGATTTCGAGGAGTAAATTCTAGAATTGTGAGGTGTGGGTATTGGAGAATAGTGGAGAAAATTATTTTTATAGTGAGGAATGCGAATGACGAAGTGTAAAATATGGTGTGGAAAGAGAGGAACTTGTTTGTTTAAATTTTTGACAGAAGGGAGGTTGTTCTGAAAGGAAGGAAGAGAGGGAAAAATTCTTTGTGGGTGGCAGTAGGGTTGGTTTAAAGTATGAATAAATTAAAAATAAATCATGCTGAACAATAAGAGCTTAGACTGGATGAAGTTCAAGACGATATGTGATATTGTTAAGAAATGTCCAAAATCCACCCATGATGATGGCACAGTCGCACTTACTCACAGCCTTTGGAGATCATCAGTGGTAAATGGGGTACACCGAAAAAAATCATGGGAAGTGTACAAATGTGATTGCTTAAAAACATATTTAATTTATCATTCATTCTGCTTGTAGTTGTGAAACCTTAAAAAATCAATTCTGCACTGTACGATGTGTAGCAACATCGGGGATGAAGTGACTGCAGTATTTTGTTTGATTAGATGTAAAATTTATTACGATTTGTGGATTAAATTATCCTTCACGTAGTTTTATTTATTGACTGGCATCCCTTTGTGTTTACTTGCTTCCGCAAGATGTATTTTCGTCAGTATTAATCCTGGACTTGTCCGAAATCTGTGCACTAAGCTGCACTGTGCCTATCGAGAGACTGGACGCGAGAGTGATAGGATCAACCCTAGAACCAACCCATAAAGAACAACCCTCTGGCTAATTTGATATTTTTAAATATAATAATAATTCAGCAACTTTGCTGATCGTGTGGGAGATCAATCTAAAAAGACTCCTGCTTCCAGATGCCAACAAGGATCATATCCACGCACAAGAAAGTCAGTAAATTAAAATTTTAGCATACAGTTTCATTCCATAATTTTTGTCTGTCGATAAATTTGTTATGGCCTGGTGTTAAAAATGGTCATTACTGTATGATTGCTGGATATCAGACTCAAGTTTGTTTTGACGAAAGATTTAGTCAACTCTTACATCGAGCAATATCTACATATCACTGCTTTTTGACGTCTATCATTATTTGCTTCATGCATTTCATCCGGGGTTTTTGTATGTAGTTCCACTCTTCCCTCGACAACCGTCTTCATCAGACCATCATATGTTAAAATATGACCAATAAAGGTGACACCTTCTTTCAATAGGTTTTAAGTGGACTTCTCTCTTCACCCACTTTTAGTTATTCGATTCGCCCATGTGATCTTCATCGTTCTCCTTTATGGCAGCATGTTTTCAGTGTTTCCAATCTTCTCGTTTCTACTGTTGTTCCTGTGAATGATCCGCTATCATAGGTTAGCATGCTACTCCAGGTATAAGTTTTAACGAAGTGCTTCCTTGCTTCCAAGCTTGTGTTGCCGGCAATCTGTCGACTTTTTTTCTACCAGAATGTCCTCTTAGCCTTGCCTATTCTGCTAATTATTTACTTCATGCTTCTTCCATGTTTCTTATTCTGCTTTCAAAAGAATAACCAAACCTTTGCTATCTTTTTATTCCCGGGTTCAATCTCTGTGTTCCCATCTGCTTCTCTGCCACAGGCCAAAATTGTTGTTTTTTCTCCGGTGCTTGCCTTCAGAGGGTTGCTTTTCATTATCCTTCTCTTAAGTTGACGAGTGCCGTCTTCAAATTCACTTCTCTTCCAACAACGACAGCTAGGTCTTCAGCAAAACGCAACATGCTGATTGTTTTCCCATGAAAATATACTGGTGAAGAATTCCTTTTGACTTTGTGATTATGAAATGGTAGAATTTCAAAAAAGCATTCTGTATCTGTTGCATATTGATAAGAAGGAAACATAAATTTGAGACAGGTAGACGGTATGAAATTTTCGTTATCTTTCAAGGGTGCCCGCTTGATGCCAATCTAGGTACCATTTAATTTGCGAAAAAATGCAATGAACTTCTACGAAAACGCAAGAAAATTTCTATTATGAAGAAAATATACGATTCGAAGATGTGGCGATATTTGATCAAAAGAAATAAATATGCACGCGTAAATATTTTCTACTGCTATAATATACTTCCTATACCGATACGAAAGAACCTTAAGTGACAACAATGACTCTTTTACCTTTTTCTGTAAACTTTTCACGGCGAAAATGTGCGAGTATAATTTTCTTAATAATGTACTTCTTCGGAAGGAGAAAAATATGATTAATAATTTCGCTTCGGTTATGAAACTACTACCTACTTAATTTCTTCTCTCATATCCACTGTTGTGGCGTGCCTACTTAGTTAGGTTAATTGTAATAAATATAGATTTGGAAGCTGATGAATTATAGATTCAATAGATTATAGACTGAATTGGAATGCGCTTTGTGAGTGATAAAATTTCAAGTGTAAGAAATCTTCAGAGCAATGGATTGAACCGTGCCCGAATTAAAATTTGGACCGATTCCGCTCTTGCTATAAAGAATTCTTTTAACTATGTATATCGGTGCCCTGGAAGTGAACGTACACACAGCCTCCATGCTGGAGGATTGAAGGGAAATGGGGGAAGAGGTTGGGAGTCGACATGAAAGCAGGGGTGATGAAAAAGACAGGAAATTTCTCGTTTTCAAAACGAAATATTTATTTGCTGTTTGTAGGAGAGATGACACAAAACGAACTCTACAT
Source organism: Hetaerina americana (assembly GCF_022747635.1). Taxonomy (NCBI): domain Eukaryota; kingdom Metazoa; phylum Arthropoda; class Insecta; order Odonata; family Calopterygidae; genus Hetaerina; species Hetaerina americana. The sequence continues at coordinate 102,183,122 of NW_027286763.1, forward strand.
CTGCTCATGTTCTAGACAGCGTCCCAGTGTGCCGTGCATTTAGGATTTCCATGTGGATGGGGCGTGTGGAGGAGGAGGGGCGGAGGGGGATAAAAACCCCCTTTCCCCAAGGTATGCGCACCGCCAGCCCGGGGGAATTAAAACTTTAGCAGTATACTGACATTGAGTGTTGAGTGTTTGAATAAGAAGTCGCCGTACATTTGTCGGCTTGTGAAGACTACTTCCAGGTTTCCCCTGGTTGGTGTATTTTTGCTTTATTAAATGTCGTGCTGTGTTATCACTCATTTATGTTATCTGTGACGCATACATTTTGCCCACTCAAATGGAATGTAGAAATATCATGTATCAACTATGTAAAGGTGCCTAATTATACTCCAGTGATATGCAGGTGGCGAGTTTCGAAGTGTTGTCCATGGGTGTGTGGTGGTAAATCAATAATAGTTGGCGGTAGGTTGTTCAATATTTTTTTATACTACGACCTGGTAGCTTTTGAGATGGAAATAGTTTTTGGCTACTAGTGAAATGAATACTCCTACAATTTTGCTGGCCTGCCCAATTATAAGTATCTTAGATGCTCATAACTTCCTGCTCATTTTAAACGTGGGATGCTATACGTAGCCTCCACCACAACACGCGTTTTCGGGGATATTCTAGAAAATACGTGCGCATTTTCGGAACATTTTTGCCCCTTAATTGCCCGTGTCTGAGTTCAAAAACCCCCTTAAAAGAAGTCCAAAATGGTGACTATCCCTCCTGGCCAGTGCTTAGATAATGTCTTAAAATTTACTGTTTACAAAGTAAAAGTCAATTGAATTTTCTTTTCGACTTTCGATATGGTTTTAGCCAGGGTTTCTCAAGGGTTCGAGAATTTCTCGACTTTTCAGCTACCCCGCGTTACTTAGCTGTTACGTGCTCATTTTAGGACACGCAAAAAAGTGATTCTTTTAGATTATTTTACAGTGTTCATTACAGATTTCTAATCATATAGTAATTAATCAGATATATTGTAAAGTTATTTAATAAGTAAATAAAATTGACTGAGAATGTTAAGGTGATGGTTATGCTCGGTAATTCTTGGCAAGAATAACAGCATTGAGTTCAAAATTAGTATGTTTCAGCCATTGAATCAACACGGCCAAAACGTCCAAATTATTTCTTTATAGACCACATTGGGGATCCCAAGTTCAAACCAGTGAACGCTACTGATTATAATTGTAGGAGATGTTAGGTTCAGATGGAAAACAAAGTCAAATTCCGCATACGAGGTCTCCAATCGTGGCCAACTCGTAATAGTACGTGTATTCTTCTGAAAGCCAAAAGAAGTGCACCGAATAACCTTCAAACCATTGAAGATTACCATTACGACGTATTCACGATTAAAGTTTGGGCGTCGGATGACCCCGAACGTTCCCCCGCCCCGATTGTACGATTTCATTTGTGTTCACGTCAAATACCGTGAGCGGGAAGGAAAAGACGTGAAATAAGCGTGAGCGCGGAGAGGGCGCCCGAGTTCTCTTGGTACTTATTTCACAGGAGACCCCAGTTAGTCGTCATCGCCTTCCATTTCTCGCGAGGAATGAGGAAGGCAGAGAGAGGGGGGGGGAGGGGAGTGGGCGGTTAAGGACGCGGCAGGGGGCACCCACCGAAACCGTTACTCACCGCTAACCTACTCTCTTCTCCTGCCCAATCGAGAAATGCGGCGAGACCACGAGGAAGGGAGGAAGACGTTCGTTCGAGCCAAGAGGGCGAACACTCGGTCAGTGGATTCCGTTGGCGTTATTTTTTTTTGTTGGCGACCTGCTAGCCTTGTGAGTAGAGCGATCACTAACCCAAACGAAAATTGGAACCTAATCTTTTATTTATCCATTTTCCTCTTTGTTCATTGGTCCAACAATTGAGATGGAAATTAAACACGTAATTATCCTCTCGCATCGACAGATTCACAAGAAAAATATGTAATACACTAAATTCAATGGAGATCATTGGCAAGGGTCAACTCCCAATTAAGATTGCCTCATAATGAAAACTTCGTTGCAATTTTCCACAGTTAAATTTCCACAGTTATTTAACTGTGGAAAATTGCAACGAAGTTTTCATTATGTCTCGATTCCACAATATCACGCCTGACTCTTCACTTTTCGTAAGATTGCCTCAACCACCTTTCTTAAAGTTTAAGTCTTGTATAAAGCCTATGCTCATAAATTAAATACAATTCAATTCGACCGTATAAATACGTCTTTTGGACGAGTTTGGTTGGACATGTTAATAATACACCGGGGGGAATATTGATTGATTGATTAGCTCTTAGTAGCGGGTTGATCTAGTTGACCGTGTCCAACTGCTGACCAGAAGGTCCACAGTGCAAGTCTTGAGCGATGCCAGCCAAACCAAGCACAAAGCTGTACTTCCTGACGGGTGACAGAATGTTACCAACCATTTGGTTTGATTACTCTGTCTTGACTCTATGTGGTGTAAAATATTGTTTTGTGCAGCCACGTGTTGGCGTTGTCAGTGTGCCAAGAAGAGATAGAGCAAGTTCTTAAAAGAAGACCAAAGGATATGACTCATTATTCAATTGCCTTTTCGACCGAAGTTCGAGGGTTAAATTTTGCCAAATTGCAAGGAAACGGATCAGATTTATTTTGCTCAGAATTTATTTCCATTTTAAACATTTACATATATTTATTTGAGAATACGTTAGAAAACATGGAAATCGTACCTACTTGGGGAAGTTGAAGGAGATAATATGTATTCGTAAATTAGGAATACCTGGAACAAATGAATTTGATTACTCCTGCAACTGCTATGCTCATTTTGGAATTTTCACATTTTCTACCTATGGAAAATACTCTAAGGATAATGATTTATTGCAAGTACTAGGAGAATAGTGACTCAATGAGTCGTTTTACCAAGAAGAAAAAATAAAACAATAAGTTAACCGTAAGTTTTGCATATGAAACTATTTTCTCGCCACCTCGAACAATTCATATGACATACGAGGTTATAATCCTGCATGAGATCTAGTTGTTTCCATTGCGCGATTCTTCAATTAACTACGAGTACTATCAGTTGGAGATAATCTTAGCCATTGGAGTACCGAGAAATTTCCGCTGTTGCTTCTGTTAGCATATTTTTCACCTTTATGGTTACCTTAAGTCCCGTAAAAAACTCAAGGGCAAAAAACCTTAGCCGGGCTATTAAGGGATATCAGTTGGATAGTTATCAGGTCGATAGCACGGATGTCTTGGGTCTTTTGTCGGGCCCACCGTTATTTGACGGGAGATTAAGTTGTGGATTTATGGCGGACGTGGGAATGTCTGGCGTTGGGAATACAAATTATATAATGTGTCACTCCCATTTAAGCATATCCCACAAACTCAACCCAGTTAACCTCATCTTGGATTCTCGCACGCTAGGCCATCGGTAGCAATTAAAAGCATGCAAACTTCGCACTTCCATTTAAATACTCCATGGCAGCTAACGGCGGCGCATTAATAAGTTTTGATAGTGACGCTTTTCTTGGAGAACTTACCGGAGGCGATTGAGCATTGAGGCATTCGACCTTGTGTTTGACTGCTCGCGAGGCCACGTTTCCCGATGTTTGGGGGGGGGCTGGGGGATGAAATTTCTCCGAGATTGCTCGCACAAAGAGTTTAGATGGATATGGAGCCAAAATGGATGGATATAAAAGCAGGGCGTCGGAATCGTTTTATTAAAATTTTTTCGGACGTTCTTCGTTAATATTTGACGGTGCTTTGGTCCTCAAGTTCATTTCGTTTTTCTTGTACCCAGAAAATAAATTGTTATCATTAATTGGCAGCAATTATTTATTCCGTGCACGTTGCGATTCGAAAAAAATTAGACGAAACGTTTTACCGATCGAGAAGCCTAGTGAAGAACGCAGTCGCCATTTAACCAAAAGATCATGAGTTCGAAATCCCTCTCTCTTCTTTCACGGCTCTGTTGAGTTTGCTTCTCAATATCACCGGGCACCGTTTGTCTTCGTCTTTCTTCTTTAATGAAGTCAACTTCAATTGGTGTCTTGTGGGTCGTTAGAGTTGGTTCTTCAGTTTATTCCTTCCATCTCTTCTCAGCGATTTCATCTTCTGTGGTATCTTTCCATTAGCATCTCGGACGCTGTGGGATTCCGTTTTTTATTTCTCCCGCATGTCTCTTCATCAGTTTATCAGCAGTTTCGCTGTTCACCTTCTCTATTCTGTTATAAAGTTATTCGCCGCAGGTTTCCATCCACTCTTCCTGGGCCTTCTTGCATTTTCGTATGATTTCACTCCGCAACTTTTTTATAAAGGGTTGCCTTAGTTTTATTCCTTGGATTCTTGCTTCTTCTTCTTGCCTTTATGAGGTCTCTTATTTGAGCCGTTATCCTTGGCCGCTTTGATTTTGCCGCGTTACTTACGAGTGGCTCATCTGCTACTTCGGATATTATATTCTTTATTCCCTTCCATATTTCTTCTATGTTAGTCTAATTAATTATATTTATGTCGATGGTCTCTTTGGACTTTCATTTTGCTTACTTTTACCTTCAGCATATTTGTTTTATACCCGATTCCATTGTCACTTTCTCCATATTCTTATATGGCCGTCGTGTATGGCCGCCAGGTTATAACCGCTATTTATTCTGCACTGGGGTAAATATTGATTTAATTTTCTCTTTTATCTCGTTCTTACAAAGATATACTCAAGGAAGTCCACATAACACTTGCAATTCTCATAGAACTGATTTAAAAATGTCCGAGGAAACCACAGCAAATTTTTGTAGATTTGAATGGACATCTATACAAGTTTTCCAGAAGGTTATGAATCCAATTGGTTTTCTGATTGCGTTTTTTCTGATAAGTCCTTTATGGCAGTAATCCTGGCCATTGCGTGGAAATTATGTTTTACAAGTGTGGCTTTTCTTAATGGAAGAATAACTATGCAAATTAATATTATCATTGAATAATTTATTAGCATTGCTTTTATATAGAATTTGTTGTTATCAAGGTTCATTAAAACAGTATTCGTTATTATTTTTGGAGATTATTCCAAGTCTTCAGTTGTCGGGCTATCAGTTCGGGGATAAAACCTCCCCGTATTTTTGAATGAGTGGTGTTCATTGAACACTCTCTCAATAATGGATAACACCAGTATTCCACGATGACCGTCCCTTAATGCAAAACTAAAGCATCCTTTTCAAAGCAAGGTTTATATAAATTTGATGGATCTGCCTAATGGATAGGATTATCGCTATGGATGAGACGTTGGTTTAATTAGTTTTTAAGCCATTGATATGCTCGAGGAAGCTAAAAACCAGCTTTACGGTAGTGGCAAAGAGAGAAAGTTCCGAATTCAATGCGATTGAATCAACATGTGAAATGTAAACAGACAAGGAATTCAATCACAAATTTCCACGGTTTCGAATGGGTATAAATACTCTTGGCCACTGTTTGTATTTTTCCACTAATGAGTTCACTTTGCGAATTTACCACGTTTATTGAAATTGTTTCAACGGGACCATTTTAATATTAACAATTTCGGCGAGTGTTTTCTTCTTAAAAGTTGATCATACGAGCTTACAATTGTGATGTAAACCTTCAAATTTAGATGTAAACGCGTGAAGTTAAAATAGTTTGATATTACCCATTCGTTCGACCGTTTTTTGAAGGTTGTGGGGCTATTACTATTGCCCTAGAGTTCTTCTCTTCGGTTAAGGTATTCCAATTTCATATAATTGTACAGGGACCTCAAGATCATCATTGAATTGCTTCATTGGTGTGTAATAACCTCTACTTGTTGAGTAAAGTTGCATGCATCTTGAAAGTTCATGTCATCACGCTCCGTAAATACCTGTCTGTAAATAAATTGAGACTTCCAAAGAAACTGCGGGAGATGCCGCAACAGTAACTTTTAACGGAGTCATCCGCTAATGTGCATTTCAATGCAACAATTTCAGAGTGTAAAAATCATTCGCCTTGACTGGGATCCCAGTCAAGGCGAATGATTTTTACACTCTGAAATTGTTGCATTGAAATTGAGACTTGCAAAGACAACGGAGTGGAGGGTTGCGACGAATCGCTGTTTGATTCGCTGTCAGCGAATGATTGTGAAACACCACCTACCTTAAAATTATCATTGAACATAAAACATTCGAATAACACGTATAATTATGTACTCTGGATAGTGTTTTAAATGTCTTGATACTGTTTAGTGTCAAAAATAATCTTTAATTACTTTCATTTTTTGTTGAGACATCTGCATGAAAGAGATACCAGCCAATCTGGAATGGTAGTGTCACTAGAACGTATCTTGTACAATTTAACACGGTTTTACGATGTCTGGTTTAATCTAATCGAAAGATAATTTTATAATTAGCATTGCGCGGATATTATCGGCAAATCGGTTTTTATGAATTAGTTTGATTGCTTATTAATGCATTTGAACATTGGGACCGTAGTAAAATCGTCTGTCAGTTATTGAGCTGCGTAAAGTTGGGGTTCGAATTTAACTACCGGCCATAAAACTGATTTTAGTTTTAACCATAGGTTAACATTAACCTTCAGTTTAAAGACATATTATAAAACCTCACCTTAGAGTGGTAAGAGAGTTCTCATCTTCCTACGCTCTCCAATCTTCGTAAATGAGAAGAGGGCCACTGGTTCTGAACAGAAATCGAATGGAGATTCAAATACTCTTCCAATGATTTTCGAATGTGATTTATCCAGTCAAGAAACAGCAAGGACCTCAATCATAAATAATAATCGACCCGTATATCTTTCTTGACTCTAGTCAAGTCCAGATTCCTTGGCGCCTAACTTCACTTCAGTTGTTTTGATACCCGAAGTGAGGAAATCAGTAAGAGAAAAACAATCGGCAGATACGTTATCGCGCATATATATGTACTCATACATATGTGGTCATCTGTCAGCGGCATTCTACCTTTCTCCGTGACTTCGGTGTTAGATCAGGATACCGTTAATACACCTCCGACTGAAATCGGTGGTTGATTCCAACGTGCTACTACTCAAACAAATGGGACGATCTCCGCGCGGAAGTTCCCCTACCATTCAACGGGAGCTCAGCGGCAAGACGAGAAAGATGTCGGAAGGGGAGAGAAAAATGATTCGCGTCCGTGTATGTATCCCGTGTTTTTTCCAGCGTAAATCGATGTGGGTGGGGGCGGTTTAGGAAGCCAAACAATGCGAGATCACTTCACTGGCGCCAGCTGTCGTATCTGCAATTTGGTGTCTTTCACAAGTATGTCATTCATCATCGTGGGGTTTAGAATCGGAGGGAAATGGTCTAGGAGGGGAGAGACGGTGGAGAGGTCGTCAGATGCAACGAAGGTTCTGGGCCCAAAGGCAATTCATTTCTCCTTTAATTTTAACTCTTACTTTATGAAATTCTTATTCGTTTTGTCCTTAGTATTCGCTCAAATATTTTGGGTTGGGTTAAATGCTAACAGATGCGTAATAACGCGCGGTGTAAATAAAATGGGATACGACGCATTATAAAGGTGCAGACAGAATATATCTGTACGTGTATACTAAATAGTTTTGGCCATGTTGAGTAACTCTGCTTAAGTAATTATTTAAATTATGTTTTAAGGCTTCGGAAACACTCTCAACACCATTCATTTGTCATTTAATTCTTCTAGCATATGACATCAATGTCCATCTCCGAGAAATTTCCCTTCATTTCATTCGATTCACAACACGTTAAACACAATTAAAATGTATTACAAAGTAAATGTTACCTTATTAATGCAAATAATAGAACACGCATGAAATATTTCAAGTCGTCAGATAAAGTGTTTGCAACTAAAGGATTGAATCAGTTTCAAAGAAAATACGTTGGATTTGCCTTATGTGAATACGGCATGTAAGTAAGTACCTAAGTGTAAACGAGCTATCAGTAGACCTAAGAGCCCTTTATTTCGCGGGGCAAGGAAGCTAGACTGTCTTTCAGGAAACTTTAGGATTTCTGACATCAAGGAAGTTGATAAACTGACGGGAGGGAGGGAATTGGGGTTCCTATATGCCATTTTAGTTAGTTAGAAGTTGTTCTATGAGCACAGAAAGCACCAAGATAATGTCTAATTTATTAGTAAGAAAAGACAAATCACAGGGAAAAGGGTGTGTTTTAGATTCATCATACCCCTTTTCAACATTTTATTTTGAATTGCGCATTAATTTGTGTAAATTTTATATCTTATTTTATGTGTATGAACTCAAGTCAACGATAAAAATGTATAAATTCATTCAATACCTCATATATATATATATATATATATATATATATATATATATATATATATATATATATATATATATATATATATATATATATATATATATGCCTATACATTTCAATATACCTCAAAAGGTTTGTATATTTTTACTAAGTATGCACGAATTCCACCGCCGAGAACGGTAATCACATAATTCCATGTCACTCAATAATCTAAACATGCGTAATATGGCTATGGGAGTTGTGGATTCCCGAGGTACTAGGCTCGTATTTTATTTATTCCAAAACAGTACTTGATTCTCGCTAAATGAATTAGGTTCCCGTAGATACGGATAGTTCCCACTTCACACAAAAACGTCCGTGAAAAATGTTTGCTGTGCGATTAACTCCTATCGCATTTTCAGAACTTACTTAAATTTATGTTTCGAAACATCCACCAATTGGTTAATTGAATAAGTGCCAAATCTCCAATGGGAATAGCGGCTTTAATTATCGGAGCAGAATAATATGCTTGTATTAATGTATTTATCGGGTATGGAATCGTAGCAGAATTATTATTCATGCGTTTGTTAACTATGAAATCCATCGTCTCGGGTTCACTACCGAAATAACATTTTGGAAATGAAGCAATACTTTCACTGTATAATCAGCATGGAGAAAGCAATTTAACAGGGAGAAAGTTCTCCGAGTATTTTCTGTCTCTCTATTCTACTCATACAATTGGTGTACTCAAACTTGACTTATTGAAGGTTATTGTAACTTAAGTCAAATGTTTTTTTACGATGCACTGCTATTAATTTAGTATTTACGTAATATAATATTTACTTAAGCTATGACTATACACTACTTTGTATCGATTCATCATAAGGTTTTTAAACTTCTCGCGAATTCGTAATCCAAGAAAGATGAAGTGACAAAGCAACCCAATGTAAATCTTGCGCATATTCTGTAGTTTTGTTAACTTATTTTCATAAAATTGAGAAAAATGAGTTTTTTGTAATAAAATAGGTAACGTTTTAAGGTATGACCGTATGCTCTTAAAATCAAGCTCAGAACCGCGATTGGAACAATTGATACATGCCGAGTGTAAAACAGTATCACTTTCTTTATGTGAGCATAAGGGATGATTTTGTCATTTTCTGACCGTATTTATTAAATTTTGGGATGATTATGATATTATGTTTGCTTTTCGTTCTTCTGGCAGCGTGTCAATACATTTGGAAATACACTTCTACGGACCCAGATTTAAGATCTGCAGCCCTTTGGCCTTCCTTGCTCAACCTCCCTCGGAGGAAGGATGATCCATCCATATCAGTCGAAAAAATCTTTGAGAATTAGTTATCTGTCATTGCATGCTGCGGAATGGGTCAGCTGCGAAAGCTTTTAACCAAAAAATGCCTTGCACGATCCCAGAATCAACACAAATAATTATCAGAGAACACCATGGAGGGTTGAAGATAAAATGCACCGATGTCGAAAGATCGGTCGACTGGGTGACTGTTTTCGCAGATGGAACATTGTGTAGATGGTTTGGTGCGGGAAGGATTTAATGCTGAGCCACTGGTCGTGGTCAAGTATGTTTTCAAGGAGTGAAGAAGAGGGTTCGGTGATTGGATTTGCGAAGGAGGCGTTTGATGGGCAGGGGGAGTAGGTGGCGGGGAGTGGGAAAGTGTCTTTTTGCATTATGTGTGTCGGATTGTGGATTTAAAAAAATTTGAAACTCAAGTAAAATTAAAGTGTGCCGTAGAAAATTCCTAGTTCGTCGTTAATAGCTTGATCGTGTCGCATACGTAGTTAGGCTTTCACCAGTATCGTTCAAAATTTTCAGTCTGTTTTGGTAATTAGTAATCGAGAAATTATGGCATTTAATTCTTATAATAAAACACTTGAAATTTCAAGAAATATATGATTTCTAATTTCATATGTTGCAAAAATTACTCTCGCTTGCTCAAATAAAGCCTCAATTTTTTCATATTTTCGTATCAATATTCACTTTCATGAACCTCTTTAATGAGGCATCAATGATTTATTCATCGTAAATATTGCTATTGAACAATTTTTTAACCGATGCAAAATGATGTCAATCTTTAAATACCCTCAGGAACCAATCCCAAACCCCGGTTTTACTGACTTGTTTAGTGACAAAAATGTAAAGCAGTCTTTTTTAAAATTGCGATGAGTGCTGACTGTTTCTTTTGTTTTATTTTCCTTTTGTGCTGTTTTGACAAATGCTACGTTGTATGTCATAAACTACGGACTTTTCTAAGGTGATGAATGTTTTTTTTGCATGGTTTCTCGCTGGGTTGTGACGATTATTGTTGAATATGAACTCTACTTTGGTGACCTCGTGGTTAAATGCTTGTAATTGCTAAAAAACCCTTGTTTAACTGGCGTAAATAGAAATGAATTTCTTTAGAGGGGCGATTTGATTATTAAGTTTTATCCTGTCCGGATAACGTTGGTTGTTAAACGAGCTGTTAAGCATCCTAGATGTCAGAAAGTTGAAATTTGGCATTTGCTTTCGATGTAGTTTGCATTGCTCCGCTTCATCCTGAAAATGCCAAATTCTAGCGCTCCTCGGTTTTTCGATGAACGGCATCGTCAAAAATTGAATTCAATCGTATTGCTCAATTTCATGAGCCAATTTTATTGACTCATGTCTGGTTTTAGCTAGTCCATTATATCGATGATTTCAGACTTGGTGGTGTCGAAACTGTCATACAAAGACTTGAAAGCCTAAATAATTAACTGGTGCACTGTTAAAATCATTAGTCATTGATTGGCGTAGCAATTGGATTTTTTTAATTTTCCCCGGCTAATAGAGTTATATCTCGTCTTTCACTCAAGGAGTGGGAATCCATTACTTGACCAGACAGCGACATTTGGAGAATGCAAAACCACGGCCTTCAACCCAACGAGCGCATTTACCCAACGATCCGACGTGGTTTGGTTGCTTTACCGTAGTTTGTTTTTGAGACTCATTTGAAGAGTCCTTCAGTCCACTACAATTCTGGCTTAATTTACATTTATGGTCATCAATATCGCCCCATGTGGTGTATTAAAACAGTGTAATTGTTAATCAGATGTATTTTCAACAAAATAGTTTTTGAGGTGGTCAGGAAGTTTATGAGCGGGGCACAACGAGAGGAGATATAAGCAGATTAATCAGGCTTTTCTCTTAAACTTCGTTTGTTTTGTGATTGCCCATTGGAAAAGGGAAAAGGGCAATTCATCGATGATGGATGTAGTTGTTGCGTGTAAAACAACGGCGCCGTATTAAATCATGCTCGCAGATTCTACGATAAATAAACCATTAAAAATACTGAGGTATTTGTGTGATTCCACCGTTAATTACTTTCGGAGGATCATTTATAACCCTCCCCGTCCCAAGGGGTAATTTTCCTCACCTCTCACTAACACGTTGAAAGCCTGAACAAGTCCATAGTGTAACGATTTGATGGTGTTTATTGAGCCACCGTGAAATGACTTTTTCTTCTCGATTTTTCAATTTTATACGTTCATCCGATGTGTTATATTTGCCTGCTTTAATTAAATCGTACATTCCTTGCAATTTGGACTACTTTTTCCGCGCAAAAAAATGCCACAAATGTTGTGATTTTATTGGTTACTTAATCGTAAATCACGACGGAAAATGTCTCTTTTGATTACAGAATAAATACTGACTTTGTACAATGCAATAACAATTTAAAAAAATACAACTTTTCAAACACTCTCGTAACCTCAGCCGGAAGGTATATTAAGAAAACTGAATTTATATAATAAAATCAATACTGAACATTGATTTATAGCCAGAAATTAAGATAATGTAATGTAGCGTTCGTTTGTAAACGTGTAAACGATGCGTAACGTATCAGTTACAAAGTCATTTGCGAGGGCAGAAAAAAAAACATTTTTCTCGAGATGTAGTCAGGGTTTTGAAAAACAGCAAATCTCTTTTTTGTTTCAGAAACTGTTATTATATTATGTGTTTTTAAATATTTAACTAATGTATTTGATTCATTCATTAAAAAAATCATTAAAAAGCACAAATTCACCCCTTTTGAAATAAGTACAATAATATCGTGGTGTACGATAAATGAAACTATCAGATATAAATGTAAAAGAATTGCTTATACTGTCTGGAGTTTACTTTTGATGACAACTTTCAATTCCCATTTGTATGCACATTCATCTTCCATCTCAACACATTTGAAGAAAGGAGAATGAGAATTCCCTTTCATTTTCTAAAAAAATCCCAACGACTCTACGTATGATTCATATTTGATCTGGTATATCCTTACAATTGATTCAAACGAAAACAACATCCATTTTCAGCTTCCTTATATTGTTAATATTTTGTCGCGATTTACATTCGTGCATTGTTTTTTAAACATTCAAACTTGTTTCCCGCACACAAAGATTTAAACCCTGACTAAAATCAATGGATTTCCGGAAGCGTAATCATCGTCTTAATGATATTGGAGTGAGTTAAATATGCAAAATGGTCCGATCGATTCGCAATAACACGCGCACGGGAAACGTGGACAATTCATTCTTCCCCGAATAGTTCCAGCAATTATTGTATGAGACCGAAATTTCTTTTTTTAATCCGTGGAATGGCGATAATGATGGTATTTGTCTCTTTGCGAGACGTGGAGTGAAACGGTTAAAAAAAAAGAAAACGTCGCCTAGTTGTTCTCTTTTCAAATTCAATAATCACTCAAATTTCCTCTCTGGAAATCCCGGCCTTGGGAAGCCAGGATCATCGACCCTCTATCTGTCTCTCCCTACCCCTGATTTCCGCGAATTCCTTCCTCCGAATCGCTGCAAATATGCACTATGGTGATGAGCTGCGCTCGCGCGATATCGCATTACGACATCGAGTCGATTAGCGATGTTCTTTTCAAATGCGATTAAGGGACGTAAACTTTGGTCTGGTGATATTATTATTCCAATATCGATGCACAGAAAATATCGACGTGATGGGATACCGAGAGGGTATTTCGAGTGTATCGTTTGTTTTTATTTTACGTGGAAGGCATATTGATGTAGATTTGAAAAAATTGACGATGGACAAAGTTCCAAATCACGTACCTTGTTAAATGCTCAATACCCGCATTCCTTGAGAGATAGGTATACCACTTGGCGTACGTTATCATCGGAAAATCGATGTATGGAAAGTTTTACAGTGTTCGCTTTACGTAGCGACGGTTCTGTTGTTAAAAATTCGAACATCCACAATGCCCATCGGCTGGGTTTTGTCTCTCAAACCCCATACGTACGTTGACTTTACCTGGTGTTCTTTACGAAAATATCTGCATGATATGGCATGCGTAGTTTATACTCCCATTAACGGGCTTTCATCCAAATCGTAGTTTATTATGTATTTGCGCCAAATGGTAAACATGCGAGATTCACCCTTTTTATGCGCGAGATACGCTCAGGATGTGAGCATTCAACCCTGAGCATTTTTACACTCCTTTTACGGATCGGTGACGTGGCTGCAAATTTATTTTCATAGCAATTATCCACAAAAATATTACATTGAATGAAATTCCAAGTTATTTATAATGTGCCATAGAAGAAGCGGAAGGGTTTTGAAATATTTGAGGGAGATAGGTGTGGTGGTTGAAGCCGCCCAAATCGCACACCAATTTCGAAAGTCATTGTCTGCCGCAGTATTGCTTTCCCCTTCCACTTCCCTTCTTCAAGTGCCCTTCCTCCTTCGAATGCATCTCCGTGGGTAGTGAGTTTCGAAGAACACCCGCGACACATATAGCGTATAATCATAAAACACCCTCAGCCTCTGTCTTGTTCCGTGTTGCCAGGTGTTTTTCGAGACACGTCACCAAATGGAAATCTAATCGCAATCCAAAAGTGCAGCAGACATCAACCTGGGGTCATCTGGATCAGATCTGCTAGTCTTCACAACTTGAGTGTTTGGTGCTACTTCTCAGTATGGCGTCCCAGTTATGTTGCAACTAGGCAGCCAATGAAATCACTTTTAGAGGCTTGACCTCATGTCGTATAATCGGAGGATTGACAGAACGTTTGCTTCCAACCATATTTGCTTCCTGCGAACCGGAGATCTATCGATTAGCCATCGATCATATATTGTTGTTTTCCATATATTTATACCGGTGAATGTGGTGTTTGATACTTTTAGTTTTACTACTCTTCGGTGTATTGCGCTGAATGGAATTAGCCGCTTTATAGTTCTTAAAGACTATAATTTAATGAATGCAATAAAGATCCAAAACCAATTCTCAGTTAAAAGACTTTTGGAATTTTTGTGTGAAATTTCCATGCTAAGTTTTTGGATTTGTATCGAAGAAGTTTATAGTGTGTCAAAACGAATGATGTTCTGTAAAGCAAACAAGTTAATTAAAACTTTTGGAAAAAATGTAAAAGTATTGGTCATGAAGTAAGAAATGTCCGATGTGATACCATACTACTTTTAAACCGAATAATCTGATTTAAGCATTGATTGCACGGAGTTTAAAGCTCATGACAGCGGATATTAATTTGCATTAAAGTAAAAATCAAATACTAAAATGTATAGATTGTCTGTGAAAGAAATATTTTTGTTCCTAAATTGAAGGCACCGTAAATATACCTGTATGACTCAAAAGTATTTGAAGGCATGTGATTGAGGGAACTTTTAAAGTGATAAACTAAATACGGTATTGTTTCGTTTGCCAGTGTAGTTGAAGAATATAATACATAACACGGTAAGCAAACTCAGATCTTCAACAAAATACTGTGGAAAAAACATTTTCAGCCATAAATGCCTAACTTGCCGGCAAGAATATTACGTCGACACAATCTACTTTTACGTATGCAATGTTATATTCAACACGAACTTCGGGCTAGTAGCTGTGCATTTATCAGAGGGATTGGAACGTTTGGCTGAGAAAACCGGAACTGTCAAAGACTTAGGAAGTTAGGATTCTGCGGGAACTCTGATGAAATTATTCAATTAGTTGTGTAAAACGCTTTCATAAAGCAATGCGTAAAACTTAAAAGGCTAGTATCAAGAAAAGCGTTGAACTTGCTTGGATGTCATTACATGTTCACTTAAAAACCAAATCTGTTTCACTCGAAATGTAACGTGTAATTAATGTTGAATGTAACGTTGAAATATAAATTACATCTCATTTAAGTAGTAATTGTAGCCCTAAAATTTTTCTACTAGAATCTCGCAGATGCTTTCATTTACACAATAGCAACTGAGTTAACTTAAATATCTCTTCAATTATTTTATCTTCCTAAACCGGCGTTGGATTTTATTCGGAAGTAACGCTAGAATTTTATCACTTTTAGGAAGTAGATATTCCATCCAGCGTTGCAATTTCAATTAAACCATGGTTTCACTTTTCACCTAGTTCTATTTATCCAAAATCAGGACATATAATATACGATATAAAGAACTGTTTTCGTGCTTCGGAGTCAACCATTTGACTTCCGGTATTTATGCTGACTTTGCGTTTATTCGCGGAGAAGCCCAAGGGAGTGACGGTTTCGGGTGATCCGTCTTTCGCGTGACTGCCACCTTAGTTACCACAACCATTTTAATTCTACCTTCCCCATGAATTGCTTCGTGGGAAGAGGTCTTTTCGGTTAATAGCCTACTTCGGAAGCTCAGATAATATATTCGCAACTCAAGGCCTAAAATAAGAGCAAAAGAAAAAATGCCGGGAGCTATTCACAGAAAAATATATTTTTATAGATAAGGACTCTCTTCGATTTGTAAAAATTTTGAAACGGAGATACAAATCCATCTTCGTGAACAATTTGTTCTATTTTGGGTTCATAAAATAGGAATATTTCTTCGATGCGGACCAATGATCACAGCCCATAGAAGCTCTAAGGATAAGACAATGATGCAACACTGCCAGCTATTTTGGAAAGTATCCCTAATATCGTAAGGTGCTCTACTGAGTGTTGAAAATTTGTTTTGACAAGAGGCATACACCATTGACTAATCAGTAGAACTGTCTTCATCTCTTCCTTGTCTCTACCGCACAATAATTTGTGCACCACTTCATTTATTTAACGATTGCTTAGGGCATATTTCGGGGAAATATGCACGAATTAGCCAATCGGCATTTTTCGGTTAGCTAAGCGCCACTACAACTTGTCTGAGAACTATTATATCTCGTGGCAAAGGGAGACCCCAAGAGATTTTGCACAGCTTCTTCTTTTATGCTCTGCTATTCTCTGCTATCCTGTTTAAGGTATCGTTGGTAAGTGTGAAGTTTTTAAGTTTCTTATTCATTTCTGCATTAATGTAGAGGGACAGATAATTTTCATCACAAGCGTTTTCATCTGAAGTGACAACTGACAGGGTAAGGTTCTGACCTCACAGTTCATGTAACATATAACGTGTTAGTCTCTTAACCCCCAGTTGTTCTCTTAACCTCCAGTTAGTCTCTTAACCTCCAGTTCGTCTCTTAACCTCGGTAATCCCACGGCTTTTTATGTTTTTAATCAACCTTGGCCAAAATTTCAAACGTAACGCTCCTAAATTTAATGCAATGAGTTCTGTCACTTTACTATTTTTAAATACAAGCATTTCAGTTATTTCTCTCTGCTACTACGCTGAAAATGAAAAAAAACCGGCTTTATATTCTTACCTATGTGTTTTCAAGCAGGTATTTATTTTGGGGAATAGTTTCACCAGCGATTAACTTTCGTCATATGAGTCAACCTTACCTCGGTAAATCAATTCGTATACTTCGACAGTCAGGACAGGACCACTTTATGGCATTTGTATTTTTCACTTCGCGGACCTATACCGACCGACTTTAATTGCTTTGACGTAATATCTGCCCTGTGCATCGTCATATATCTTGTTGTTTTTTTAAAATGATAAATTATAGACATTCAGTGTGCTCTTAATTTCTGACCTGGAAAACTACACTTTAAAAAGGTTTACAGCATCAAAATGTGTTTTGTTTTTAGCAATATAATTATGATGAAGTTCATAAATGTGCTATGCTTTCAAGCATTACATTTTTGACACAGCTGTAGAAAAGTTGAACAGCATGTTAAACTCTCTATGTTATGTTTTCAGTAGAATGATTATGAAGCACATAAAAATATGATACTTTAAAGCATTCAAGTTTTTCCTGAATCATAATATTGTAAATATTCCTATTAAAATTTAAGGTGGAAAGCTTTCTAAACCATGAGTTATATTTTATTACCGAATCCTTAATCATGGAGAAATTCGCCAATTAATTCCTGTATCATAGTCTTTCATGGAGTATTTTAATTAATTTAGAAAGTGACAATCTAATGGATTTTGTCCATTGAAATAATGGATGTACCGTTTTTTTTGTTCGTGCCAAACCATTGATAGCTTTCTTGGATTTTATATGAGTTTCCTAATAATTATATCAAAGGGGGATTACTCCGTTGACTCCAGAATTATACGTTTAAGGGTCAGTTAACCCGTCAAAGTATGTAGAAAAGGGTTCTTTGGGGGATTGAATAGCTGGTTTAATTGATTTATATAATTTGGAATTATGGTACAAGTGTGTTAATTTTCGAGAAGGGTGCCCCTATTTGGAAAATAATTCATGAACTGCACACAGCCCATCTGGTGCAACTTTTGTTGTTGCACCTTGTTAGGGACTTCTTAATCTGGACGACCTAATATTGCCATAACTTTCACATGTATTAAATGCTTGTCTGTGGTCGCACACCTCACGAAGTCATTAGTGTTTCTGGATTTGACTTTGGAGGCTACTAAGCGGTCAGGTGGGAGAAAAGAGAGTCCATTCACTTTGAACGTTTCGCAACACTGGACAAACTGGTGTAAATCTGGGGGATATCGGTGCGTCGCGCTAAAATCGTCTATATTTTCGCCTTGCTTCGATTCACTCTCCCTCGTCCAAGGACCAACTTTTACCCAGAGAGTATCAATGCATTTAAAAAAATGTTTTCCTCGACACACATCCAGATTATTATCGAGCAAATACGTACATGGCATGCGAGCTTTCTCAAAGAGACTCTTCTGACCTTTTTTTTTGGTAGGAAGATTGCGAGCTATACTTATGAGGCCTTGCTTTAAACATTTTTGTAGGGAAGCTGATGAATCCGAGAAATAAAGTGCCAAAACATTTTACATTAAAGGTTTACTTCTATTTGATTTTCCAATAAAGTTATCGAGATCTAGGAAATCTTTCCTTACTTTTCCATCGGGGGCGTTTCCGTTCATCTTACTTGCGTAGACGATAGAAAGATGACGTGTACTAATCCTTTCAGCCTTTCGTAATGTTCAATTGTTATCGTTTTGCTCTCGATGTTGTGAGGGTGATTTCTTGCCTTGCTGTGAGCGAAAGGAATATGTAAGACATCCTTCCTCTTTAAGTAAGTTTCCTCTCTTTCCCCTCAAAATATAAATCAGTGGTCATTTGTACAAAAACTCTGTTGATGTCTTATTGGAGGGTCGCGTAAAATTGCCAAATAAGCACTAGATTGTTATAGGTACTCCCTCTCTTCAAAAGATCTTTCTTAAGGTTTATTTTTGTTATTCTTTTGATGGGAGAAAAGAGCCAGGTGCCAAAATGATAAAGTTTTGGTGGTAAAATGTGGATGAGTTTCTTCGAGTCCGCGATCGTAGCAGTTATTTTTTCATTACAAATAGTGTTTTTGTATTTGTTTTTTAATTGATAAGGACCTATTTTATGTTTTATTTGGTTGAGAGGATATAGAAATTTTCAATTCCAATAGTAGCTTAGGTTTTCATGAATCAGATTGTTAAAAAAAATTATCCAGTCTAAGTAATTTGTATCACAGGCAAGCGGTATTATTTGCCACGGGTCAGAATTTCCACGAATTCCACTGATATTTTCATTCTTTTGGGACTTAAAAAATAAAAGAAACACTGCTATTTACCATTTTCATCGTTGCTTTTTTATGTTTTCATTTTCACCCTTAATGTCGTGATGAAAAACACAACCCACCGCTTGTGTATGCTCTGTATATATAGAAAATAATATTTTTAGCAGAATACATAGGGAGTGGTTATTATTAAATATAATGAGAGATCAGATCAGATGGTCGCCAGACTATTAAGATTTCGTAACTTCTGGCTGTATAACATTCTGGAACAGTGCTTGTTAACTGGAAAAAACCGCAAAAACATTTCATTCCTCTCTATTTTTTCCATTCAATCATTTATCTTTCAAAGGCTTCCATTTTGTCTTCATTAAAATATTTTATCTTGTGAGTAGTAACATTTTCATTGAATCGACTGAAAAAATTCTTTTCCCCAATACATTCATTCTGATAGTAGTCAAATAAATTTGCCAATTTTCTGTTCTCGTAACTTAAGCGTTTGAATGGATAGCTTCTTAGTTAGATAAACCTGTGTACAACGGTCTTTTTATTCGGGATTTTAGTGAGTTAGCAAACAAGAAAAATCATGGATCACCACTACTTCGCAAATATGCTAAATGTGAGCGTACTTCCACGGAGCGAATGCCGAAGTCATCATGAGCGTGAATTAATCTTTAATGTGACAATATAATCACGATAATGACCTCATCAGATTCAGACTCTAAACGATAGCCGGTAGCAGAATGCCGAGCTCAAAGACTGGCTGAGAATTTTGCTTATTGAACAAATTATGAAACTCTACTGAAAGTAGCTTACACTCTCAAAATGTTTAAGGGCCAACAAAAAAATAGAAAGTTTTGCGATTTCATTTGATGCTAATTGGCCGTGATATTTGAGAGTACATTGGCCGTTTTGGGATTGCTTATTTTATTTACTCATTATCTAATGTCTTAATCCGTAAAAAAACATGAAATCACAAATGCTTAGTCTTGATAAAAAGTTCTAGTTAGTCAGCGTGTTTGGTACTCTTGAAAGATTGATTCAACCGATGTTCTAAGCGTTGGCCTTGATTTTTATAGGAAGAAGCCAGGAAATAGCTGGGAAAAAACTGAAATGAGTTTCATTTACTTTGGGTAATTATGAGGTAATATTTTGAAAGCGCGAGTTTTTTCGTTCTTTGTAATTTTTTTTTCAAATGCAGCGAATGCTTACTTTAATTTTTGCTGCGGTATCAATAGCAGATTCTCTGCAGTCAAGCAATTCATCGACCGTTTCTCAAAACTTCTCGGTTGAATTGATGCGAAGTTATCGAGAAAGTCCCACTTAGACATCTAGGCTGATTATTCAGATTCGAGAGATTCGGCTGTCTGAGTCTAGTAATTGAGCGAGAGTTCAAGTATTTCTTATAAGATAGCAGAGTGTTGAAATAATAGTTTCTCACCGATTCCAAACGTCAATCTTCTTAGAGTAGATTTACTTGATATATTTTTTATTGATTTCTGACTGCAAATTACTTTTACATTTCTTTCCATGATATTGAAAGTTCATGCAATTTACGGTACCCAATTTCTGGCGGTCTGACTTCTTAAGGGTCATCAGAACAATCGATATCGGTTTCATGTAGGGAGAAATGTATTGACTAAAAATTAATTTTCACCTGGTATAAGTACTTTACTTATAATTACTTGAATTTCAATAAATTTTGCTGGTATGTTAGGAATTTTTTTAAAATTGGGGTTACTTAAATGGACGTAAAACTATCATAAAACTAACGATAGAGTCTGAGAAATATTTTGTCTCAATTTAGCAGAAGGCTTCACTTTCTAGTAATAGAATAACTTCAAATCCAGTTGATTTGATTGAAATAACATTGCCATCCCCCACGTAAGTGATTGAACTTAACCTAGGGCAAGTTTTCTATACGTCCTTATGAAACAGCAAGTTTACGGCGTGATTGTATAACCAATAAGCACAGTTTAATGCGTATCTCAGCTTTAAGCATACACAATGAATCACGCATCTGAATCAATATAACCTTGCGCAGCAGTACTTGCCGGCCTTATTATAAATTTGTGTAAATTGTTCCATTCTTCTTCCTGTCGGAATGTGAAGGGCATGTCCTATGCCTTTAAAAGGTTATAGACATTGTCAAAGATATTCGCACATTAACTTGTCACTTTTTTCTAAGGGAAAAAATATCCACTTTCGCAGCTGTATTTGTGTTTCATATTACTTAGAGGGGGCCGAGAGTATGAGGCAAATAACACCAATCGGATCCCACCGCTGATTCGCGAAGATAACGACGGAGTTGCCGGAAGAAAAATCTGTGATGTGAGCGGGTGCTAAAGGGTTTTGCGACTCATAGCGTTGGTGACTTACGATTCGTTAATGCAGGTAGCAGCAATCATTTATGACTTCAGGGTTGGAAGCTTCATTCCCTCCACTAGCTATTTTTTCACCTTCAAACGTGGTGCAATTACTTCGGATTATTATGAGGTAATATTTTGAAAACACGCGTTCTTTCATTCTATGCAATATTTTTTTCAAGTGCAGCGAATAAATAAAACAATTCCTGGCGTCACTTGGTGGACAATCTTCATATTGAAATTGAAAATAAACAACTTGTCTTGTCCACATGCAAATTTTTTACTTATCACCTTGGTTTCGTTATGGTATAACATCATCAGGAGCTGATGATGTTTTCCCATAACGAAACCTAGGTCATAAATAAAAAAATTCTATGTGGAAAAGACAAGTTGTTTATTTTCAATTTCAAAATGCAGCGAATGGTTACATTGATTTTTGCTGCGGCATTCATAGAAGATTCTCTGCGGTTAAGTAATTCATCGACCGCTTCTCAAAACTTCCCAAATGAATTGATGCAAAGTCATCGAAAAAAGTCCCATTTAGACATCAAGGCTCTGCTCTATGTCAGAATGTCAATTGTGAATCAATGCATTGCTCGCGATTTCATGTGTAAGTGATTTGAATTGCTATTGCAAGGTTAACGAAAGAAGATGTACTGGTGTTCAGTCCTAGGCAATCCCTTTCTTGCTTGATTTCTCAAATTATTAGAGGCAGAACAGAGAATATTAATACAAGTACTCATGCAGTGTTAGTGTGCCCACTGGCTCTTTCGATTTTATTTGCATTCTTTGAATAAATCATTATATCGGAAGGAAAAATTTTGCAGACAAAATTTCTGCATTAATTTAGCCAACTCTAAAACCGCGGATTTTAATTTGGCGAATGGACTTTGTTCTATCAATTTTACTCAATGAGTTATAGGTTGTGTGATATAAACTCAGTCGTATGAACAAAGAAAATATTTTGTTAATTATTATTTTATTTTAATTATATGATCAGAGCATTAGCAAAGTCTTGAAAAACTGGAAACATCCTGGCATGTTGGACTTGGTAAAGTTGTAGAAATCAAGAAGTCAACCTGCGATTTTGTTCAATGGCAGCAACATATCGCTCCATCAGGTTCATTTCACCATGCTAGGGATTGAAAATTCCAATTCAAAATCAATGGGGCCTTTCTCTAAGCTACAAAGAAACTTGCACTTTTACGTGCCATATTTATCTCGAATCTGTTCCTGACTCAAATTAGGCCAGGATAATGAGGTAATATGGCTGCGTATTTTTGTGGGTATCCAATTAAGCAGCCCACCCCTTGTAACATGACAACGTGGGGGCAAAAAATATAGCTGGAAAAATAAAATCATCTCGGAAATTATTTTAATTTTTTTCAAAAAAATTTGGAGATAACATACGTAATTTATAGTGATATTTTTTTTCGCATCCCAGAAGGAATAAAATGTGTTCAATCGTTTTTTTTTCAATCCCCCCATAGCCCTCCGAACGGGACTCTTTGGCATGCCGAAATCGACACGCGAGCCGTAGGTTTGGCCTTATTTTACTGGCGGAAATAATATCTCGTCGGGCATCTAGCACACACCATTTAGGACCGGCCGCGGAAGAGAATTGCACGCTAAGTATGCTGAGCAGTGGGCGCTTGACGTGACGCAAGGTCGTCGTCAGCGGTGGCATCGGTCACACACGCACTCCCTCCCTCCACTCACCGAGGCATTGAGGAGCTCCTCTATGCGCGTTCGGACGTCATTGCCCCTCTTGGGCCTCACGAGCAGGTATATGGTTTTAATCTCCGGGCACGAGCGAAGCAGCTTCTCAACCAGCACCTTCCCCATGAAACCGGTGGCCCCCGTCACCAGGATACATCGGTCCCGGAAGAAGCCCCTGATGGGTCCAGCGGCGGCGGCGGCAGTGGTGGCGGCGGCGGCTGCTGGTGGGGCAGCGGCGGTGGTTGTCGCGGGGGCGGGCGAGCCCCCTGACCCCGCCCTCCCCGCCTCCGTCATCGCTCGGCGCAGCTGGACCTGCGACGGCGACTCGGGCGCCTGCGGAATCAAGTAGAGGAAATCGTGAGATGGGGAAGGAAGGATTGAACGAAATCCGCAAGAAACAACCTGTCTTTATCTCAAACAAAATAAAATGACAAGCATTAATTTAACGACGACGTTTTTGTCATTGAAGCAGATCTGATTACCAGGGATACGTAGCAAGCCAGGCTCGTGACGTAATCCCTTTCCTTTTTTCAACGGCACGAGATCAGAGAAATCCTTAGGTTTTTTGTTACCCTGGTCTCGCCCGACGACACCCCGGAAATGAATTTAAAGTGGTGGCTCTCTATCTTTTATTATAATTTTCGTTTTTGTTTCCGTGATTAGATTTATGATTGCATGATGTTTGTTGTCTAGTCACATCTGTTAGAGATACCTTATCTGTTTTTTCATGTAACGTAATAAGCTATTGTTGATTTTGTGAATTGCCACACATTAGTGTCATCAAGAAACTACGTGCATAATCTAGGTATAAAATGGATTATTGTAATTAAGTTCATGGCAAAAATTCTAAGACTGAGGAGAACATATTTTGTATGCCTTCACGTTAACAAATATGGATTGCATAAGCATCGTGACCTCTATAAATGTAGTTATTTGCTATTTTTGATAGAATATAACGCTATGAAATATTATTTGCGAAGCTTTTACAAAAATGTATGGTTGAAATTGTTCAAATCAGGCTTTAGCGTTGCTGCAGAGAATTTTGCTGAGATTTTCTTCATTATCCAATAATTGAAGCTGCCGTAAGAGCGAGAGAACTGAAATATTTACGTAGTTTAAATAGGTTGGTTACCTTTCTCCTTGCGAAAGATGTCCAAGGGAGCAAATTATGATTTTTTTTCTGAGGGAGGGATTGATAGGCACATGAGTATGTCCAACTGACGGATGCCTGTAACCTGATCACTGGAAAGACTATCTATATGAATTTCGAACCCAGTAACTCTGCGTTGAAATCAATACACCAGCCTTTGCAAAAAGACATTCAGAAAAACCTGCTGCGTTTGGGTAGTTAAATGTTTGCCTAACTTTGGCGAAAAATGGTACGAATTTCCACGCAAAAATAACTAATCGGCTTCGTCTATATCAACTGAAATGGTCAAATTTAAGAATAAAATCCATAGGAATAATGTCCTCGTCCTGCTGAATTTATTTCTTTATCTGTACTCCCATTTTTTTTAAATTAAATAATAAAGTGGCTCAATAATTTACAGCTGTAGAAGTATTCAAAAGATTATTATGGAATTTTAATTTATGCTTATAAAATAGATCTTTGCTGGCGTAGTTTCAAGCTGAATTGCTCAATACCACAGAGTATCTCTCTCAAGGCTGAAAAACGCGATTACTCGTCGCATTAAGTTAGTTATACTGCTTATGGAAACTATGAAACCTGAAAAGGTCTTTGCAATACCTATATGGCAATCAGATTTTTAAATTAGCCAATCGATATACTTTCACAAGAAATCAATTCGTGCCCCACCATGAGTTCAAAGAGTAATTAGAACAATCGCCGCACACCTAACATTATTGTAGGTGGTCAAGGACGAGAATGACGTCATTGGCCCAGTGTATCGCGTATCCAACAGCAAATAGGCGAGATAGAACGAATAAGATATTGCTAACGGTAAACTTATAAAGAGTCCACATACTCGCCAGGCAAGAGGGAAATTAATAGTGTATTGCTTCATTGGGAATACCGAATGATTATTTATGCATGTATCTTGCCCTCCAATGAATAGGTGAGAGGGAAAGTGAGTTTAGTTGGCGTGTCAGAGGAGTAAAATAACACGATAACTCGTCTAATGAGGGTAGGAATCTGGAAAGTGGCCTTGAATGGAAGTATAGGTTACACTTACGGTGACGCTTTCGGGCAAACTGACCCGCAGGTGTTTTTATCATCGCCGAAATGCGACTGTGTTACGGATTCAATTCACCGCCTGATTGTAATAAGACTATGATCACATTTTTTGTGTGCAACATTTCACCGACTTATTTGCCATGCCCTCGTCGCGGACGAACGTAATCAAAAACACAACACTGGTATTCTGATAGGCAAAATACCTTATCATTTCCGTTTGCATTCAATCTTGGAAAGTCAACCGAAGCAAGGCCCAACGTCTCTCACAGTCAGATATTTTCGGCATACTTGCTAAAGGCACCCTTTTGTAAATGAGGAATTAGTTCATGATGATTTAAATGACAGCCATTAGCTGGTAATAATTCGGTGATCACAAAAAATGCCGCGGAATAATAAAAAGAATTACATAATTGCCGTCCGGTCTACGATTTGGAGTTTCGAGAATCTAGAAGACCCAATGGTCATCGCACACCACAGTAATCTAAGGTTGATTTTTATAGGTGAGAGAAAGCTCGCTCCATATGTAGTCATCGTGTACGTAGATGAATGGAACCACTGGCACAGGTTGTAACACTGCTTAAGATATATGATTATAAGAATAAAACTGGGGCATTCATCCTTAAATAGCAGAGAATGAAGTAAATTTTTCTTTGATTTGAAGGCAAGAAAAAAAAATGAGGCAGCGGAGGCAATTCGTGCTTTCCAATGTTCGGAGATATTGGGTCGATTTCTTGAAAGAGTCTGAGAGGCACGAAGCTTTGAGATATTTTTATGAGAGTCCCAAGAACTGCTGGGTGCGGGTTTCGTTTACCACAGCTTAAAATTAACACCATCACCTAACCAATGACGGACCCTTGGCCCGCTAGTCTAAAATTGTCAAAAGTTTATCTTTCAGCGGACCTAAAAGACTATCATGGCGTAGGTTTTCGTGGTAGAATAACCTTACACAATGCAAAAGTCGTAATTTACTCGACAAATCTCTCGTCGCTGTCCACTGACACACCGCAGCTGATCGTAAACCATCGCGCTGAATTCAAAGGTGAAGATACTTAGAACGTCACAGCTTAGCACCGAAGCTCTAAGATTTGATGCAAATAAGATCTGCGAATTCATGTTGGATTATGATAGCCTTGTACTCATGGGACTTGGAAATATCGCAAATGTTTTTGCGTGCAGTTTAATGAGTTGCGTGCCTATTTCATAATTCCTCCCTAGGAGACACGAAGAAGGATCACGAAACCGATGTTGGTTTGTTACATCATTCCGTCCTACGCAAATAAGGGAGAGAGCATAATGAAGCTCGGGTTTTCCTGGGACGGAACTTTTTCTGCGATTATAACGACCTTCAAATTATTCTTGGAGGTCAGAAGTTAAAGATGACAACATAAGTAAGGATGAGCTGACGACCTGTATTTTTTCCAGGATCCTTTGGCTCTTTCTGCGAGCGTTGTGTTAACTTCATTTAAATATAAGCCTAGAAAAAATGTAGCAAAAAGGTGTTCGAAACTTTTCGGTGTGTACATAATTGTCTCTCGGGTTATATTCCATGAATGATTATTTATTAGATGAAATAAACCACAAGGAGAATGTATGGCCACTTGATTGAGTGATTGCGAATAAATTAGTTTACATTTTGTTCTTATTTTACCGTTTTTTAATTCTCTTCAAATGAGTAGTCTTTTTCTTCGTTTAGTTTCTGGGAATGAATTTAAAGATTTATATAGTTGGACGCCAATTGCTGCTAAATTAAGTCCCGGTGAGATAGAAGTCCCTTCTGAATCTATGGGAGTTAGCAATTTTCAGTTCAATTTTCTATGGTATTATCCCTCGCATTTGAAATGTTTTTCTATCCACGTGACATCAAAAAATGCCTCTTTTCCTGTAGGTCAGATTGTTGACCCTTAAACATAGTGTATAATCAGAAGTATTGCACTGATTTGGAGTTGCGTTTTTTCCTTAACTTGACTTAGAGCCAACAAAAGCACCTGTATCCTCTCATGCAAGGTCTTTTCTTCTCTGGCAGGTATTCTGCATAAATTACACCTTAGCTGCCTTACTTTCTAAGTTGTCCCAAGGATATTGTTTTTGCTGCACCGGTGCTTTCAACAATAACCGAGCTACTTGAATAGAGTCTTTATTTATACCCATAAGCAATTTCAAAAACGTTATTTTTTTGATAGGATGGATGGAGCTTCTGTCTCGCGCCTCGTTCTCTCCTTGCAGACTTTGTCAACTACTCGACTTCAAAGTTTGCCCTCCCTTGACCTTTCCCGCAAGAAAATGAAACGTGCGGTCTTTTTTGTATTCTACGTGTAGTATTCTTTGTTTCTGAGCTTCCTTTCGACATGAAAAATGGAAGCTGGCTAAACAACAAGCGAAGACGTCCCGTCATTTTAAGTTGTATACTCCTCTCTGATGATTATTTATGGTTTTAAACTAAAGGGTATCAGTATTTAAGCCAAAAAATGTGAATGGTGACCCCCATAATCATTTAAGAACACTTTATGTAGTAGGTATGGCACGTTTTAAATTATCCATAGGATAAGAAAATGGTTACTTCATATTTTTGGCTCTCGGAATACAATTTCCATTAAAAATTACACTTTCAGGCATCTTTCACACTCTCGCCTATCCTCACGGAAAAATGAGAACTTTGGTCATAGAATTCGTTTTCTTCTCAACTATGTGAATTTATATCATATTTAATATAATCAAGTGGACTTCGTGATTTCTCGCAGTGTTTACTATGGGCACAACCAGGTTTCAACGCATAGGCGTTCAAGTAGTCTGAAGGTGATGACTATGCGTTGAAACCTACTTGTATGAATAAAACTGCTGTGTGAAATTACAAAGTGTATTTCAATGCATTGTAATGAATAGCTAATGTTGAAAATGCACTCATTGGTTGAGTTGGCTCGGATACTTCTCAAAGGTCACCCCAAAAATGAAACGGGATACTTAATTGAATATCATTTAAATACATGTTAAACTCGTAGGTAAAATTTTATTTCGCTGTTTTAAAACCTGTCAATACACTTTGGAACGACGTGGATTGTGATCGAGCTTGACCTGGAGCTAATTGCCGCATTTAATGCGCGAATTCGCCTTTCAAAGAACTCTTTTAATAAAAGTGAACAGGAAAACTATTTTAGCAAGCAATGGATGACGTTGTTTTATTTGGTGACCTCATGGATGCAGATGCCCAAAGATTAAATAGACTAAGAAAGAATAAATTTTTATTGGTTTTCGTCTTCTTCGGGTCAAGTGGAACCACTTTTTAACCGTTTTTAATCATTTAAAGTTATCTCCACTTAAGTTCTGCATTTTTACATTTTTTGGAATAGGCCAGGGGGAGATATACATTTATGGTCGTTATATTCAATTTCGTTTTCGAATAGTTTTATCCATGTATTGGTAGTCTCCTCTCCGTGCGTCATTAGGCCATAATCTTTTTTTGCAGTATCACTAATAAGCCGTATGGTGTTGTTTCATTATCAGAAGTATTTATTCACACTTGATTTAATTGTTGGGAAACTTGCTGTTATCCGACTGATGAGAAATGGGAGGACTCCGCATTAGGGTACTTCATTTTTTCCCATTAAAAGTGAAAATGAAACCGATGCTTTGGCAGATACTATTAAAAGAAGTTAATGGATTCCGTCATCATCGCGTGAACACCTTCGCTATTGGGACATCATCATCATAACTTTTAAGTGGTATTCCCAAACGTAAATGCTTCCGATATAATTTATGTATTGCGTATTAATTTTTTTAACTTATTGCGTTAAAAATATTTTTTTCGTTTATTTGTGCCATTATGGTGTATTTGCATTAATTTAATTTTAGTCAACTAAAATTTGAATAAAAAATTTCAATTTAAATGCAATCATGTATTAATAAAGTTGGGGATTAATGTTTCTGGTGAGATTCGTCAAGGGAATTAAATGCCATGATGTACAATGCAACTTTGGAATGAATAAGTATTGAGAACATTCACTGCAAAAATCGGAAAGTTTTAAATATTTTTTAATCTATCTTTAATACTTGTCTTAAAAATATGCATTAAAACTTAGTTTAATATTGCTTTTTATGATTACAAATCATCAAAAAATACTGTAAATGTACATACTAAGTAAGCATTACTGTAAACGCGTCCGTTCATCTCATTATTAGCTCTCTGTATTGAGTTAGGTATGATAAACAGTTATTTCTAATTTGTGAACATCACTTTCTTAATTTATCTATGGATAACTTGATTTTATCTGCATTTGCATCCATCTATTCGAGAAAATATTTGGTCCTGAATTCGGTAGAATGACTCTAAGATATTTTCTCACTTAAAATTGATTTTTAATTAATGAAATCATTAACTCTGATTTGATGGAAATTATTCTAACAATATCGGGAAAATGAGATATGGATTAAATAGAAATCATAGAATACCTGAACTGGAAACCTAAGAGGTCCGTAACACATGTAGTAAGATACAATCTTAGGTTTTAAAACCTTTCCTTTTTCTTACCTTTCTCTCGGTTTACTTTATGCATGGATAATAGGTCAGCTCGATTTAATCTATCGCGTGAGTGCATCTTAATCTTCCAAGTTGGGAGAAAGCTTTCCTATTTACGTAACATTTCTCTTCCGTTCCTTGTAAAAACATGTGCTGCTACTCTACTATCTCTTTAATCTAATCCTAAAACTATGAGAATTTCTATTCATGAAGAAGCCGAGACTCTTCACGCACGCAGAGCAATGTACCTCCAGCAAAACTATGCAAGGCGTAATTAAAAACCTTTAGTTTTTACGGATTGTATTTGTCTAAACATTTTTTATTTTTTCAGACAATTGTTTTAACTTCGAAGAACGCTTTATATGCGTATGATATCATGTACTTATCTTAATAAGATAATGAGCGACATTTACACTGGCATCACTCCAATTTCGTTAATATTGATTTTATAACTTTGGTCATTATGAAACTTGTAGCGTAGATTTTATCATAATTTTATCTTTTGATATATTTTTTATATGCACGAGGAAATAAATTAAGACTTAAAAAAGCCATGTGCCCTTAATTTCGGTTCTACTACAGAAATTCGTAAACCGGACTGTTTCCTAAACTGAATGATTTTTCATGTCGCAACGGGAGCTTGAGTTCAGTTTGCATAATGAGTTGAAACATATTATGATCATTTGCCGAATATACAAGTATTCTGACAAAAACTTTGCTCTGCTTTTTAAAAAAAATCACGTTTTACTTTTAAAAAATGAAGTATTTATAACTAATGATATTTCATGAAGGCGTATTTTTTATTAATTATTTTTGTACATAACTTTTAACACTTTCTCAAACTAAGTCACACTAAATATATTTACTCATATGAATTTATTCATTTGAAAATTCGTAAAAAAAGGTGTTTTCATTGATAAACATTTTTTCATAATATATTAAAGGTTTCTTAGAAATCTCCATATATAACAGAATCCGTAAAAGAAACCTGGAATTGATACGCATACAATTCTACCGCGGAAATGGTTTGAGTCACATTATAACACACATTCCTTGTAACTTTCACATAGTTCCGTTGTGTAACGCGCCTTAGCTTTCTCAAATGTGCTGGTTATGTCGCTCGTGACCGGCTGAGCGTATGGATTTAAACAGCACAATCCGAGTAATTCACGCTGCCAACGCTTTAAAACAGTGACTAATTCAGAATCAGGCAACTACACCTTTTCAAAGTTTGAAGTCTACTCTTCCTAACTAAAGGGGAAGTAGGAAGGTGAAAAATATCGAGAGGAACGAGTTTCTTGCCGATGAAGTCGTATCTTGCTCAATGAAGTTACTCTGGAATTTTTTCATCTCGAGATCCACTCAGGATATTTATCATTCAGGTTTATTATACAATAGGATTCATGCTGTTATTCTTTCAGTTAATTGAGAAGAGGAGCTGTACATTTCCTAATCTGAAAATAGGTCAAATACTTGGGATATTTTTTGCTCCATCATTTAATGTAGATATTAATCACAGAATAGGATGTGAGTACATCAAGTTGTGCATAAAATCAGTTCAGACAAAAAAATGTTTCCAAACTTAAACCACATTTATCTGACGATCAGGAGTTAGCATATCGCTGGGGATACTTGATTGAGAGGGAAGGACATATGGAAACCTGTTTTACTGCGAGAAATCTTGCGTATAGACTCCTTAGTGTTCTTTTATAAAATAGATTCTTTATTGTCGGCTGTCCCAATATTTTAAAAAATATAAAAAATATAACGAGAGATTAAAGTACTAATGATGAATACACGATAAAATCAGTCTTTTTAATTTTGCGTAATAAATTTAGGTATCACCTGATCAAAGCAGACACTATAAACCGAATTTATCCAAATGGGTATTCGCCACCGAAAAAGAACTATTTATTTACGAATATAATTTAATCATTCCTTAAAAGTTTCCATTCAGTATCAATATCACCCATGCAAATATTTTCCAAAGTTTTTATCGGGCAGGGCCGCATAAGGACTTCATGTAGCCCGGCTTACAGCCTTGAAACTGAAGTTTTATATCAATGGAAGATTCAATCATACAATTAAAATTATCGAAGAACGGAAGCGAAATTCCGCCTCAACTTTTTGAAATGTTAGAACTTATGGTTCATTTGGGTCTTGGATCATTTGGATTTCGGAGAAAAAAAGGTCAGCACGGATGACGCTGAACATCGCCCGGAAACTTTTTCCACGGAAGGAAAAATTCCACCCGTAGATCGTTACCCGTTGGACATCTCCAGAGACGCAGGTGGCCGATCCGTGGCGTGGTCGGCCAAAGCCATATGACGGCGAAATCGAACGTTGCCCCATACCGGGGGCATGCCATGGGGATCCGACCACCACCGTTAGAATTTCCGGTATTCGCCTTCCATTTCTCGTTTTCATCATTGATTGCGTTGCAGCATCCGCGGAAACATGCAAATACGAGGAGAATGCGGGCCGCGGCCATGTCACGCTCGTGTTTGCGCCGCATGTAGTACCTCCTCAGTTCGTCGTCAAGCCGACGCGAGGAGAGCTTCGGTTCCGAATTGATCCTCCCAGCAGCCGCCTGGCTTCCGCTTTTTTTTGCTTATTTCAAACCGAATCCGACGAACGAATCGCGCTCTATTTGCGTGGTAGCGATGTTAGGCCTATGGAATTATGGTTGGAGTCGTTGAATGTCCCATTAGTTCGGCCACTGTACGGTAAATCGTTTGCAGTAACACACTAGCATATTTGGACGAAGAGAAAAATCGGCGTATGATCACGAAGCCTAACAGTTTTAACTGAACTCCACCATGAAAAGGTATCATGATACGTAGATTTTTCACTTAATTTTGACTCTAAAAAGGGAAAACTAAGGCATGCTGAAGAGAAAGGTAGGAAGCA
This sequence comes from Hetaerina americana, assembly GCF_022747635.1. Classification (NCBI taxonomy): domain Eukaryota; kingdom Metazoa; phylum Arthropoda; class Insecta; order Odonata; family Calopterygidae; genus Hetaerina; species Hetaerina americana. The sequence continues at coordinate 102,215,916 of NW_027286763.1, forward strand.
GTTAAGGAGTATCGTTATATTTTTCCAAGCATTATTCATTTGAATATCGATACCTATGAGAGGGTTTTCAATAGTTCAACACCTATAAGCAGATCTGTGACCCATATACTATTAAGAATACCACCATGTTAAATTGAAGCATCCTCCTCCTAAATGAAAGTCAAATGTAGAGCTCTTAATGAAGCGTTCAAGGGTTTTAGGTAAACCGAGACTTCAAATAGGTTACCTAAATCGAAAGTTCCATCGAAAGTCTGCGTATTCGTTATGATGAGGTGACAATACTTACGCACAATTCATTTGTCTGTCTAGTCAAGACTTTCGCCTTCATCTCTCTGTACACTGTCCAAAGTCAATACCTTGTCTTTCGTTACCCAAATTAATCCTACTACTTAGAGTTTTAGTCTTTCCTATCTACTCAGGGCATTGACTGTTAATTTATTTGCGATGAAAAACGGTATTCTTGTAGAGTGCTTAAAGTATATTAACCTATTAATGCTTCCCCTGCCAATGGAAATAGTTGCTTTCATGAAAGCTCCTACAAACGATGTATGAACCAATAAAAATGAAGCGCAAATGGTCCTTAAAACTTGTCGGTTGGGTTAATATACATGAATGTGGGAGTAATTGTGGGAGTAAAGAAGAGCATTTCATCAGATGATACCTCGGGAGAGTGAGAAATACTCGTAGCTCTTCAGTAAAACAAACCTTACAAATATTCTCTTCGAAAGTTGCTTCACTACAAAAAAATATTCACCTCTTCGCCATTTCACAAGCGAATTTTTATTGTGACCATCGTAGTTGATTCATGTTTATACATTACACACTTCCTGGTTGGGACGCCAGTTTGGAATTGGCAGCACCTGATCGCTTCGTAGTACCTCCGGTCAGGATGAAACAGCCTGTGTGGTTTGTTTTTGTCGTTCCCAATACGCGTTGAATACAAATTTCTGGGATTTATTAAAAAATTGCCATCTCATGAACTAGCGGAGGATTCAAATGGCAGGCAGGAAACTAAAATTTCCTGATGAACGTTTCCGAGAGTTCTGTATTCAGCAGCAACATCGAAAAACTCGAAAGGGTAAACTCCAAGCGAAAGTACAACTTGAGGATATGTTCTCTTCGTACGTTAACCTCGAAAGATTCGGGAAAATGAATGGAATATGTGCACTTAGTGTTGCAGTTTATTTGATAGAATATTTGGACCCTAGATCTTGTTTTCCTCGGTGTCTACATAGGTTTTCTTATTTTATTTGATTCCCTCTTTATAAAAAAAACTTTAAAAAAAAGACCACACATTTTGATATTACTAATTTGCGAAAGAAGAATACATCAACCTCTAGCTTGGATATTATTTTAAAATCCTTTGTCCACTTTTCTAATTTCGAAATTACCAATGTATTTTGTAAACCAGAAATAATCATGTATGAGTTCAGTGTGCTACACTGGTGTAACCATATTGAGAGAACAGATTATAATGGAAATACCAAAAAGAGTGAGAATAGTGAATGGAGGATTATGAGTGAATTTTTGCGAAGAGACTCACTCTCAAAGCAAGGGATATTAGCAGTATCTGGAACAGGAGAGAATGGGAGAGATATAAATTTGACAGAGTTGAGAGATGCTGGGATGGAGCAGAGTGGAGAAAAGGAAGTAAGTCACATGAAATTGGCTTAAAGACTAGCAAAAAAGGCTTTTTCGTTTAGAGACAGAGCGCTGCGAATTAGTACTCATGTATGAATGCAATGCTGGTGTGATTTTATAGAAGATTGTTGCACGTGTATCATAACGGGATGAATTTCCTTTTCACTTTTGACTACCCAACTCCCAAACGTCTTATTTATTCTACGGCATTTGAAACAAATGAAATGATCAAGCGCCCACCGGGAGTGTTAATTAGATAGAAACGGTTGTGATAGTACCCGTAAGAAATAAAAAAAAATAAAAGTAAAGAAATAACGGTCGTGACAATTCCTTCGATAGTATCTCTACGTCTATTCTCGCTTTGGTGTGTAAGAGTTTTCACGGTTCGACATGGAGATGCGATTCCCGCATAGGATATACACGTGTCTCGACGAAGTCATAGACGAGTGAACTATTTGAATTTCCATCCTTGGTCAAATGAAATTTATTATTCCTCGAATGTGCCCACAGTTCTCGATGCATATGCCAATGAAGAAGGGGAGACTACTTTGCCATAACGTATGCGAAACCAACAATTGTAGTAAAGAAAGGGGTGATTTACCCTTATGGCTCTATTTAACTGAAACAGTTGACTGTGGTTGAAGCAACCAGAGTTGATTAGTGAACTTACCTACCGTGTTCGCGGGGAAACAACCACGACTGGCACCAAATAAAAAAGAGCAGTTAATTTTAGTATATTAGATTAATCGTTATCTGCATGTAGTTGGTTCACCTCCTGTGACACTCGTAGGCCGCACGGTGGTCCCCCCCTCGTATTCTGTCCACCGCACCCCTTTTTTTTGTGTGGCCATCTTACTTTCTTTTTTAGTGGACTTTATTTTAACCTTATTTACCGGTATAAAAGCTGCACGCTCATCTAGATAGGTAAATTTCCAGGGATGAGTTGAATAGGGGGCGAATTTTCATAGACTGCCTATGCTTCATGGGGAATAGAGAGTTTTTATCCGAGAAATCGAACCAACATAATCCCTGTTTTTTTTACTTTCAGTGCATAGGTACATCGCAATTTAAAAGCTGTTACATCACGGAACAAAAATATTTAAAAAAAAGCCCTTGCTCGAGAGCTTTCCAAACCACATTTCCCTAGTTCCGGTCGTGTTTTTGGTATTCAAATGTGGCATTATAGAGATTTTTAAACTTTCCAGATCAAGTAAGCGAAATGAAATATGACAAAGGTACAGCCATAAGTGTTTTACTTGAAATTACTTAAAACAGCTGCGGTGGTTCCAACTAGTTAATTGCCAGTTTCCGCAATCTTGAATTTACCGGTTCGACAGTCTCAATCAGGACGTCAGATTTCCCTGAGTCCACCGCCAAGTTTTGACATTGTCCCCTTTCAGATTTGAAGAGGGTAATTAATTTCGCTCCGGAGCATTGCGTGGAGCAAGGAAGGGAGGGGATGGGGAGTGATTTAAGAGGGAGAGCGTAATAATCGAGTCCTCTCGTAAGCAAATCCAGAGAAAACAGAAAAGAAAAACGACCCTACGTGTTCCCCACGATGACGTTAGAGTGAGGGGTTTGGGTCAATAGAGAAACAATCTACCCGCATGCATGTGTGTGTGTGTGTTTGAGGCTGGAGAAAGCTTTTCCATCTAACATATGGAATAGAGAGATTCTTATTTTTTATTAGTTTTTTAAATCCATCGAGAGTCAGAGAAAGAGGGATGTGTGTGCGTGGGGGGGTGGCGTTGGGAAAAAGCAATATAAACTCACGATTCCCCGTGAAGAGAATGTGAGGAACTGTTGAGTGACGAGGAAGAAGTAGAGCCGAGAGCGCCAGTCCCCTTTCCCCTGGCCCTTTTTTCATCTCAGTGAATCAAAAACGAAACGGAAGGAGCTACGTAATTGTTATTACGCGCGAGGATATTATAATGCGTCTCCGTTCATCAGGACGGTGATGCTTACATGGGTCTCGCGCCGGTATAGTGTACCGTCCGGGAGGGAGTGCCCGGCGAGTGATGGGCGGGGAGGACGGTGAGGAGGAAGCCGGGAGGGGGCGTCGAGCACCACGGGGAGTGCGGAAGGAGGTGGTTGTGGTCCCCATTGGAGGGGTGCGTGCATTTGAAAATTCCTCCCGGCCACTCTTCCCCACCGTTCTCACTTTCTTTCGATCCTTCACCCCCATCCACTCCATCCACCCCTCCCTCGATCACTCCCCCCCCCCCTGGAAGACCCAACCGACCGACCGACACGAATTCCGACACTCCTTGGTCCCTCTCCTCCCCCACCCCACCCTCTCCCGTACTTTCGAGCCTTTTTCCCCCTTCCCTTCCCTCCCCTCCCGCGACCAAAGAGCACACCCATGTGATCCACCCCCCTCCCTCCCTCCCCCTCCCCTACTCACGCGTCCTCCTCGAGCACTTCCCCCCCCCACACACCTTTCTCCCGATCCCCACACTCACACCCCTTCCCCTAACCCTCCCTCCTTGCAAGCAAAGGTCGTTGAGGCACCCTCGAACTGGCGTCGTCCTTTTATCGGAGAAAGTGGAATACCTTTCGAATACTTTCTCTGCCGGCCCTCCGGGGGATCTTCCCCTTCTCCCAGCACCAATCCTACCCACGCCACTCTGCCTCACGCACTCTCACTCTCACAATCTCTATGCTTCCCCCTCCTCTTCCTCCTCTGCCCACTAGACCTCAAGTTGGTGGGCGATGCGTATCGATGTTCCTACACCATACTGTGGTAATGTTCGATGTTTTTTTCTCACATGCCGTGGTTTTATCTGCCCGCTCCCGAGTCAAGTAAACTTCTTAACCCTACCCCAGGTGACTTTTAGAGGCAAATTTTATTAACGTTCCCTAAGTCGTTCGTAAACACTGTCGACACAGCCTGCCTTTTTTTACACATATCTTGCCATGTTCATTGGTTTATGCCTAAGTGATGATGCGAAGGCATAGGAGAGGCTGAAATTGTTATAACCAAATGTAAGAACGAGAGTTTTTATTTATCGGTGTGAGAGCTCCACATGGATTAGCAATATGCATGGATTAGCAACGTGCAAGTATACTAACATTCTAGTAAGCGCATCGATTTCCGTAAACCTTCTCGTATACCCAATTCAATTTCCTCGATATAGCGAGCACAACCCTCATTCCAAGAAAATCACACGGAATCATCCAAAATGTCTCTTGTAATCGTGAATTCATGTCATTTGGACCCAACGAAAATTAAATACATGACCTATGCATGGATATTGGGTGCGTGCATATTTGTTTTGGTGTAATTGAGGTGCGATCGTCTCGAGGTGTAGAATCAGAAGCCAACCTATGTGGATCCAGACGAAGAAGCGAGGTTGTTTCGTTCGTCATTCTTTTGTTTTACAACGCTCCTCTTCGCTGGGGTCTATATGGGCGCTTGAGGTTCGACTCCTCTCACTTGTCTTGTCGTCTCGGCGAGTCGACGCTTCCCTCCACATTCGAGATTCCTGTAACGCTGTATCCGCTCATGAGCACTCTCTCGGCAAGTGATCATGATTAATCGATCGAGGCGTAGCCCAAATGCTAGTCGGCCTCCTGTTTATGGGACCAGTGGAATTGAAGGCATGCAAAACTCTAGTGCAGAAGGAGAAGTCTTTTGAGAATCCAAAGAATATGGCACCCAGGACGCAAAATTTTCTGTTCTCGTCATGACACATCGACTGCAAACAGGATACTGTTACAGCTACGTAAATGAACTGTCATTTTTTTTAAAACAATCGGAACGACGACGCAAGATAATTTAGTGGCATAATTCTAGCATCTCGCCAACTTATTACCAGCGAGCATACTCATTTCACGACGGGATGTTAGCGCACTTCACGAATGTACCTATCTGAAGTAATTCCTTTGACGGCTGCCAAAGCGATGGTGGATCACCAGCATGGGAGAGAATATATCACGAGGCAGAGAATTCAAACAAGGAATATTGTGTGTATGGAAAGGATACATTAATAAAACGTTTAATTTATACGGATAATTCAGTTTTTCGTCGAATAGTATATGGAGATTCATGCGTATTTGCAAAATTTGAAGCAAGGGTGATTTAGGCCTCCGTATAATGTCTATCAGATCCTTCCCGTAACCTGCAGTGTATTGTCATAAGAGCAGCTGTTATTTTTTTCATAATAGCTATACAGAATCTATTTTTGAACTCTAAAGGGAATATTGCAACTTTTTAATTTCCCTGGCGAAAAATATTTTCGGTATCTCTACTCAAAATTCTGTATTAGAGCGTGACTTCCCCGAATTGACGCACGACAGCATAAGCGTTATTAGGCGTCGAGTATAGGCTTGGTTTTAACGTAATCATTGACAGATTTTTTGTAAAAATATACTTTCAACAGGAACAGGAAAAGGCCGATACGTTGTAATTACAATATAGGCCATTTCATATGTTTAACGACCAGAAGAAACGAAATGTACTCCAAAGCAATGAAATTCAATGAACCCATATTTTTACGGAACCTCTGATTCAAAATTAAAAAATAAAATTCTTACAATAGTTATGGAATTTTCGATTTTGATCAGTTGACAATATTAGCTCTAGTGTTAAACTCCAAAGTGTCATATCTTGATCCTTTTTATAGTACATGTGTATTTTTGTAAGGCTATAAAATTGCTTGCGTCAGCGAATATCGATCACAGATAATAGAAAAATGAAAGTTTTAAGTTTGGTTTGATTATGAGAGCAATAAATTGTCTGAGCGACATCTAAATATGATCGATCAATGTACCACAAATATATATATATATATATATATATATATATATATATATATATATATATATATATATATATATATATTACATTAGCATTAGAATGTAGCATTACTTCTATATCTTCTGATGAAGACGGAGCAGAATTCCGTCGAAATGATCAAGAAATAACGTGTGAGTGATCTTTTTATGTGTTTCTATATTGTTTGTGGCTGTCCAATTTAATATATATATATAATATATATATATGTATATCTATATATGCATATGTATATATATATATATATATATATATATATATATATATATATATATGCGTGTGTGTTTGTGTGTGTGTGGGTATAGTAGTCTTTAACACCGAGTGTTACTATTTATTTTAGTTTTACTAACGAGAGCGGAGTGATTACGTAGCGGCGACTCAACGCTCCAATATTGATCCAATTGGAAGAGAAGTAGGAGGAAGACTCCCTCTTACTTAAATTTTTTTTTAAGGGTTGACATGTTCACCAGCTATTTTTTTCCCAGTTCTTCCGTCACGGGGGTGTTTCGGTGTGATGAAGTCATTGCCTCCACTCCTGGTCTCCTGGGATTTTTGGGACCGTGGAGGGTAAAAAAAAATAATAATGACACGAAAGGGAAAGAGTAAAAATAAAATAGCGACATCCCCGAGGTCGACTCAACGAACGGGTACGAGGTCCCGAAAATACCTCGAGAGGGACCACGTCTCTTTTTTTCACCTCCCCCCTTCCTTTGCATAAAAAAGGGCGTTTTAGAGCAAGGTTTTTCGAGCGAGGTGTCGTCGCTTTGGGGCGGCGGCGACTGGGGATGAAGGCAGGGAAACGCGAGGAACTTTTGAGCGCGATCCGGCTACGTGTTCCCTGCACCAGAGCCGCGGGTTGTTGATGCAGCAGACGTGATTCACCTCTCCGAACGTCTAATTATTTGATCGCATTGGAATGAACATAAGTTGCACCGAATATGTATGCTCAATGTGCCGGTGTGAATCAGGTGTACAAGCTCACGGGGAACGATTCTACCGGCGCTACAAACCTCGAGGTGTATTCTCACGTAATATTTCGGGCTTCTAGATAGTCTTGCTTTATTACTTGACCCAGGTCAGCATGTTTTCACTACCACAGTGTTGCTGAAAATTATCTGTGGTAATTAGAAATGTGATAAAATCCTGATAGCCATTCAAAAATACTTAAAACACTATTTTAATACCATTGTAATTTATAATTAGGTAAATTATTGTTTGAATTGTGTGAATCAATTGTTCAAAATTGAGTTACCTACGGTGGTATGCTACCACTGTTCGAAGTTTCATGCTTCACATGATATTATATGTATACTTTTCCTAATAGCATCGAAACAGACAGAAAATTTTGGAGAAATAAATGAAGAAAACGGGAAGAGGCAAATTAATGTGTACTCTAGGGCTGAATTTGAGAAACAAAACTTTTTTTTTGACTCTTCAGCACCAATCACTGATGAGCCCACCTTTTTAACGGATTTCAATCGCTCTTACATACAGAATAAAAGAGCGTGGCTAAGAATCAGTCTTCCGAGTGAATCGATAACCATAGTATTGTCTGTGAAACGAATAAAACAGTGTAAATTTGTGGAAAATCTTCATCATAAGACTTTTCAACGGTTTTGAAATTGACAAATGGACCTGCCGTCTATTTGAACGCAATATTTCCGACTAATATTGCATTAATATATGCAGGCATCTGCTGATGTCCCAGTGGCTCTTCTCTCTCTCTCTGATGATAACACCCTATCGTGATCCGGTATTCACTTCTAGCCCATCGAGGAGGAGGATAAAGCGGATAAATGACGGAGGCCCTACTTAACTGGCACACTTATCTCGCCGTGTCTCTTATGGAAGAGGTCTGCGCGGCGCCTAAGGTCTGCGGCTCGTGAAGACTGTTACAAAGAGGGGTGTGGCGGATATTATTTGTATTTTTTGGGGACATGTGAGAAAGGACCTTTCTACATTTTTATAAGGAAAGGGCGGAATGAGACGCTCGCGTATGAGGGGCGGGCTATTGCGTTAACGAATACGTAATCAACCTTCCAGCAATATTGGTCAACACTCAATCCCTTCCCTTCGGTCGCAAGATTTGAAAACGAAGCACTCTAACTGTTTGTTTATTTTCTAATGGGGACCGCAGGTTGGTACCTGCCTCGCATTGCCCGCAGCGAATTAATTTACTCGAATTTAAGATGTTTTCATCAGTTATGACATTGTGAAAGGAATTAATATCCTGACACCTATTTTCAACGAAGGCTGAAGTTTTTTTGGTTATGATAATAGCAGAAATCAGACTCAAATCGGTGCTTTAATTAAGTAGTTAATTGAACTATTGACTCCTTTGTACATATTTCTGCTTGTTATTTCAAAGCAGAGAGCCAATCAACCCTGGGGATTGTAATTTTTAGGGATAAGGCAGTTAAACAGTCGACAGTGCCTCATCTTAACTTACGTCAGAAAAAGCAATATCAATATTTTCTTGACATTATATTCCTGTAACAAAAATACCGGCAAATATTTCAGTATTAATAGTTCCAAGAAAGTCATGTATTTTTATATAAATTATCGTAAATAAAGTTATGGTCCTGGTCAACGTTTAGGGGTTTACGATCTATGAATTGAGTGTAGAGATAGAACTAATTCCTGCATGGAATCGTAGCTTGAGGCAATATATTCTCTAGTTATAAAATATTTATCTTCTAGTTGTAATCACAGCTGTGACAAGTGCTAAAAAATGCTTCGCGATGCATTGTTAAACTTCTCATGCTCCTCCTGTCTATAACTTAAAACATTCTTGCATTTTGGGTTTGCTCGAAATTGCGCTTAAGAGTGGTGGCGTCTGTAATCGCAAATGTGAGAGACCGACGTGTGTGAATGCCCCCCCCTTCCAACCCCCCGAGACACGGACGTGTCTACAGCACGGGCGCCTGCTATAGGCCTCCCGTTAGTTAGACGGGTTAGCACAAGAGGCCGCGCGCGCCACACGCACACACAAACGACCAATGTTTTTTAGAAAGCGGTCGTGTCCGGGACTCTCTTTATAAGTTCTTCTCACACATGGACGACGGGAGGGAGGGAAAGAGGGAGGGAGCGGAGGAAAGGAGTGAGAGAGACTGGAAAAATGAAATAAATGTTAGGATTAAAAAAAATTACAGGTGTGTGATCGCGCGCGTGTGTGTCTGAGGCGAAAAATTACGTAGGAAAGTAGTGGAATCGGTCGACCCTCCCCCTTTACTCTCCCCTAACCTCCCCCCCCCACGGCCCTCCTCCCTCCCTCCATCTCTCCTTCATTTCTCTCCGTCCCCTCTCCCACTCTCCCCGCGCGCTTAAGCTTGTGAGATGGCATGGAAGTCAGCAGCGTGTCGTAACACCTCACTCGCACCCCCAACCCGCTCAGCCCCGCGCCCCTTTACCTCCCTCCCGATTCAGGTTCAGCGTATCCCGGCGTGAATTGACGACACACCGACCGATCGGCGGGGACAGTGGGTATATGCTCCCGCCGCCTCCGGTCGACCTGTTATGCCTCTCCGCCACATCCTATTAGGTAACCGCGGGTAACTTTCTTTTAGTTCCGGAAAAAAAAATCGAGGCGGCCAGTGGGGATGGAAATGCCTGCGGGTGGAAGGATAGGACGATCGGGAGGGGAGCGTGCGGGAGCGGCAGGGGGGGGGGAATGCGGTTAGCCCTGGAGTGAGGGGGAGGAGTTATGATTCAAGTGACGTAAAATAAAATCGTTTCAAACGTGCACGACTCAAGACTGGGTCCAATGGGAGCACCCCGGCCAGTGAAGATCCGGATTAGGGGGGGGTGGGATATGTTCACGAAATCTCCTCCGTGGTGTGTCCTCTTTGCGTCGCCCATCGCTTCCGTTTCTCCAGTCTTTGTTTTTTAATTAAATGGGTCAGTAACGCGTGTTACGAGACTATCGATGATGAAAGAAGCTCTTTATTTATTTATATTTTTTTGATTTTACACCCTCTTCAGCCCTTATTGTAAAGTTTCGTGTGCCCTTCTTTAGATTGGTTTCTGAAATATGCGGAAAAATTATAATTATAGTATAACGTGAATTGAAAACTATTAGTGAATAGTAATGAAAATAAATGTACATCCAAGTTATTGTTTATATATTTTTTGGAGTTTAAATTAAACGATATGTTCATATAAATTATCAATTTTTTGGCGTGAGCTGTGAAGGATTTTTTTAGGTAGTATTCCATTCTGTTGCATCCACTATTTTACTAAGTTTTAATATTAGTACTTAAGAAAAACTATTAGCTTCAATATGGTGTACGAATTGATTAATAGATCGTAATCTTAAAATGTATTTACCTTGGTTTATCGTTTTGTATGGCTATATTTTAGTCAATCTTGCCCCAACTGGAATACACTCCAATTTATACTAGCTTCTACGTATTTACTTCCATCAATGGGTGTATGAACATGTATGAAAGGAAATAATACAATATTCTGCCAGATGTTAAGCAAAAAATGTAATCATCAAGGAAGATATGTACATACGTCATGCTTTAACGAACACTCTGTGACGTAGAGATCCGAGGCATTGGAGTGTGCAGAAAGTGTATTTCGTGTGTTTTGGAACTCAATCAACTCGACCGACCGACGGAATGCGTTGAAAAGTGTTTGCTGGCACGCAACCGGACTACGTGGACGATCGATAATCTCGCCAGTGCAAGACACTGTTTTGCACCAGCTCATCATGCGAGATGCTTTCGTAAACTTTACTTGTTGACCGGGAAGGTGTGAATTCAAGCGCCGAAACGGGTCGTGTGTATCTCCCGTGCTCTGGTCGCACTTGTTTCGCGGAGGGAGAAAGGAGTTATGAGTTCAAATACTGCCCACCGCGATCCAGAATTGAAGTGTTCTCGCTAAGGCCGTCGAAACCACTCGCCGCCGCCCCCCCCCCACAAGATGGCCCACGGAGGCGCTTCAAGCTTCCCTAGCAAGAGAAAAACTGATCACTCCACTTTACTCCATCCACTGAAAAAAATTAATAAAAATTGATGCGAAGAAATGGGGATTTTTACCAAATTTTTGTCACCATTAACTTTCAGGTAACGGGAAGAAAACAACTCGGGGAGGTTTTTTTAACCTTTAAAATAGAGAAATTCCTCTACAGCAAGAATTCGGCGACGGAATTTTAAATGCAGATCTTGTTACTACCGACAAACCTCCTTGCTTCGATCCAGTATTTTTGGTTGGGTGAGGTTGCCTTTCCATGCAGTTTTTGGCCAACTTATCTGTCCTGAACTTGTTTTAATTTATCCGAAAAAAATTGGCGATAAGTTTAAATCAACATTCCTCTCTTGATTTCATGCATTTGGAAAATTAAGTGGCATTAATTCTTCCCACTTCTGTACTACAGAGGGTGCCAAAACTAAAGCATATTTTTTTAGGCTTACCTGAATGTGGTCTATTGGCTTCTCCATTTAAGTCCTTACAAAATGCTGTGAAAATCTATTTTAATTGCATTTACCGGGTGTTTGCGAATTAAATAGAATTAACTGAATTATAGTGATTATATTTTCAGCTGAGCTTTGATGAAATATTTCAGAACTATTCAATTGATTCCGAAATTCTTCTTCGTGGGGAAGAATTGAATAAAAGTCGATGCAGCAATATTCTCCTCTCTTTATTTGAGTTTTCGGACGCTCATTGACCCGTTCATTGTTTTCTTCAACAGATTTTTCGGGAAAAAGGTGTCGCAACCAAATTATTGTTTTAGTTTTGACCTGTGCAAAATGAGTGATCGTATTGCAAGTCACTGCCGCGGGCAGGTGAATTTCTTATCTTTCCATCTGCTTCTAATTAAGTCCATTAAAATGCCCTGGGCGAAAAACGCCCTATTTAATTACAATCGCTTCTCCATGTCCAAATATGTTCTCATGCCTCTCCGCGGAAATAAACGATTAATTCGCGCGCAAATTTTTAATTCGGCCATGTTCCCTAGCGGGTATAAGTTAACATTCTGTTGAAGAAGGTTATTTATGTTAGACTGTTAAGTTGATAATTGAGGAAGACCAAAAACAATCGTTTAAGAAGCTTGTGAAAAGTAAGTATCTTTCCTAGCGAGTTCAACTCGCACGGCATGTCCGTTTTTACAAATTGCCTTGGTTCATATCAACTAAAAAATAGTTGCAAATTGAATTATCATTAATAAACCAACTAAAAATATAAGTTAGGAAGTAACCGGTGATTCGTGGGATTCTTGATAAGGTACATATGGACAATCTAGAGAGCATAAGTAGGTTGGCGAAGTAGCTTTACATATCCTGCTTGATTACATTAAAAACAGGTTTAGTGGACGGGTGTCAAGGGGGTTTGTAGACGCCAGGCACAACCGAACCCACGTGACTTAATTTTTATGAAATGGGCAACAGAGATTTTTCACACGACTGTCAATATGCATTATTACAGAATACGTGGGAAAAGTGAGCAACCAGAACGAAGAATTTGCATGTGATAGGGAATCTCATTGCCGCTAGGGTTTCGAATCCCCTCTCGCAATAAATTAGATGCAAAGAACTTGCCGCCAGCGACTCTATATATGTCTCGGAATAGGTATAACATAAAGAGGATATTTAAAATCTCACTCTTAACGGTCAGAAATAAGAACTGTCCTGAGGAATTCCAGCGCCTAGGGATTGAGCCTCAGAGTTTTAGGTTTCAAGCCAAATGAAATCAAGACAGACCCTTGGGAAATTTTCGAATCGCAAAACTTTGGTTCAAAATGGTAAGTGAGTCAAACGCGTAGTCCCTAAAACTTGCTGAATTAGTGGTAAAGAAGTTTTTAAAATGCGAAAGAGAGAACTTGTCGATAAGAAAAATGAAGCGTTTTAAAAGGAAAAGATCATCAAGAGAAAATATTGAAAATTCCGTAGAAGTGTGTAATGAAAGATGTGTTTCGTCGACTTTTATATTTTAATTAATTAATCACGTAGATATACTTGTGAATGTATATCCTATAACTCTGTGTTTTGGAAAGAATTTACGATAAACATACTTAAAAACAACTTCTTTTTGTAGTCCTCACTTAAATATTTGGTGACATGAATGAAATGAAATCTGTCATACTCTGCCGCGAACAAAAATTCTCGCTGCATACAACGTAAACAGGGTGCCCTTAAGCTTGTTTCGTCCGACTTGAGTGAACTGTTTGATGATTTTATTTCATATCTCATTCATTAAACTACATGAATGCAGTACAAATTATCGTGCGCTGTATAAAACGATTTGACAGTGACACCATCATCTTTTCTCCGGGCTTAAAGTAAAACTGGAAGCTGAAATCGGAAGAAGTTTTAAACAGTTCGGAGCTCCACACCTTCTCGCAGTCAAAAATAGCCCATGTCGGTTCAAATAAGCAATCATAAGGTATCATCAAACAAGCAATGGTAGCAATTTAATTTTTTTTTAATGCCTCGACGACTTAGGTTATTTGCACCTGTCCACAAGCACAGCTCTATTCATGTCACGATTTCAGTGCTTTCACTATTTTCTGCGTGAAAAAGAAACAAAAATATGCATTACGAGGAATCCAGTACGAAACATCACGATTCACTTTCGTCCGCGATTCCAATTTTTATCATTCACGTGTTGTCTTTCACTTTTTATGACAGTTCCAATAATTTCACGCGGACACAACTCGACGACGGACGTATCCTATCCTCCAGGCTCTGGCTCTCTCATGGGGATGGGAAGCAACAGGGAGAAATAAAAAGGGGACTGGCTTAAATTTTGGAAGCCCACGCCCCTCGTAAAATTCCCCAACCTCTAGCGGATGCACTTCTGCGAAAATTACGTCAACGCCCTGCAGTCCTTAGGGTATTGTTCGTCGAACGTTAATTATCAGCGTATTGGGGGAAATCGATCGATCGGCCTCAACGATTATTCGATACACATTCGTTTCATTCGTACATTTCTTGCTTGAAGTGAGCTGAGGGTGAGCTTTAGAGGAAATCCGTCAAACTCTGCCGTGAACAAAAATTCTCGCTGCATACAACGGAAAGCAGATCCCTTTGAAAAACGGAGAAAGTCAAATGCCACATAGAATTTTCCGCTCGTTGCCATTCCATCGACTCTCGTAACTCGCAGTTTTCTTTCTCTAGAGGTTCAAAACGCAGTCAGGATATTGCTCGAATCGAGTATTGGTTTAAATCGTAGGAGAATTGTGATACCTGTGGATCCCTGTCGTTGATTCATACCGATCCTTCTACAAAAAACAAATCTGCTTGCAACAATTCTCACGCAAGCAACACCAGATGTGATTTTGTACGTTTTATCTCACATTGGCGACTTTTCTGAGAAGTAAATATGATGCTGTAAATTTTTCCCGAGCAATCGACCCGGTGATACCGGCATATCGAGAACTGTCGATGCATGAGAGCATCCTACCTCTCTCTTTCCTTTCCCGAAGGATGCGGACTGAGAAAAATGAGATTGATAACGCCATTGAGGGGCTTATTTTGGAAAGTTTCTCTGCTGAAGGGGGGGAAAGGGTGGGAAAAGCGGGATGGAGCGGATGGAAGATGCTACAGCCGCCGGCTTTTATCTCTTTTCCTCACCCTCTCTGTATAAATGAAGGGGATCCCTAATGCTGCGGAGGAGGGTGAGGGAAAGGGAAGGTTTTTGATTTCGAATAAAAAGGAAAGGATAAGCCGAAAAAATTGCGTTCTCCACTGAGTTTTCTCTCCACAACTCTAACTTTGAGGGAAAAAGTGTTGTGGGGAGGAATACGTTCGCTTAAAATAAAATTGAACGACTTTGTTAATTAAGAGGCAATAATGAGTATGACACCAAGATCCCATTAAAGAGTTTTCATTCAACCATTATTACTCCTATAATTGTTTTAACTTTATTAGTTGACCACCTCATTTGATCTTCGTACGGTAGCTTCCGTGAAATCGCTGTCTGTCGCATTGCGTAACACAATAATGTGTCGACACCATCGGAAAGTAGTATGTGATGACACAGCAAGCAACCGGGAATTGAAGAGGCACTAATGAATACGAACGGCTACCCTAAAATTTATGCCTGATTGAGATGATAGGTAATAAGAAAGCTGTTTCATGCCTCTTTGATATCCAATTATTCGTAAGAAAGCAAGGAAAAACATCTTGCTTCACTGGTCGTATTTAACGAGTAGATGCTGACCGGTCGTTTCCATTGTAAACTTTTCCGTATTTTACTTGAAATTTTTTTAAGAATTCGGAGAAAATTCACTTTTTTTTAGCAATAACGTAGGGAAATTTTCCCAAATTCCAACCAATATTCTAAAATCACAAGTATGGAAGCAATATCCCCATATATCTTTGGTGGATTAGAAGATGTATGCGTTGTGCTGAAAATTGGGTTAATAAATGTATCTCTACATAAAGTTACAAACATATGAATAATTTATTTCAATAAAGAGGCTGTAGCGCAGCGTATTTCATATATAAGATTCATGGTCATTTCAAGAGGACCTGCGGAAACATAATATGGGCCAACTCAGGCGAAATATTTGGATTTACATTGCGGGGAAACTTGGCGTCTTATTTAGGAAACATCTTCACCCTGCACAGATTAAATTCAATAAAACCTAATAACTCACAGTGTCATAAGAAAAGGAGACAATAAAATAAAAAGCTGACCATTATATCAGTATTTTCTATTTATATTCTCTTGACTTCCCTATTTCAATTTGTTAGCTCACTACTGTGGCGGGATAAATTATTTTGTGACTCGTAAAATAGAAAGTTATTATTAGAAGTTACATGTGCACAGGAAAGTGCACTTTTCCGGATATTCGAAAGTCTTCACTCATCATATGATCCACCGAAGCGAACAAGGTGTTGATGGCAGGATTGTCACTTATGCACGCTTTCTTCGCAGAATCACTATCATTGCGGGAACTAATTTTACAAATAAGGTTCTCCAGTTCCAGTTCTCTTTCTCTTCCTGCAAATCTTAATGTATAATTCTGTTATCCCACCATTGAGTAATATAACTGAAATTCTGGTGTTACGTTACTCTTAATTAAAAATGACAAAACGCGGGAAGATTTATGGAAGGAGATAGAAAACCCAAGTTTTAAGGGAAAAAATACCGCATACTTAAAATAAAAATAAGAACACAAAAAACAAATAATAAAAGATACTCATTTTTAAACAGGAGTATTGTTGGATGGAACCAGCTGCCTGGAGGGTTGCTTGAACCCTTTCCATACAATTTTAGGAGTTTTATGAATAGGTGTAAAGCAGCCTCAGGACAAAGGACTGAGAAATGAACTTTATTTGTCGGTGTTTATTAAATTATTTTATTTATTAAAAATATTGTTCTGTACGTGATGTGGATAGCGTGAGAAGTTGGATTGTAAAAGTGTGTGGTGTCTTCACGGTGCGTGATTTTGGAAGGGGTATGATGTAGGAAAGTGTGTGATTTTGGACGGAGTGGGAAGTTGCTTCGAATGGTTTGAACCTGGGCCATTAGTGAAGGTAGAGGTACGGTTGGGAAATTCGAGAATCTTTAAGTTTCATTGTTTTTAAATGCATTTTGTGTGATATATTTTATTCTTGTGCATTAAAAGGGTACATCACTGGACCGTTGCCACCGGGCCATTAGCCTAATTGTAATGAAAGGTATTGATAGTAATTGGTCCGAGATAGGGTGATGGCATTGCACTCATCCCTCTTCCAAGATAATTATTTTATGTTTTCTTCTTATCAATATAGCCACTGTTGTTGTTAATATGATGAATGAAAGATTAAACAGAATGTAGGTCTGCCATGAACAATGATGATGCATGTGTGAAATATTCGGGGGGGAATTAATATTAGAGCATACGAACAGTGGATGAAAATATGCTGATACGGAATACCATATTTTCCAAATGTCTGAATGACAGCTAATTCTGCTGTCCGAATAAATGTAAAATAATATTAAATATATATTACATTCTTGATCCAAACACTAAATTTGAGAAAGGGAACGTCAATAAAGTTAGTAGTGATATGAAGTGCTTTAAAAGCTCCCTGACGGTAGAGTCATTAGACAAGTGCAAAGAAGTACAATGGAGACTATCTCTCTCTACTCCAAAGGCATGCAAGGTAGGTGAAGAATCTGGATGGAAACCAGAGGAATCCCGAAAGATAGCTCAGTAAATACATTTCGTTTACTTTTTTATTTGCGAACGAATTGGCTGTCACCGTCACTGCCAGTGACTCTATCACCCTCGCTGAATGTTAATAGCGACTCGGTAGCAAAAATGTGGTTTCATGAATCATATGATATGGGTCGTTCTGTTCTCAATATTTTTTCCTGGAGTTGCTGAAGAAAATATTTACGCAACACTGATCCAACATCTCAGGCAGGTTTTCTCGAAGAAAAGAAGAAAAATGTCAGACTCAACCGCCGTAGCCTGTGCTACAGAGCTCTTTGGAAGGCAGGGCGATTTAGTTGGATCATTGTGGCCTGTTACCTCACATATTTACTGCTAGCATAAAAATATTTATCGCTCCATTTTGGCTGGTTTATTAATTTCAGGGTTGCTGTGGCTGAGGTTAAAGTTATTCATACACGTATATCGGGAAATATTTTTTCTGTGTTGTTGGCGCTGGCGGTTGAGTCGTCGTGTCTCAAAATGAGATTGTTTAAACAATGTTTTCTTCAGAGAGATAGGGCATACTTTATGCCTGATCATATCAGTTTCCTTCGTGTTGAAAGGAAATGCAAATGTTATGATAATATTGTTTTTTCAGCCGGATGGATTTAGGACTTATGTCATGTTATCTGTCGAATATGATAATTTCTATAATGTTATGTTATTAAGATCTATTCACGTTTATTTCAACGCATCCCAATTTTCAATTTTTTCCTTGGAGGCAACCATGATAGAGGCTAATGCCAAAGAGGGAAAACAAAGCCTCACCAGAGTTGGGAATTATACGGCATATGTTTTAAAAGGGACAATGGATTATTGTACCGAAATAATCAGTTGACCTAAGTTATAACAAATTAGAAGCGACCTAGAATTCTCTTGCTCGTATCAACAAAACCCGAGATGTCAGAATTATACTTTGTACATTTCATGCCCGAAGCACTAACCATGGGATTCATTTTTCTTCGTATTTAAGCCTTTTATATTAATATTTGTTCGCATGAGTCAGAAATTTTGCTCATATCGGCGCGAACTGAGTCCTCCACTGACAAGGATTTAATGGGAGAGCGAGATGCTCTGCAAAAACACCGAGTTTCCGGCCACACGGGCGCACGTTCGTCGGCGGGCACCCATTCCCTCCCCACTCTGTTCCCTCTTCCCCACCCCCGCCACTTAGCATCCTCTCGGAAAAACCTTCCCCCCCCTACCCTCTCACTCCCTCCAGCCTCCCAAGCGCGGACTTGTGTCACCGGTGTTTACGCGTAGAAAGTTTCCGCTGCCGCCGTCGTCATCCCTTCGGGATAATATCAGGACGAAAGAGAGGGAGGGAGGGAGAGGAGGAAAAAATAATTTCGGCCGAGAGAGTAGGAGGTAGGCAGGGAGCGTGGATGAGAGAGAGGAGGGTTTTCACTTTCTTCATGAGCGCCTCTATTTCCCCGGCGACGCGGCCTCGATTCGCGTACGTAACTTGAAAGGAGACGACGCTCTCACGCGTCCTTTGTGAGCGCGTATTGAGGAGAAAAAGTCCAATTGAGAGTTCAGAACGAGGCGTAATACCGTAATAAAAGCGTGCTGTGTGAATGTTACGCGTGAGCGTGTAAAATATTTTCAAAACTCGGCGTAGAAATGTTTTTCAGGAATTAATTTCTTGTGCTACGGATTGAAAGTTGCCTATAGCGTCATAGAAAGCAAAACCGTCTTAGGCAAAAAATTCGTTTATATTCATCGCCTCACCATCTGCAGCAATAATAATGTGATATAACGTTGATAGGTAGAATAATGTAATAATCCAAGATGGTTATTCAACGGGTACTTTTGACTTGTTTGTTCTTGAAAGTGAGCTGCGCTTGTTTTCATTCTGTTATTTGCCTTCCATGAAACAGGATTTAAGACTTCCATGGAACAGGAGTACGATAAAATGTTCGACTTCATGCGTAATTAACTTTGGCATCTTGGTGAGGCTGTTTCATCTTGTTCGTTTCTGAATTTTAGAAAGGAATCACAGCCCAAGCTTTTGTCATTTTTGTTTCCTAGGATACGACACCCAATTAAATGTACATTTGTCGGTTCGATGATCATGCGGGACATTATTATTTTGGAAACGGATGAAATAATCGATAATCGCCCCCATCTCGTGGCTCCTTCTCACTTCACACCATTTTGCGAGCACACCGTCGAATTAAAACGCGCACCAATGCATCAGTATCGGTGATTCTCAGTTACGTTCCTGCGCGTCATTATCCCCGCTAAGCCGGACTGGAGCGATTTAAGCCTAAAAAGGAATACCAATACTCACGTACACACCACGCGGTTTTTATCGCGAAGGTTTCGTCTCAGTTTCCCACCACCCCAACAACGCCCCCCTCCGAGCGCGAATAATATCTAAAAACAACAGACTAACCGCATCGCTCTAGTTCCACCATTTCTTTTTATTTTTTAATCAAACCACGGACGTGGCGTCAAATGTCGTTCATAAAGCTCGGACCTCGTCCAGCTCGCGGCTCTGTTACCGCGTCGACCTACTCTCTCTCTCTCTCTCCCTCGAGGGGGAGGGGGGGGGGCGGAGAGAGAGAGAGAAAAACAGTGAAAGAACGAAAAAAATAAGCTAAAAATAAAAATTTCGGTAAAATACACAACAGCCGACAACTTTCGGATACACTCTTGATTTGGCTTACCGCACACAATGGCATACACACCGGAGTGTGTGCCCCCCGCCACACGCCCTTGCGGCGGCTTGCGGGGTATTATGTAGATGTATGTAGATGAGTGACACAATTGCACTGGCCATATACGAAGCAATGAATACGCATTCACTCCCATCCACACCCACACAAATTCGACATCAATAGACCGGGACACAATTCCTACACGTCCGAGAATCGAGGAGGTATAGATCGTATCACGTAACCTGTGCGAAACCATTGGACTCCGTCCACACCGCTCGCTTGCAACCCTTTGGGACCCTCTCTTTCTTAATATTACTCTCTCTCACTTTCGATGCCTTTAAAGAAATTCCCACCTCAACGTTGGGGCACTCAGGTTCATTTCTCCTCTCTCGACTTATTTTCCTTTCTTCTTCGCAATGATGGTGTTCCAGTGACCAAAATTACATCTGGCAGGACCCTCTCCTTCTTCGCGATATTGATTGGTTTAAGACAAACAGCCTTAAGTAGAGCAGGGCCATTATCGATCCCCATCATCTCGAGATGGGTGTCTGCGAAAATTAGAGACCGTTCTCTCAGAAAGCGTTACAGTAAAAGAGAGCTGAAAAGTACAGGTTTAGATAATAGTGAATGCATTGAAAATGTAAATGCATGGATAAAATTTCCACTGAGTATGATTTGGAAAAGTAATTGTGGTTAAATATTATCGCGTGCAGTTCTCGTACATCTCGGCTAACATCAGGAACTATTACTTTCTACTACTGACAACATAATTCATCCAAATCATTGAAAGTTGAGATGTTACTCACGAGTTAGAATCTTACGTTTTCCGTTCAGGCTCTTCAAAATGGATTCCAGTTTAACGAACGGCTTGCATTTTTGCATTATTCATTCGATATTCAGCAGAGTAGAGATTACAATTTCACGTTGAGATGCCATGAGTTCATGACATTTTGATCGTGAGGTCACTATAAATTTCAGTATACCGACGTAGTTCACCTTCAATGAATATTTGGTTGATAGTGAACATGCATAGTAGCTATGAAAGAATAAAGAGATTGAAAGCGAGCACTGATGACAATCTAATTTCAACTGCCAGAATTGAAATTCGAGAATTATGGTTCTTTCATAGACAAATGCAATGATTTTGGAGTAGGTGATAACTGAAAAACCACAGTTTCACATCATTCAAAAAACAATTTCTCCTCAAGGGTATTGGAATAGTTTTACAGCAGGCCTTGGTGGAGTAGGGGCTCTTATTTACTAAATCCGAGGTCATGGGTTTGAATCCCACCTAAGAGGGTTTTCCTGCACTTTAGGGATTCTTATTTGTGTTCGTTCGGTGCCCATCGTTATAAAAAATGCATGCAATTGAGTGTACACATCTGTTTACAGTGAATGAAATATTATAATTTCATTTTTCTCCAAAATATTAACCAGTCATTTATTGCACTGAAAAATTTATCGGAAAAATGATAGCGAATATTGAAATGATTTTAATCGTGTTAGATGACTCGCTGAACATTTCAGCGTTGACCCAAATAAAAACCTTAATATTTTGTTGGATTCATGCATGATTAACTTCGAATTACATTTTTACGCTATTGCGACGGTTATTATGGACAAATCACCGTCTCCAATTTAACACTAGCTTTTCAAAATATGCTCGCGAAGTTAATTTAATTAAAATTCACACTTCACACTCAATATCGAGGTCAAGCTTTCGGCTGTATGATTTCATAGTGATGTGGTACGACGCCAACTCACTGTCCTTTTCCTGATTGCGATGTTACGAAACAGATGAGGCGAGTTTCGAAGAATGAAAACAAAAGAAGCATGTGATCATTGTCAATTCGTTTTAGGACACAGAGGTATTTAAGAATCTTTTGTTTAACTCGTCATCGTTGGGAAACGAAGTATGTTTAAGGCTATAATCTAAAAACAAATTATACTCTTCCTTCGTTCTCTTCCCTCTATTGGATGATACCTCATGTGCAAGTATATTATAGTGACTGCTAATGCGTTATGCCTACACAGATAGTTCAAATGATTGAGGGTATAGGATGATGATTTTCATGGAGTCTTTGCTGTCACAGACCAAGTGAGCAGATATGGGAGGATTCAGATAGTAGTAGTTACAGTCTTTTCTTGTCTCTCTGACACTGATATCATAATAAACGTGTTCTACGACTTTCCCGACTTAACCTGAGAAAAATCATTATTTGAAAACAACGCATTAATCTTGAGGTGGGATTTGAACCAGTAACATCTTTTGAAGTGCATGAAATTCAATTCTAAGTCATGGTTCAGTAAATACTGTGGGATCACTTCAATAAATACTGTGCGACCATGTTCAAACAATTATCATGTTTCGAGTATTACAACTCAATGGCTACTCCCCAAAAATGACCAAATCTGCCCTCCGAAATGCTTCACTTCATCATCGTGAGCGGTCATCAACCTCAACATTAATTTGGAGCACCTAAAAGCGCAAATCTCCTTCCAGCTATCCATTTCATGTGCTCATATTTCTTCGCCTTCACGCTTGCGTTAATATCTTTCAATTAATCTCACTCGGAGTCTTCCTTTGCAGCTATATGTGGGTATGTCCCCATCACCTCGCACATTATTTTCAGTCAGCTACAGTACTTAAAATGTTTTCAATGAATACGTTAAATTTATTCTTCCGTCTTATCTAAGGACTTCTTTCTTGAACCACTTCTAACGTTTTAATTATATTATATTTTAATTTTATCTTTAATATTTTTCCCATTGGCCATATTTTCAATGCTTTCAAACGTTGTTTCCTCTTCACTACCATGTACAGCGTAAGCCCCTAAATATTTTACTATAATTCTTGTTTTGAGTATCCATTTTTTAAATTTATAATTGTTTTTTCTGTGAATAGATTTTTCTTCTTATAAAAATATTTTGTCTTATATTACTTTATCGTGTTTACTATTTGCTGATAATACTACTTCCGAATTAGTGAAATTTTTCCATTATTATATGAATTGGAGAATTTGGATACGGGTCGATAGCTAAGGTTGATGTTTTCTGCGGTAAAATATTTCTCTCGTCCTTTTTTAATATGCCTTTTCTTCTTAAAGCTTCGCAGTTTATAAGGTTGTTCTTTGATTGTGTCTTTTCTCGCGCAACCTTCGTAGAGATTTTGTCGGGGAGGAACACACCAAGCTTCATTTGGTTTAATTAATGCCCGCGTGTGGGGAAATTTATGGAATTGAATGCTCCATCATATCTCTTCCCGTTGAAGTGGTGGATCACAAGTGCTATTGCATATAGATGAATATTCGTACTCATCATTATATATGTAAACCATAAACTCACTATGATCAGTTTGTTAGGGGGTAATACCAAGTACTTAGTCCGACGGCGTGTGAAATTCACACATCAGGTAGTGGGGCCAGTTCCTTTCATTGTGCCGGTTATAGTTTTCCAGTAAGATCTGGTACCCGAAAAATCACTCAGCTTGGGAGGAACTGAGCCCAGAGAGGCGTGCCCGGGAATGGAGCACGAGCACTTCAATAAGTACCTAATTTTCTACCCATGGACTACCGCTCCCTTTTTATATACGTATGTATGTAAAAATATATGTATGTATATATATATATATGTATTATATATATATATATATATATATATATATATATATATATATAATACATACTCATATATACAGAAACAGATATAAGGAAAAGGGATAGGAACACATATAAAGGACGAACACATATATATATACATATATATATATATATATATATATATATATGTATTATATATATATATATATATGTATTATATATATATATATGCGTGTGTATGTATATATTTATATATACACACACGCACATATTTATATATATATATATATATATACAAATCTTTTATCTGGTGAATTTCGTTCGCTTTCTTTGAAACGCGGATCGATTCCATCGCCAACCCTTAATCTTTGTTGAGTTTGTGACAGGAAGACATGATTCACTCTGTGCCAATTGCTGACGTCCCTCGCCGTATTCTCCGAGAAAGGCCCTGTCACACGCTCGCCTCCGTCGCGCAGGGTAACGCGTGGTCGCAGATGTCCCAGGGGACAGAGACAACAGCAGACCGAGCGACGTTCCTTCGGAGGAGGAGTGCTCGCGAAGTTTATTTAAGAGGGATGGATGAGGGAATGGGAGAGAGAAATAGAGAGAGAGAGAGAGAGAGAGAGAGAAAGGGAGAGAGGGAGGTTTGGCGGCCATATGGCCGATGGTCGTATATCTCGATCGATCCGTAAGACTTTGGCGGAGGCTGCCGGTGGGTGGAAAGGGGACGCGCGGGAGCTTTTCCACTGCGGCGGTCGGGAGGCGTTGAATGTGGAGGGGGCGGTCGGGTGATGCACCGGGCGGTCGTATTTAGCGAAGAGGGAGGTTGGGAGGAGGAGGAGGAGGTGAAGAAGTAAGAACTGCTTGGAAGCAGAAGTCGGACTTATGCACGAAGAGTACAAGGTCCAAGGAGTGACACACCTAACTGGAAAGATCATCCTTTTGCGATCACGCTTTCTCTGGAAAAGAAGACCTTTCGATTTCAATGTGGTTGTTGTTGATCGGGATTTTTATGATCTCCTGCGTCACAGTTCTTTGCACCAGCGAGAGTTTCCAGATGATTCCATGCCTACTGTCTTGTCGGCCTCCATAATAGTGGTTTGATGATACGGCAACAGATTTGCACCCATATTTTGTTTGATTTCAACTCTATTCTCTGCCGATATCTTTGTATCTTCACGGTTCATCGCGGTGGTGCCTTTCAATGATTGTAACACAAAATTCTTCTATAATATTCCGTCCTCGATCTTCGCCTCAACGTTCCTTCTGTTGCTATATTCACACAGATACCATTTCATGTTTCTTATCGATTTAACCCTTATTCTGAGTTCCCACCAATATATTATCTTCCGTAGACTTCAATTAACGAATGGGCAAGCATTCAAATCGACCATAGTACGCTATCATCGAATTCATACACTGTTGAAATTACTTTCCCATTACCCGATACATATATCTATATCATATTTACCTTTGAAATTTTCAACAAAGCTTCCTCAGATTCTAGTCTTCCTTTATCTATTCGATCTACTCAACCGCGAAGTGAACACCATGCGGAGGCATACATATATGAGGTTTCTTGAATCATGAGTCACATTTACTTACCACAACCTCTCTTACAATTCACTTCATGTGAAATACGATATGAGAGCGGTAGCGGGATCCTTTGTGATCTTACTTTATGAGGTAATACTAAACCAATTGCAGCCTCCTATACTTCATTGAACCACGGAAAACAACAGTTTTGCGAATTACCTATGCATTGAAAATATGAGTTGCATTACCGGTGGTGATGCACTACTGTTGAGGTAGTCAGCAAATGCAAATGGATGACTAAAATCGTGAGCAAGAGTTAAAGGAAAATAAGCCTTAAGAGAATAAAGGCTGGGAAAATCAAAGACCATTAGAATGGGGTCACTTGTAATGAAATGCGCCGGACGATCAACACGTTTGAGAGTCTTATCCTTCCTACGGAGAACTGAGGTTTTAAATTTCGTTCCGCGCGCAATTAAAATACCAGAATGCCGCTGGAAAAAATCAACAGCATCTGACGTTCGAACGCGGACCCTTGGTAGGGTATTTTTGCGACTCCCCTACTATAATCGCTGCATCCAACTGTCCCGAAGGATTTAATTTCAATAATGTTATATGGGCTATAGGGAGGGAGTTATTCCTATGGATTTCGAAGCCCATGCAGTCATTTATTTCAGCTGGAGGTAATTGTGGACAATATAACCACGAGACGAACGCCGATTTTCTCGTAGGAAGCAATGACCTCCGTAATGTCTAATGGAAAATCAACATTTTCAATAGACATTAGACCCTTTGGTTGGTTATTAGAGACGAACAAGATTATAATGACGACCGTCGTTGACTAGGAATTCCAATAGCTGGATATGTAAAACGTTCGAGGTAGCAGTATGCACTGATTTTTTTCAATTAATAAAATACGAGGGTCATCCGGAAAGTAGTACCCGTTCGTGCCGCATGAAGTGCTGACGACGCGAGTAGCCGCTGGACGAGGTCAGATAGCTTCAGTGGCTTGTCTGCCTTCTCTGAGCCAAGTTGCGTGACGCTAGCATTGCCTGTGTTGTTTCTGTGATTGTTTACAATGTTTAAAAAATTGAGAACGCCGCCAGTTGTGAAGTGAGGGCAGTGATTAAATTCCTCAATGCAAGAAACGTTCGCCCATGTGATATTCATCGCCAATTAAAGGAGGTGTATGGAGACAATGTAATGGACGAGTCGTCTGTTCGGCGGTGGTGTCGCAACTTCAACATGGGGAGGGGGAACACACACGACGATGAGCGTTCGGAGAGACCGTCTGTCATTACAGACCAACTGGTGAGCTCAGTTGACGAATTCGTGAGGAACGATCGGCGCGTCACAATTGATGACATCTGTGAGCATTTTCCCAATGTTTCTCGAACAATTGTTCATGAAATTGTTAAACACCATCTGCATTATGCAAAAATTTGTGCAAGATGGGTCCCTCGCGTATCTCAATGAGCTGGCGGCGAAGGACTATGCAGCAGGAGTACAGAAACTTGTCACACGTTATGACAAATGCCTTAATTTGCTTGGAGATTATGTTGAGAAGTAGTTTAAAGTATCCTCTTTCAAATAAAATTTTTTATGTTTGTTAATATTTACTTTTGTGTCTTTATTTCACGAACGGGTACTACTTTCCGGATGACCCTCGTATATAATGAATTAAAATAATTAAGATCAATATCACCTAATTTGCATATCTTAAAGGCCTCGCTTATTTATTTCCATGATCATAAGTTTATATAATGGTTGTTGGAGTGATTAATTTTGGCGGAAAAGAATTATTTCCGAATTTACTCTTGTCAATGATACATTCGCGTTTGTGGAGTGTTATTGCGATAGCATGGCGAACTCGACGATTTTCCTGCGAAGAGAACCGAAGGGCTTAGAGAGTAAACCAGGTCAGAAAGTAGAGAGACAGTGTTGCCTGCGTGAGTGACTGTTAAATAGCGAAATAGTTGACCTAAACTGGACTGCGTAGGCTCAGTCGAGTTTTATGCGCCATTCCGCAAATCCTTCTTTCAATACGATTGAAAGTTTTAACAATTAGAAAGTAGTACATATTTCAATTGGATTTTGAAGATGGCGGTATTTCTGATGAAGTTCTTGTGCACAGTTCATCTTTCGTCAATAACGGTACTAGACTTGGCACCGAAAAAATTATTTTGTATTCTTAATGCTTGCCGCACTTCCTTATAATATTACATAGTAATAGGGGCGTGGATAACCTGAAAGACAAAGCGCTCGACTACTGACTGGAGGACCCGGGTTCGTTTCCTGGTGGTTTTGGAAACCCCCTAGTGTCACCCTTCTTCAAGTGCCAGATTTTTCTTGGAACCACACTGCTACAGGGGAAGGAACTACCAATACTCAGTTGTTTAGATTTGACGCACCTAATGCGTCGTGAGTCGTAGTCCTCACCTACTAAACCAAAAGCCTTGTGGTAACTGTGGTTTTTGGTATTTGACGAAGTATTTGGTAAAATATTTATTCCTTTTCACAATGGCAGGGTGTTCCTTTAATTTGAATTCTCCAAAGGTGCCACGCTGTGGAGCTCTACCGGAATTAAAACTGGTCTATTTTTTTAGTACCCTGCAAGCCACCGCTTGGGTGCTACACTTCTGATAAAAATAATCATTTTTCATACTTTAAGCTTTAAATTAACGCGAATGAAAGTAAAAAAATAGGAGACCCTGAGAGACTTGATTTGGAGCGAAGAACCGAACCAGGACAGCGCATAACCTTGAGGGAACAACCACAATCATTAATAGGTATTAATCCTGGGATTGATCTCACCACCCCTACTTTTATATCTGATAACTTCTTGAGATCTTCATGTTCATCTGATTTTTGTCTTTCGTAATATGTTTCACGAATTGTACCTGAGGTCTTCCTTTGTCACTTTCATTAGTCTTAATTTGTACCACCTTCTTATCAGTGATGTCCATTTTAAACGTAAAAAAAACAGAATCTATCACGAAAAGACTCGGCGCAAACCCATTCCAATATCTGTGAACGTACTTATAGCAATTGGAATCTCATGTGTATTACCCTCGTGAAACACTCCGGTGACCTCCTGTGATTCTCTGATTCAGATTACTAAGTGCATCACGTTTTCTGGGTCCTGGCTTTTATATTTTTCGGTTAGTTTTACCACTGCAGCGGATTCCTATCATCGCGTGACACTTCTTCATCATGTCCGTAGCATTTTTGCGAATGGGTAATGGGGAGTTATAATGGGAGTGGGCGATAGCGCTGCGGAGGTCCGAAGAGCCGCATGCGCCTTAAGAGTTACTCTTTCGACTAGCTACTTTGGGACCTCTGGTGGTAGGCACTGGATGGAATAAATGAAAGGACGTCAAACAAGAAAAATGTTGACAAATGAAATGTTGAAAAATGACGTCAAACGAAAATTCGTGTCGCAGCGAAATAAATACGTCCGAGAATATTATCGACGATGCATTTTCTATAGTTTTTGTAACTAATGCTCCAGCTAGTATATTTTCAAGGATATAATTTACATAAGCCAAAGATCTTGCAACATTCACCTCGAAGGTTACGTTTTGACGTTCCTCTAGTCTTGCATGCGTCAGAAGTTGACCGAGTCTATTTTCTCGAAAACTCAAGTTTTCGTGAAAATAGTAACACGTGGAAGCTCGAAAAATATAGGTATTGCTATCTTGATTACATTTATATTTTAACAAAATCTCTGTAGTTGCACAAAACAAAATTATTTCTCAGGAAGTTGAATTTCAGTACTTTTTTGCTCACAATAGCCCGCTCACCGCGATCCTTACTTCATCTGAAAATTACACGGAGAACATCATGGATCCCCATCTGCGTATTTCCTATCCAAGATTCGTCCTGGTACCGTTGATTTAGTAAATAGGTGAGGAATAATGTGATGAGTATCGTAATTGACCCTGCAACAAACATGGTGATTAGAATGCATGTTGATCCAATTTGAACACCAAAAATCTCCAAACCCGTTAATAAGTGAAGAAGTCATCATTAGCAAATTAGATAATTTTCATAATGAAATGTTTGACACAGTTCACCCATCATCACAAGATTTTTAAGGGTTCCGTGGAAACGTTACATCCCTAATGAATTGCATAGGGAATTAGTCGGAATTATTGTCAGCATCGTGTCCAAACTGAGCATTAAATTGGTGACCCAAGGCTCTTATGTGCCGACCCAAGACATTTTCCCAGCGTACAATGGAGTGGCGATGTTTCTCGAGGGAGTGGTTGCGGGTAAATTAACCGTCTCTCGAGTTGAATGCACACTGGAGGGAAAAGTTGGGTTCCCTTGAAAAGACTCTGTGCTCCAAAAGGAATTAGACGAAGTTTGAAGATCTGGTAGGTGCGTTCAACATCAGATGCTGTGAGGAGAAAGTTGCAGGCTTATTAGAAAGTCTTGTTTGGGGTTACTTAATTTCTCGATGACAACGATCCTGTATCTCCAGGGAATCGTAAAACGTACGAAATCTGTCTGAGAGGGAGAGAATTATCAATATTCCACTCTTTATCATTCGAGGACGAAGAAGGACAAACGAAATCAGCTGAGGGGTGGATATCCCATTGAACGAATTCGCGTGTGTTTCAAAGAACTCGTCATCTTTAGACTTTTGAATGCACTAGCAAGATTTTTCTTTATTCTCCATGGGTTCAAAATACCCGGTTTTGCGTGTCCGACGCGCGATCACCACTAACAGTGCAGATCACATGGGTTCATGGTTTTATATATCTATAATGTTCATATTGGAATATTTACAGTCGAAAAAAAATCGGTATACATTTTTGCCAGCTATTGACTTTAGTAGTAGTAGTTGCCCGGGGAGGCGGCCGTCAGTTGAGGTCATCTGTACCATTAGTTTTGTGTGGATAATTTGGTAGGGGTAGGGCATTCAGGTAATGGAGGAAGAGTGGAGAGAAACCCGGCGTCGGTATTACCCTAGTCTTAACAAAAGGTACCAAGGGGTTCAATATTCAACGTTCTACCCGAAGGACGGTTTACTTCACTTGATGTGCTCTCAATGTTGCACCTAAGTAAAGATAGGGATAGCGATGAAAAATTCAGCTTCAAAAAATTCAGCCCCGGTATTTGAACTCGGGCCCTCGGGGTGGGAATCCTGAACATTAGCCACCGCACTAACCCGATCCCCTATTAAAGTTAATTACCATATATATTGAGCAAGCTCCCTGTAATCTACGCTTCAGGGCATTGGAGGGCGTTATGTGGCTTATGAAAGCCAAGGTCTATTATTTTACTCACGTCAGGATCGATATTGACTCGCTCTTCGAAATTTAATTGCTGCACTACCTGTCCTTGAACGTAACTCACAAAGGCCACTATTTCAACATCTCAACGGAGCAAGTGACATCATATGCATGGTAGGTGTTAAAATGTTTGGTATTATTTATTATAATTGTTTGTATATTTTGGATCAATGTGTAAACACTTATGAATGATGTGCCCCTCTTCATTAAGTGACTCTCTCTTTTATGCTGCTCATATCTTCCAAAATAATTTTGAGAACGTTTACGGATTTAGGATATGGTAAGATTTGTCATTGCTGTTTCGTGTATTTCACGCAAGCACCTTTAGAGAGATAAGAGTTGTTGTAAAAAGTATTTGTTTCTAAATAATCTGTGGCTATTAAGATTCTTCTAAGAGCAAAAGTACGAAAATAACCATTAAATAACAGAGCGACGCCATTAGGATTTGCAGCGTTCTTCGAGCCGTAAAATAGATATCTACCTAATTAGTTCATCCGACTCAGCATATTTGTCCTACAGTTGCATCACTTGTCCTCGCTTGCTTGGCTTAGACCTTGGCCCGTATTAAGTTAATTTAATAAATACCTGATTCTCAGAATGCATTCAAGCATCGTAATTGCCTATGGAATATGAAGCATTTTCAACCTGGACTTTCTAAGAAGTTTGCACCACAATTGCGAGTACTTTGCTCACAATGTCAGCTACTTAACTAACCATGCGGATCTTCTTTGGAATGAATGCAGTTTCTTTTATAATATCTTTCTCAAGGCTTCACAAACGATCACGGCGTATTCCACCCGTGGCCTAATGGATGTGGCAGGGACCTAACCTTTGCTTTCCCATCACATCAATCTCTCAGTCGCAGTTTCTTTGAGAAATACACCACTTATTCTCTCACTGTGCATATTTGCCCTCGTCTCTTTTTTTATTTGAACTCGCGACGGTGAATAATGTTCAGGGGAACTTCTAGGGGTTGACCCAATTGACCCAGGAAATCTTGAAGAGTTGTGGATGCCAGGCATGAGTATGCCAGACTGAATATGTGGATGCCAGGAATTAATACATTTAAATACAACTCACACACCTCAAATAATCCTAACGCTTTCGATGAATTTTATAGTTAATTATTGAATCAAACCATTTTGCCTAAAATAGAATGATTACTTGATACTTAGATAATGAGAGGTGTCCTAAGCGCCCCTTTCGCGCGAGGTAGTGACGGTACGGAGGATAGAGCGTGGATGTAATGGGGATGGGGGTTGTGGTAAAACTGTGGATAGGGACGGGAAGTGAGGAGAGGAAAGGAAGGAATATGAGGATGAGGATGATGGTGGGAACACCGGATGAAGCGGAAATGGGGCTCAGGCATAGGGGAGCGGAGAGTACCGGGGTGAAGGGGAAGGGGGACAGGGAATCACCACACGTACGGTGCATGTCATATTTGAAGACAAAAGAAAAACGAATTTGACACTCAACTTACGATCCAACCTTTGGCCGACGTTTTGAATTCGCCCTGTAAATATAATCCATTTCTCATCTGAAAAATTGCCTCTTATCGGTGAATATAATATCCAAGGAAGCCTTTATCCGGAACCCAAAGGGAAAATAAGTCCGTCCTGCTTATTTTTGGTCTCCGTCAGCCTTGGTATAACATTACGTAATTAAAGTCCTTCCGGCTTTCATCCCCGGTCATGGAGAAGTTGGAGAGCGCTTTCATGAATGGCATTTTTTCTCCGACATAGGCGGAAAGAGTTGAGTAAGAGTGTCGTGGGGCTGTTGCGGGTGATCACCTTTATGAAGAGATGCCTTGGGTAAAAAGAAACGTACTCCTCTCGTGAAAAATTGGCCGTAGCATTCTCAACTTAAAAATAACGAAAAGTTGTCTCTTTAATGACAAAAGTTATATCATAAGCAAATTTCATTGGTGTTTTTTTGGTTCAAATGAGAAAAAATCTTGATAAAATTCAAGACTGCGAGCATTTAATAAAAGGGATGTGAAGTTCTTCATCGATGAAAACTGTGAAATGAGAATAATAGTAGGCATTTTAAGAGTGGATATATTGGACATCCTGTCTGAACTGAAGAAGGCTTAAGGGAAGCCTTAAACTTTCTTATGTGTGAGTGTCGTTTTATATGTTTTCTATTAATATTTGTGTTCTATTGTGCCGTCCAAGTGTTATATTTCTCTCGTGAGTGCTTCAACATCATATATATATATATATATATATATATATATATATATATATATATATATATATATATATATATATATATAATGTATAACACTTAGCACTAGTGGACACAGACAAAAACACAGAAACACACAAAAAAGAGACTCACTATTTTTCGAATTTTCGGTGGTCGTTGCCACCTTTATCAAGGAAGAGAGGGACAGAACTCAGTTCTGAGCTGAGCTTCAGAACTGAGTTCTGTCCTTCTCTTCCTTGATAAAGGTGGCAACGACCACCGAAAATTCGAAAAATAGTGAGTCTCTTTTTTGTGTGTTTCTGTGTTTTTGTCTGTGTCCACTAGTGCTAAGTGTTATACATTATTATTCACGTCCGTGAGACTTTCAAAATATACACCCCTCGCCAACTACGGTTAGGAGATAAATAGGTATTTAATTCTAAATTCTAAAATGCGAAATCTTTACTCGTAATAGCTGTTCGGTTCAATCCCACCAAAATATTGGCGTTGCATTTGCATCCCTCCTCTTGTCCGACTAAGGGGGAAGGTAGATACGTCATTAAAATCTGCAGTTCATCCAGTCACGTAACTTGTCTCGAACGCAATTTGCTCGGTTATCGATGAATTGCGTCCAATTACTTGAATTTTGCCTCGAGATAATGGACTCTTTCGTAATCCAGAAACATGCCTTCCTTAAATTGCTAACACTACCAATTTACTTTGCTTGCAACGTGCCCCACTTCTCCAACTGGGTGCCTGAATGCTCGCCCCAAGAAAATAAGTCATCTTTAAGTTGCACAAATTAGTTGTGCAGGAATGATTGGGCTCATGACTTGAGCTACACTATTTTTGTTGCTTCGGGATGGGAACTTCGGGCATATAACTTTTGCTACGACACAATCCCCACTTTCCAATCGTGTTTCATGCACTGAGAATAAAAAATGGGGCATGTGGAATGGAGCTTTGGGAGGAAATTCCGGAATCCAAAGAGATTCGGGTATGATAACGTGAGGAGACAAAATATTGACCGCCAAAATGCGAATAGCTACGTCATTCGCTTTGTCGAGAGACCCTTCCCCCACCACAACCGAGCCAGATTCGGATCGTCGACCGAATCCAACCTTTCCGGTCATCGAGAATTTATCGTGGACTCGTCGACGGCTAATGGAACATGCCTAATTCATTAATGCATACTATATGAATTTCGGGCACAGTTAGAATTTATTATTCGGTCGATGGAGCATGGTCGACGGAGAGGCATGAGTGAGTGAGAGAGAGGCGGGCGTAGGGTGACGGAGCTGCGGGTGCGGGGACGAAGGGGGCGACCGTGGCGGGGGGGGGCAGGAGGGTGCTGCGGTGGTGGGCGTGTTGGCGGGGCTGGGGAGGGGGGAAGGCGTGTGGGGATGGTCCGAGGAAAGGAAGGACGCCGTTGCATCACGAAGGACAACGTCCAACCTGAGTCCGCAAAACCGGGAGAGAGAGCGGGGAGGAGGGAGAGGGCACATTCCAGACCGTGCCCACTTCACCACGCGCGCCCTCCCCGGTGGCACATATCCCTGTGCACGCACGCGGGAGACAAAGAGTCACATGCGGACGCAGACGCACGCGCGCGCGCACACACACAGACACACGCGTAAGCGGAGCCGACTGCACTGTCCTGGCGGAGTGGAGAGGGGAGACCGATTTCCTCGATCGCCATTCCGTCGAGTGGCTTGGTTCATCTTTTGATACTCTACTTTAAACTTCCAGAAATCCTGGAAATCCAGAAAACTACTGGAAAGTGGGACGCTTCATGGTTGCAATGGTATGGAGAGACAAATCTGGAAATGGGAAGATTCCAGGGGCTTTGGGAATCGGAAAAAATCAATCTACTGAAATGTTGGTTTTGATATTTGAGGGTAGACCTCACCTCGAACCGAGCGAACCCTATTTCCTTTCACGACGCGTTAGAGGCGAATTTTTCTGTGCCGTCTTTGGTTTTACCTGAAATATCCAATATCTATTAAATCACGCTCTTTGGGTTTTAAATGGAGTTGTCGACATTTCTAATAAGAATTTGAGCCCGGGACCCTCCGTTCAGACGCGGATTGTTCAATCCAATGAGCTTCCACGCCCCCTTGGAATTCGAGCTCCCTTCTGGTGTCAACTGGGAAAGGAGGAAGCTAATAAACACCACTCAGAATATCTAACACCATCTCTATAATATATCTATATGATATCATCTCTGTTACCAATCGATCATCGGTCAAATGTAATAACTATACCATACCTCACGTTTAAGGCTTTGAATCGTTGAATGGCAATGCATAAATTACATTTTACGTTAACTGCATACTTAAGTCATCAGTATCACCCAGTAAAGAGTATGAAAGCATTATACTTCCGGAATAAATGCGCCAACTCGTAGAATATAATACTGCTTTCTAGGCTACTGCACTGCCCCAGTCTGAAGCGGATTGCATTTTCATCATCATTCAAAGGATTAATATTCTGATGCAAGCTTTTTGCTATTAACTTACAGAAAAACCTATGCATTTTTCGAATATGATTTGAGTACAGAAGTGCCAGAACAATTTTATTTTATATATTTCATTTTTAAAGAGCTGAAAACTAGTAAACCGCAACAATCCAGCTTCCCATTTTGTTTTTTGACCTGGACAAATTCCAGAAAAATAAATATTTATCAATTAAAATATCCAGGAATAATTTTTAAAGTATTCTATCATGATGTGTTTGTGCCTTCAAGAGGGAATTTTTTCATACGTGTATCACTTAGCCTGATTAATTTCTGAAATATTAATGCAAAGTTAAGTTCTTTTTAAATTCTCATGGTCATGAAATGATAAAATAGGAGACACGAGCCAACATTCAAGAAAAAATCCCCATGAAATTTTGAAATTAAAATTTATTTTAATATATTAGTGAGTAATTCCCTAAAAATAACAGAAAAATTCAGGCGCACACTTTTGGATACATTGGAGTCGTGGTTATTATTACGGAGAGTTTTGCGCTTCGTTATTTTAAGCCATGACAAATTTTTCTCTCTCTAACGTGAGAGAGAACAATTTGTTCTTGGTAACGCGCTATCATCTGTAAGAAAAATTCTTAGGAGGTATTGTCTGAGGTGTTGTCTTTGAAAACTGCATTCGGAGCCAGACACTTATTTTTGAGAAAAGATGACAAAACCCGAATTGGAGCCTTTAGTTTTGACATGAATTTTTGTGCTGTTTTAAATACTGCTGCTTTCTGAAATGATATTCGTTATAATGTATTTTTTGTTTTAATCAAATAAATATTCATAACCGAGATTTTCCCCGTATTTCGTATTTTCAAAATGTTAATTCTGAGTCTTTTTCGTATATTTTTTTGCACTTTTAGATATTTTTTTTAGATTTTAGTTTATTTTAACGGAGAACCTGTCACTGACCCAGGTTTACAGCGCTTATGACACATAAAAATATTTAAGTTTCTTTTTTATAGCTCTGTTGAACTCTCAAATATTTCTAACGCAGACAGAAAATACTTCCGGTCCTCTACGTAAATCATTTGTGAGGGTTGCCACGCTTCCTGTTGTGGCATTAAGGTCTCGAAAATCCATGATTCACGTCGCACCGCAAGGTTTGGTAATGAACGGGATGTAAAGAGTCACTAATCAGATCGAATAGGGGTATCACGATTGCTTATTCCGGTGGAGGAAAGGGGAGGAATTTCCGCCTTTTACCATGGACTGTCAGCATGTGTGTAAAACTTATAGTCCACTATGATTAAAGGCTATTCGGGTAAAATTAAATATGGAAGGCACCGAAGAAATGAGGAGAGAAACCCGGCTCCGGTTATAGCTTGCTCTTAGGGATGGACGAAAATGGGGTCCAAATAACTGACGGATGGAATGGTCTATATAAGCCGATCTCCACATCCCACCCAAATTTAAAAGACCTATTTTTACTAAAACCTACGAAAAATGATGAGTCAAAATAGTTACATAGCTACGTTCAATGTTATACGAGGGTGGTCTGAAAAGTTTCCGACCCCAGAAAATTTCAGAAAAAATGTCTTGTACCTTTGTTAGGTCGCTATGGTCGAAGTTAATGAATTAATGAATATTTCAAAGTGAAGTCATCTGCCTTGTGGCTAAATCGGCTCAGCACATAAAGCTATAGAATTTTCGGGGTGAGTGGCACCATTGAAGGTACGCGTCCTTCTCTTCCAACGATCCCGAAACGTGCACCCACTTCCAGCGACGAGCACCTCCGTAACTTTCCGATAGTTATTCGAATGAGAACGAATATCCATGCATACGGATTGTCATAAGAGTTTACGAAGATTCCTAAATGGCGTAGCTATTGGAACGGGCCCAGCGCATGTCAGATACATTGACATCTCCTCCCGGCGGAGAGGGCTATCTGCTGCATCGCGCGTGTTTGTGGCGCACTCTGTGAGACGAGGCTGGAAATTCTTTTCCGGTGACCCGCATGGTAACGAACGGAGACGGCGGCGGAGTTTCCGAAGCGACACAGTGGCGGAAATGAGGGCGGCACGCCTCGAATCCTCCTGCATTGCTGCATGCGTTTAATTTCATGCGACGCCTCGTCTCCCCATCGCCTTGACCCCCAAAAAAGTTTGCCTCGGGTTGAAAAATAAAACAAAAAAAGCACTCTGGGAGATGAAACGAAATGGGACAAGCTCACTCCTTGGGCGCATGGCGTTCCCGGGGGTGATGCGATACCTACCGCCTTCAGATGTTTTGATATTAAGTCCTATTACTGTCGTCGGTGATAATTTTGCTGTGAGTCGCACGTCTGATACGCTCTAAGCAGAGTGCAATGAGACGAATTCTTCAGGCTTGACTTCAGGGATCCTCGTCACTTCCATGGCGTGCGAAACGAAACATGTCAACAAGGCCAGTAGCAACAATTTTAGTGGCTCACAAATGAAAAGTCCTTGTCCTTAAGTTTCAAGTATTTCCACTCGAGAATTTCATAATTATTTAAGTCGTTCAGCCGCTAGGGATTGCATAATTTGGTAAAGACGCTTTTTCATGCCTCAAAGCAACAGCATTTAACATTTTGCATTTCAGATTTTTGAAGTGAAAACTAAAACAATCATTCGGATGAGGGAGTGACATTTCGTGGAGAGCCGGCACATGAGTTTATTAGCCTCTTATTTCTAAAGTTTACTTGTACGAGACAATGTGATGTAACGGCAGAGAAGAAAGTTTTTAAATGGAAAAAAAATAATCCTCAGAGGGTAGACTTTCCTTCTCAGTGTTCTTTCTGCCTCCCTAGATTTAGAAAATAAAGGAGAGAAGAATTTTTTCCAACGCTCGGCCGCCTCTTTTCAGTTTTTCTCAGTTGCCGTGGAAAGCAAGGACAACAAAGTCAACGACGTCTCCTCACTATTCTCGGAACGAACGTCTACTGAGGTGTAATTTTTTTCCGCGCTGTTGGAAAACTCGTTGACTTTGCATTTTAGATCTCGGCGTTGGAAAAAATATAAATAAAACAAACAAATTCCACTCTCTTTCCCTCAAGTATGTTCCTCTGTTGCTGTTTCAATGAATCAAGCAACATCTGTCGATGAAAAATGGGCACGTCTGTAACAATTTTCGTTCCAACTCCATAGAGTTCCAATCTTTTTATCCTATGCTTTGTTGAGAAGGAAGACAGTTTTATCGAGTTTTTAAAATTCCATAGTCTCTAAGTTTCCGATAACCCTTGATCAGATTTGCATAGCAATGGTGGTTTATTTTTTTCCAGCATGAGCCAGGCAGTTGCATTTAATATCACGTCATCGGTGCCATCTTTGTTGCGGGTTCTACCAATGGAGAAAGGGGAGGAGGAAAGCTATCCTTACTGTCACTCCAGGGAATGAGTCTGCGTAAGAGATGGAGGGGAACATCACTGACCATGTCAATTTCAAACATTTCAAAAGAGCCGGCCAAAAATACAGCAGACGGACCCAGGAGTAGAAGTCGATAGATAAAGTTCAAATCAACAGGGTGGGATGCTTTTAATTTGTGGAAAGTACACCAATTGATTCCCGCATCGAGATGACGTTGTTTCATAATTATACATTCATAGGAGTACAATGTAACTATAGTTACGAAGTATTTCGAGCCACAACGCGGAAGATCGATAGGGAATTTTAGAGTGACACTCATTTGCTGTGTAATTTAAAGGGAACATGAATCTTCTTCGAGATACGTTCGTAGGTATGTGTAAGATGCATCGAGGTATTCATCGTTGGTTTTCTTACGGTCGTGGATTGTGTGATTTAAAATGAGTATTTAAATCCGTCATGGATTAAGCCAATATCTCTTATTTCATCCTTAGTAATAGTTCAGGGTTTAATTATAAATTCCCTCGGCTTCACAATACAACAATTCTCAATTGACTATGTAACGCTTCGTGGAAAATTTCTCCGCGTTTAAATTTCAGGGAAATCTAATGGATTCTTCTTTAGCTAATTTACTCATTTATTACGACACTAAATCCAAATGGGTACCAATATTCGTCTCATGTTCTAATGTAGCCCAACAAACACGGAGAAATATATTCTCTAAATTATTCCTTGAAATTAACTGCCGCCCATCTATTGAGGCCTTGTGCCCTAAGTTCTCCTCATATATTCACGTAATATGTGATACGGTACACATTTTCAAACAACCGCAAGGCTTTTGTTTTTTTTCGAGTTTCAGGTTTTATCCGGAAACGTTAGATCACGGCTAAAAAATAAATGTTTTTGCTTAATAAAATGAATCCAGACGAACGGGTGTACTCATGTTCACATTAAAGGGGATTAAAAAAAATATATATATATTTTAACTCAAACAAGATAAAAGGGCTTTTAAAAAAATAATTTGGGTGAAATTAATACGCGGATAGATGGTCATCCGAAGCATTCGTCAGTTCTCTATGAATTCCTACTTTGATTTTCCTTAACCGGTCATTCTTTTGAAGATAGAATTAGTGCATGAATCCCACAAATAGGATTCCCTTTGAGGTTTGTGCATGGTGGAAACTCATCCATTTTTAGATCGAAAAAGTAATTTCGTTGATACCACTCTGTAATTGACGCACTCTTTGTTGCAATGACATCAAAGGACGGAAACATTGCTCTTTTCGAGCGAGTTCAATCCAAGAATGAGCTCTGCTTTCCATAGAAATTATTCTTTTGATGTCGTTAATATTTCCAAGGCTTTGTAGTAATTGGATATATTAACTCATATTCAACTCATTTGGAGTGAGAAGTGAGTGATGACCTCCATCAGTATTTGCTGATTACCAACAACAAGATTGATTTGACGAAGCTTTATCCTGGATTCTACTATCCACAAACTCATGCATGTGTTTTTCTTCCGTTTTCCCATCTTCTATAATATATTCTGTTCAATGAATCAAGTATGTGTCTGTAGTTCTTTTCATACCCTCTACTTTCCACGATTCTATGCAGCCAACCAGCGTGCTTTAAAATGTATCGAACGAACTTATCCCCTTCGGTGTTTTACTCGGAAGATTTTTTTACGCCCAGAAGCAGAATTTCTACTTCACTCATTCGAACCGTCCGTTTTAACTCCATCGTCCTCCTGCAGCGCCACATTTTCACGTGATCCCAGCCATCTCTTCTCTGCTCTTACCTGTCTTACATCATTAGTTTCTGTCTCCATTGCTTGTTATTTGCATGCGTGATGCTGAAAGCGTTTATTACGCAGATAATTCTGAGAGAAAGAGCTATGCTGAAGGCATAAAAAAAATTCAGCCGTAAAGAGCCAAATGGCACGAGGGTTACCGCGCGCCATCTACCTGATAAATGCAGAAGAAAAAAGACCCTAGCAGAGTGCTATTTAACTGGACGATAATTTGAGAGAAAATCTCTTCGAGTCAAAAAGGGAAAAATTGGATTAAGTGCTTTCTTTCACGGATAATTTTTTGTATCGTTGGCCAATTTTTCTTCGCGTAGAAAGCCTCCGTGCCTAGATATGCGCAAGGGGATGGACTGTATCCAAGCATTTTTTTCATTTGAAGCCCAATTTAATGAATTACGATTATTTTTATCCAGATTAAGAGGTGGATCGATCGAGATGAAGAACACACACGAGCCTCTGAGATTAGATATCTCTAACTCTTGAGGAGAGGTCTGCCAGTTTCGCTGGTACCTTTCACTCGGGGGTCCTTGCATCTATATGACCAAGTTCATTTGTTATTTCATATTTCGTGCCCTCTGATGTAATGGAAGGAATTTCGTAATTTGGAACGTTTTCCGTTTCATGTATTTCGATCTGTGATATGAAATCTATGTAGAATTCGAAATTTTCAAGCATCTTGCTGTAGCATGAGCTCCCTTGAAAACCGGTGATATAGGTGAGACAGTGAGTATAGTGTCAAACAAACTAGCCGAGCCTTGGCATTAATTATTTTGTGGAATACTTGATGATTAAATTTTAAGATAACTAAATAATATGGTAACGAAATCTGAACGATATGAATTGAAAGTTTTTTATTAAGGCTGTCATCTGCATCCATTTTATCGCTCTAAAATTTTCAAGTCTGTGGACTGTGGTATCCAAATAATAAGGAGATACCTACAGCTTCTTTCAATCATGAGACCCTAAGATCAGAATGATATATCTTAAGGTTAAAGAGTAAATAGGTTTTTTTTCATTTCTTCAAGCCTGTTTAGGCAAGCAATTATATCTTTTCAGTTAATGCGATTTAAAGAAAATTTTGCACAAAAAATTTAGTACGATATGTGCCTCGTCAACCTACAGATCACATGTGGGTAATTGTTTGCCTTTCTATTCGCTTTCTTTGGTTTACGACGCCTCAAAGGGACTCGTCAGTCACACCAACTGGAAGAGTTCTATCGTATCAAAGTAATTTATTGAATAGTACGTGTCCCAGTGAGGGCGTGAGAGGAATTAAAATCTTGCGCTAAAGATCATTAACTAAAATGAATAAGCTTTTTACCCAGGATCAATAAGTATTTTATTAATTTAATTCCTATAAATTCTTTTAGCTGAAATTTTCAGATTCGGGAGATTTACAGGAAAATGCACCTAAGATTTTGTGCTCGGGGCTAAAACGACGGTTTTATAAAAACATATTTATTTTTTACTCGGGAGAGAGAGAGAGAGAGAGTGGGGAGGGGACAGAGCTATGTCTTTACGTCTGCCGTTCTCGCAAGATCCGCCCACGTTTTCTTTGTCTCACACCGAACGATTTGTCTTTATCTCTAACTCCTCTCGGTGAAACTTTTTGCTGACGACGTGAAGCAATTTCACTCTGGCGCACCTGTCTGTGTGATTAATAATCTCGCTTTTCTGAAAATCCGGCGCCAAGCATTCGTAACGAGCGGATCACAAATCAGAACCGGATTTACTGTGCATGCTTCGCTGTAAGTAGCAAAAATTAGATTTTTTCGTGAGATGCATCCATACAATTGCCATACTAATTGCTCAGTGGGTAGGTGGTTTGCTTTTTTTGGAACGCGGAGGCTGGATTTATTTCCAAATGTCAGTTCCGGGCATATTTGGTCAGACGTAGTAATGAGCAAGTTATTTTTTTTAATTTCCAAAGTTTTAGGAGACAAGATTTTCCCAAAGAAATAGGTGATTCAGTTGTGATATTGGATGAATGGTGTACATTTTAAAATTATGGGTCAGAGCTCTCTCCTCTAGAGTACGTGTCTTGTCAGTCCATGTCAGAATTGAAACTAACGCTCATCAGTCGTGAAGAGTAGAATGGCACGAGGAACCAACCGGTGAAACCAGAGTAAACATTGCGATCGTGCTGTATTTTAGTGTCAGTCATTTTTTTAAAGCCGCCTTCTGTAAGTTAGTCGATATATTTCTTTTGGTGCTCTAGGGTGTGGAGATTTGGATTGGAAATTTGATAAAAAGGGTAAAAGTGTTGATATTGGCGTAAACGAGAACTTAATACGAAACGCGACAGCAATTATTGGTTGGTTTTTACATTGAGTCTTAATGAGATACAAGGATAGGTATTCGATAGCAGTTGCAAGGAAATTTAAGTCTTAAATTTGACAGTTTGATTTCACTCCACATTGCAAATATGTATTACGTTACGGTGATTTTCATTAAAAAAATGTTCTTCTGCTTCTTTAATTCTTCCAAATTCACCAGCCCTGAAAAATTTTCACGGCTCCATCTTAATCTTCTCCTTGCATTTCTTCTCTACGGAAGCATCAATCCTTTCCATTTCCCTCTCTGCTTTCCTTAATTTTAAGCCATTACTACGTTCTCTAACTCACCCTTTTTCTCGCCAAGGTGAACGGGGGATAAAAAAGGGATGAAACCTGTGCAGTTGATTTATACGATAATTTAACTTTTGAAGTGTATCCGAAGGATACACGTTTTTGATTAATAGCCGCCTAAAAAGACCTTGTAAAAAGTAAAAGCTATTCTCATGGTCATTCTAAGGAAATGACCGCCGCATCTTTTTTTTTCCTTAATTTCAATTTATACTCTGTATGGGTAGAATTCGAGTTACTCCGCGAAACTATCTCAATAACATTGAACTGCGGAAAGGAACTCCGTAATGTCAAACTGCTTCAATTTGTCCCGCGTTCTAATTTCCAAGAGAATAGTACGCACTTAAATGATACGCCAATGCTGTAAACCCCATCCACTACCTATTGACGTGTACTACAATTCCCGCCTAGAGGCAGTACTGCACAAAATGAGTGATATTTCGTTTCGTACCAATTGCTGGAAGATTTATTTTGTGATCGATGGAATTGTAAAGGAAAATAGTACAATTCATGGAGA
Source organism: Hetaerina americana (assembly GCF_022747635.1). Taxonomy (NCBI): domain Eukaryota; kingdom Metazoa; phylum Arthropoda; class Insecta; order Odonata; family Calopterygidae; genus Hetaerina; species Hetaerina americana. The sequence continues at coordinate 102,259,575 of NW_027286763.1, forward strand.
TTAAGTCTCTTGTGATTATAAGGGAACCTAGGGTGGTATCCAAAAATGTTCCTCAGCATGACGTTCTCCTCATAGGCCCATATCTTCCTCTTTAGAGATGAGAAAGTAAATATTTGGTATTTTGGACCAGTAATACTTTTCAGTTCAATAGAGGACTTGAGTCCGTAATGTATCACGGAAGTAATGATTGTTCCGATGTCACACAAAATAAATTGTCACAGTTCCATTACTATTTTTAAAAGCGGTGATAGCAGTTTCTTGACGTCATTCGGGCCAACGGAAATAATGCCGACTACTTGCCTTGTGTCCGGTACACTTGCAAAACGTGATCCCCATGGGACGGCTTCGCTGCCCACGGAAATTAAAAGGATGTCTCTATTTAATTCACACTTCACCATATTGTTGAAGCAAGCAAAATACACGGTCACCCTGAGTGTTGAAACACCATAGCTCATTGAAAGATGGACTAATAGTTTGAGAAAGTAGCCTTGACCCTTCCGCAGACGCGTGAAGTAAAAAAATGGCATTCTCATCTTTGAGAGCCTCTTAACACGTCTTGTGTTGACACTATGCTTAGTTTGTCGTGGAAATACGTGATTAAATCCGACGACACGAAACCATTTACGTAAGGAGAGCTTTTCGCTGAGCTTTTGGGGACTTCAAATAACCGATCAATTCTTAACAGTTGTCCTCCAGTTAGTCTTCTTTTTCTATTTTACTGGCCATATTTATCCCTATTGTCTTTTTCTTAGCAGTAGTAACTAACTCTTGAGACGATAGTTGTGAATTTTCCCTCAGTCTCAAGAGGAAAAAATATTTCAAAGCAACTTAACGAGATTTAAGTGAATTTTTGTAAGCTTTTACAACCAACTCACGCATAGCTTCGACATATGTTTCATTTTACTAAAATAATGGCATTATCTTTACGCTTCAAAATCAGCCATGAATATAATATTTTTTATCAAGATAGTTTTCCAAATATTAGTACCTGCATGAAGTAATTGAATCAATTCAAGTTTGAAACATGTATAACGAAGAGTTTATCTACTATTCCTTCGAAATTTCTTAAATATTAATGCTTTTCCATAAGGGTTCTCGCTTCACTAGACTAGTGAGGGCTTGCATTGGTTTCTGCATGGGCTATTAGCAAGTTTAACTTCGCTAAAATTCGCTCCTTGGCTCTAGTTGGCCCTCTCTGACTCTTGGGTTGGAGGATCCAAAAGTTGTTCGTTTGGGGTCGGTAGCACAAGTATGCGTATCTGCCTACATCGCAGGATGATAGTCACAGAGTTCATATTCGGAGATTGAATGGAAACTGATGGAAATAATTCATATTTTTGTGTAATTAAGAAGCCACACCATACAGTTAAAAACGGCTTGAGGCACTGATGTAATTTCACAAAAGCAAATAATACCCTAGATTGAGTTTTTCTCACCGAGTCGCATCATATTAATCTGTTCCTTTTCTTGGAATTATTTCAAATCGATTCGAAAAGAACTCTTCATTGCTGAAAGACTTGTTTACAAGCGTAGAAACAAGTTTGAAAAAAGAGAGCTAATATTGAAAATTCAGAATAATGATCAAGGTCTTGATTTGTGCAGCATTTGTTTTTTAGCAAAGCAAAACTCATATGATATTTGACATTTTTCTTGAAGTTTTTCGATGTGAAATTGTTACGTATAACAATGATGCTCCCTCGAAAAGATAGCCTCGAATGGTCCAGGAGCCCTCAGTCGTGGAATATATTTATTTAAATCTGTTTTCTTGAAATATGTATACATTGTATATGTAACCTGTAAACCGATGAGCCTCTGATATTCAATATCTTATTAGATTACCCTTGACCCTTAAAACTTACATATGTAGGGAATTCCATCAATCAAAAAACTTTTATCCCTCACCATAAAATGAGAAATTGACTTCAGTTAATCAATCAACAGCTGTAAATATCTTATTTCTACATAAAAATCACCCCTATTTGTGGATAATTTAATCCGAAATGAATGAAATCCGGTGATTTACTACCGAGTGTATGATAATTATTATCGTCATTCTACGATATACATCTTGAAAGACGGATTCATTTCGTTATTTGGGAATATCATCACATTCATCAGAGGAGGAGCGCATTTTAATGGGCAGAATAGTGTATAGAATTCGTGTTGAAGATGAAATGTATTAATTCATTTCGAATGATGTTATTAACATTTTAACCCATCGAACACGACTCTTCATTAAATCATGTAGATACACACTCAATTAATCTCGAGAAAACAATCCATTTTAGCTTCGAATCCAATAACCGTCTCAAGTGCTCAAGAGACGAAGATGAGGAAACAGTTCCCGATACTTGAATAAAAGAACTCGAGGGCTTAAGTTTTCAGCTCGGTTCTCAATGGGACTGAAATTTCAGACTTTTACGCTTCAAAGTTGCATGCTCGGCGTTTGCCTTCAATCGCGGCATGCAATCACCTCAAGAGGGTTCGCTGTCCTTCGAAATGGACACGTCGGGTGAGGGTATTCCCCTCTCCTATCCGCGTAGGGTCCCTCTTGAGTTCCACGTCATTACCCGACCGGACTCGAAAAAATGAAGGCCGTAAAGGCGGGCCAGGAACGCTTTACCTCCTCCACGTTACTGCTGGCGGTTGTACGGGTGGCAGGGGGGACGTTTGGGTGTGGGAGGGAGGGCGTCTGAAGTTTTCCTCAAGCCCCTTCCGATCCTCTTCTCTTTGCCAACCGTTGGCTAAACCTTCGCAATAGCTTAAAAGCGCCTTAATTAAAGGAGGTCCACCCTTTAGGCAGTGACGAGTAGGGTCCTGGCGCGATGATTAAGCGGATCAGCTTTAATTGATCCGCACTCGTTCTCATTGTGTTCTTTCGTGACGATTCTTGAACCACTTGGGGAAAAAATCAGCCTTTTCACTTTGGTTTTCAATCAATAAGCCTTTGTTTAAACCGTAAAAAAAGAAACGTTATTGGTAATTTTGCTTTTGCCTAACACTGGGCAAGGGAATACGAACAGACTTCTGAATAAGATGATGAGACTTTCGCAAATCTGAAAATATTTTTCTATGAGAATTTACTCGGGTTGCGTGAAAAAAAAAGATAATTTGGTCAAAGAAGTACATCGACATAGCAAACTTGAAATTAAAATAGCCTTATCAATTCTTAGCTTTTATTATTTATCATTTAAATTATTATACCTTTAATATCTAACCCTAACAATACAAATATAATAAAATATTGATGTCAACTAAATTGGGATCACTTTTGTACTACGAAAACCGAATTTTATTTTTATGCCTTTTTAGGTACTTCTAGGTTTGAATAGGATTGAAAACTGCGTCTACTTGCTCAAATGGAAAGCTTAGTATTACCGGCCAGGACTTCTGCGTGTGGCCTCAAAGCCTTTTGGTCGGTGAATGCCGTACATTCTACTCTTCAGTATCTGAAAGGATAGGTTGTGAACGAGGATGCTTACTGGGATTGTGAACCCAAAAGTCTACGCGCATGCCCCTAGTCTCTCTGTGCTTCAACCACAAGATGTCTTTAAAAGAAAGTATAAAGAAGTGCTCCATATCACACACCATTTTTATGTCTCGACTTTGCGAATAAAAAAGAGACATTTGGCACTCCGAAACCACTCTGCATCTCCTCACAAGGGTGAGTCGACGAAAATACGATATTTCGGCCTTAATTCTGGCAGTAACTTCGGCAAAACATCTGTTGGGATGAGATGGTGAGCTCGGGGAAGGAAATATTGGAAACTATCCTTTACGTGCCTTAAGCGGGACGGTTCGATCCGATGCATTATGCGGCGTGAGAGTGTGTGCCGCACTCGGCATTTCTCTCTCTCTCTCTCTCTGCCGACTTATCTCTTTCTCCCCTCCTCCGTGATTTCTGTCCTCTGCTCCTTTTTCCTCCCTCTTGGAATTTTACGAGCTCTATCCCCGGCATCTTACCTCGTTTTCATCCGGACTCCCACTTTTACGCTCGAGGCGAGGGGGAGGAGAGGTGGGGGGGAGGGGAGGGAGTCGGAATTTTCTTTCTCTTCGTCTCCTTCCTCCCCCTCACTCTTCGCTATACAGGCGATGTGCTTGGCAGCCCTCTTCCGTGTGTACGCACGTATCAACGTGCTTGTGTGTGCGCTCCTTCGCTTTGCCAGGGAGCTAGAAGGATGAGAAAAATCCTCCTGGCCGACCCCTCCGACTTGGAGTGGCGAGCTGGATGTAAAGAGAAGAGGGAAAGAAATGGAGGAAGAAAGAGAAGCCCGCTCCGTCGACGGAAGAAGTCCTCTTATTTGGCCATTGGATGCATTTGGTATTCCGAGAAACTAGTGGCTCACGGTGAAGGATTCATTGTTAGAAGATTACGCACAAGGCGAGACATACATATAACTTTAATCATACAACTTTCAACATTTGCCTGCTAAGAACGCTCAATGAAATAAACTTGAGGGGATTCCTTTTTGTCGGGGATAAAACGGAGGATTTGCTGGGAATGGACTGTTACTTGTACAAAACCCAGCGTAATTCCTTGATGCCTTACAGGGAATGCAATAATATACGAATTATCTATTAATCAATCTATTTATTTCACGAATCTGGTGCATTAATGTCTCATCTGTCCAATTGAAAAATCGGGATCAAACTGATATTTCTTCTCCTTTCCGTTTCTCTATTGTGGTGAGGCACGTCAAAATATGCGAGAGGAAAACAGGAACTTTTACAAACCTAATTTCATTACGAGAAATATTTCGAAGAGAAATAAATATCCGCTAAAGTTTCAATGAAATGAAAACTGAACGAAAACTTGAGGTTTTATTCGTGTTTTATTTTATACCGGAGATCCGCAAAATTTTTATTCAATCTTCCAATTAAGATTTTACAAAGTTGAAAGCCTGAAATCGTGGGTTTCAATAAAATTCCTCAGAGCGGAAGAAATATAAGCATTTAATGTCAACGAATCTCCACCTCTGCGCTAATCAATAGTCATTTTTCTTATATATTTTTTTATTTTAGGGCACAACTCACAAGATTAACGCTTCTGGTGTTAAATGACATTGATACTTCCTAATTAATTTATCCCGACGTGGGCAATTTAGGCGTTCAAATCAATTGAATTTGATTGAACGTGTATTTGATTGAATTCGTTTTATCTGCTCATCGCCTTTTCTGCGAATTTATACTTCCACGGTACGCGTGGATGCCAAAGAAATTCTTTCTAGCTCACCGACGTAAGTTGTACTGGACATTCCTGAATGACACACTGGGAAAACCAAGATGCTTTTCACTTCGGCGTTTCTACTCACCAAGGAATCCAATGAACACCCGTTGGAATATATTTCTTTGTGATCAATTGCATTCGTTTACACCCATCAAATTATGTGGAGAAAAGTAGTGTCTCCAACAGCTAGGGACGTACTAATTTGAAAAAATAATAAGAGAGTAATAAATAAATAGCAGAATAAGGAGAAATAAATATTTAATCCTGATATCTATCTAAAAGGAATATGTGTATAATTCCACCGGATGGGTACATACAGGGTATACTGTATAACTGTATATTGGGACCTCCCGGGCTAGACCGGTAGGCATTGCACCTGGATGATAACCCAAATATGAAGGGTTCTAGTGCCTGCCGCCTTTGGCAACGGTGTCCTGTAAATTACGATCTTTCAATTCAGTTGATCAATCCAGAGGAAGACAATGATAAATTAGGAGTGACTTATCGGGTTTTCAGAGTAGCACAGGCCATAAATGTTGTCCGGAAAGGAAAAAGAAATCCAGGATAGGAATTCTTCGCTGAAGTTATTAAGATATCTGAGAATAGATATCGTCTTCCGAATTGGAGTGTCCTACGGCGGCGTCCTAGATCTCGTATCTGACGTACGACAGTATACCAGAAATAAATTTTAAAATATTTCGCCAACCAAAATTTGGGACAGCATGACGCATTACTGCAATGAATCTCTCATTCCGTTTCGTCTAACGTAAATTACTTCTCAGAGCCAATCTAGAAGGACATTTCATAGTTTGTGAAATGAGAAATAAATGTCCCGATTGCTCTAGCGCTGGAATACATCTAGGAATACTCTATTATTATTATTAAGATTACAATTTTTAGGTTAAGTTTCAAATTAGCATAAATCAACGCCCAACTCCATCGTTATAATGTCATTCTCCAATGAAGATAAATGCGAAATTTTCAAAATAACATATACGTCACTTTAGGTTTTAGAAGCAAAACTATAAAAAAAGTCCATATTCTGCTGAATATAGCAACTATAATTTAAAAATACTGTGTTATTCTTCAGAATAATTGTTTTGACCATTTTTATGGTTCTAACCGAAATGTTTAATTAAACAGTAAGCATTATTTTTTAAGATTTCTTTTATAGTTTTAAAGGTTGTAATTAACAGACAGGTTAAATCCACGAAGATTTCAAAGATGCTTAATCATTTCTTCAAAATACTTAATCCTTTCCAAACTCGCTTTGTTAGGTACAGCGAGGTCATAGTGCCTTAACACTGGAAATTTCACTATAGTTGGCAGTGTTAGATTATCCATTTGTTTCACATGCATTAACGGAGTTTTTACAAAATGCCCTTACCAATAATGCTGCGTGGGTTTAATGTAACGACCAAGATGAACGTTTTAAATAAATTATCCCCGCATGAGTTATTTTTCAGTAATTTGTCGCTTATTCAGGACTCATTTTATAACAAAATAATTATTAATCCAATTCAGTTCTTAATCGATACTAAGGCAGGCATTTTTGATCACATGTAATTTATATACTGCGTAGACTTGAAACTGACTGAAGCCGAAGCAGGCCATTGCGATTCTTATAATTTATTGTGCACCTCCTAAAAAGGGGTATTATATGCAAAAACAGTTACCATCGCTTGCGATTACATATGTTGGACCAAATGCCTTCCTGTATCTAACCCATGCCAATTCTATGATTTTCGTATTATGATGAGAGTTTTACGTGTTGGGTGATGCTGTGTCCTTTGGATTCTTCAGGTGAAATTCTTACCGTGAAGTGGGTAAACGATCAATTTAGGAACGAAAGCGGGTGCACTAGAAAGAGAAATCCACCACCCTGACCTCGTTGCCTTAGGGTCAACTTCGGTGTGCGTCAATCTCTCTCTCTCTGTCCTGACGCCTTAAAACCGAGACACTGATTTCAATAATTTTTATCATTTTTTCCAGGAGGTTTCTTTCTGATCAGAGCTACGGAATGTTCTCATTCTAAGTGTTCGAATCCGCCATCGGCAAGAAATCAATTATTTTTTTACATACAGTTGTTTTTTAATCGCACCTATGAGTTGATTGTGCTGCTGAGGTTATTTAAAGTGCAGATATGTGATTTTGCCAAAATAAACGTTGTTATAATATTTATGAGAGAAAATTTACATTGTTTAAAATATTTCCATAGCACCTACCATTCCGCAATTTCATAAAAAGCATAAGAAATTTATCAGGCCACATGTTTTTCTATTTATATTCACCAATTGTTCATATATCAACCCAGAACCCGGTGGCTGAGTTGGAACTTCGAACCGACTGATTATGATAAAAGAGTTTCGGAATTAAAATTCCATTTCTCTTCAGAAATTTGTGCTTTTATTAGCGCCAACCAAAAAATAATTAATGGCCATTGGGTATATTTCGGAATTACGATGTATTCTAAGCAGGATGAATAACATTATTGGTTTTGAATATGATTTCCCCTGCTTGGACTTTTTTCAATTCAACTTTTACTTGCACATTCCCAAGATGATGACTATCTGGCAATTACTACGCTTCTGTTTATGTTTTCTGGGGAACGTAGCTTAATTTTAATGTGTGAACTGGCGGATCCATAGGTAGCGGGAGGTAGAAGAGGGAAATTTGTACCTTCTCCACGATCCCCTTCGGCACTCCACAGTGTGGGTCGTCGAGAAATTTTATAACTACATTCCAAAATCCAAAAACATCTTTTTATATAGTAAAAAATTTAATTGTAATAACTTTCGAAGTCTTGAAATAGCAGCCTACCCAAAATTCACTCCCTTTCTTATGACCCCAGAGATTATTGGAATACAATTAAATTAATATATTTTGAAGTAGATAGAGAATTGGCTGAAGTTACCGCACAGCTGGATTCTGCTTCCCTTCATATCCCACACCTAATGCGTATTTTTATGACCGCAGCAGCCAAAAAACGACATTAAGGCCGATTACTTGGTATTTTTTTAACGTTCTCTCCGTCATTTTCGTATAACTGGCAGTAAAAATACGAATTAAAAAAATATATATGTATCCAATTTAAACTATTTTTCTTAAGTTTTCCTCTCAAAGCAAACGGTTAATATCCTTCGAACAATTAAAGAGCACAACTCATCGGAGGAACACAGACGTGTTTTCTTATGTGATGGCCTAAAATTTAATTAGGTAATCGAAGAAGTTTGCTTTGATAGTAGATTTTTTTTCCTACTCAGGCTAAGGTTAACGTGTGTGCTTGCGTGTATAATCTATCACTGAATTACCTTCAGGTTTTGTTCGTGACAGCAGCGAAAATAAAGAAAACGACTTATTCGGCCTTAAGGACGTCGTAGAGGCAAGCGGGATACTCAACTGTGCGCTCTGCGTTATTGAGGGCCGCTAAAAGTTATCCACGGCTAACAGCCATTGGTGTTTTGATAGGGAAATGCTAAGTCGCCGTCGCTCATGACCCATATTTCGAAAATAGACGCGCTCTAGTGATCGCGTACGGTACACACGAGTCGGCCTCAGCGAAAACGTGATTTCATCCGATCCTTCTCCTTCCGTCCCCTTCTCCCTCGCCCCTCCACTCGTTTCCGACCTCGCACCTTCGAGGGCGACGCATTTGCACTTTTTGTTTTTTTATGAAAAAAAGAGGTGTGTCAATGAATTAATGGGTCGATATTTGTCGAAGTCATCAGCACCCTTCACCCCTCAAAGTTCCTTCATTTTGCGCGGGCTCCCACATTAACAGGCGACGTATACGGTCGTCTCCCACACGAGCGAGGTCAAATTCACTTCCGCCACCAATTGACTGTAGGAGTATATTCAGTCTGATGCGTAGAAATCAGTATCTTGCCTGCTATTTAGTTAACCTGAGGTATCCAACATCTATCATCATACGTAGTACAGGAATTTCACAGCGCGAAAGTCATTCGTCTTAACCGGGATTATTTTTAAACTATGAAATTTCGGCTTTTCGGTGCACATCAGCGAATGACTCCGTTGAAGTAACTGTCGCGGCATCTTCCGCAGTCATTTGAGCATCCACCGGTTGCCTATCTTCCTACAAAGGTAAAAATGGTTGGTCATGACGTCAATAACAAGATGTCAGCAGATATGATAGCAACGTACGGATGTACTTTTGTCGCTTACTTGAATCAGTTTTCCTAGCATGAAAATAACCTGAGGCGTGATCATTAGTATTTCTTTCTCGCTGTAGATATCCATGACGAGATTTTCCTCTTCAGTAAAGTTTAACGATCACGGATCTCACGATCCAGCTCCAGTGATTCGTGATGAGCGAGCTTTAGGCCGGAATTCTTATAAAGAGATTTGAAGGATATTGAGAGAATATTCATTATCCATCGTGTGGTTAACGGTATTGTATTTTGAAGATCCATGATCGAGGCTTCTAATTTATTATCTGTTGGCAACCCTTCTTTATCAAACAAATGAAATGTTAATAAGAATTTATGTGGATCATATTTTCTCTCCTTTTATGCCAATAATAATCCACTGAGGTCAACTTCGATCGATTTAAAATCATAAATCAAATTTTGTGCCGGGTATTTTTTCATGTACATATTTACACCTTTAAAGGCATCGGAAGGTTTATGCTGATGCGAAGAGTATAAATTGATGTATGGAAAATCATGTTGGCTGAATGACTTCAATACAAAATTTGAACGAGACAAAAATAACGGTCACAAGTGCTCTAAATGCTCGTTCGACTCCAAGGTTGTTACTGAAGTGCTAATAATATTGACATCTGAACTCTCATTTACATCAGCGTAAGATGTAGAAATTATATAAAGGTCATTGGGATGCTTTCGATCAGCCGGGCTGTCATCTGTGCAGCGCGTTAGAGAATCGTCTTGTTTGTCGAGCACTTGAAGCGTGAACATGGCAGCGGTACTTTGCTTAATCATTCAGCTGATGAGAGAAACACTTATTTGATGAATGCAAAAAATTGACTTCCAGGAAATTCTCCAGAGAAAATCAACCATCGTCACTTCATGTTGACTCACCCAATATCGGCACTCGAGAAAATTTCAATTGACTCGACTCCCCCCGAGTGTGGCTCTAATTTCAATGCCGTCTTTCTTTCGAAGGAAGGCGGACTGAACTAGAATATCCACATTATGGACTGAGAAATCCTTCCTCCTTTGATAAGCGTTGATGAACATGTTGAACTCACCTGCAAAGATAAATGAAATGCCGTGTTAGTACACAAGTATTAGAATGAAAAGATTAGGCAAATTATTGTTTCAAAGAATATCATCAATCACTTTCCAGAAATTTTCAACTCTTTGAAAATGTCATAAGTAACATGGAATAAGTATGGTATTGCTCTTATTTTGAAAATACCAAATTAATATATTCATTTACTCCAGGAAATATGTCAACATTTGTAAGAAACTCTATAAAATCTTCGCTAGGTCTCAAAAAATAATTATTTCCCATATTCAAGGATCATATTGGCATAATATTTTGGAATACATTCCGCATTTATGAATGAGTAATTATTTTTCGCTCGTATGTCAAATTTGCTCAAGAAAAACTCATGTATTTACTTATTTTAATATAATTTAATATTCAATATGTACCCCCAAAAACTTATTTTTTCTTATGTGAATAATTCGTCCAAATACAGTATCATTGGAGACGCTCCAATAGTTATGGCGATGCGTCGCGAATTTTAGCCCTATGCTGCTGGTTAGACAACGCTTCCATTTGTGTCGCGGGAAATATCCACTCATCTTCTATACGCTATCTTCGCTTTGCTTGCTAAATCTGGGAAATATCTATGATATCCGAATACCATACCATCACGTCTCCTTCATCCCGCCGTACATTTCCTTATACTTGAACTTAAACCATCCCTGAGGGTGAATATTGTTCCGGACTTGTCCGTGGAATTCCACAGACGGAGAGACTTGTTTTATCCGCTATCATTAAATCATAATCCCCTCACCATTTTGTAGGGGATACTCGAATGTAATCGATTTTAGTTTGTAGAATGTGAAGATGCGAATACTATGACGCATTATGTAAACATGCGTCGGATTAATGGTTGCCCTTGCCGATGGCTCGCCCACGCCTATGATCTTTGAAATAATGTACCTAGAGAAATCTAAATACGTGTATTTCCCAAGATCGTTTCCCCTATTATTTTAAGTGTCCTATCAATCATTCACTCACCAAGAAGAGGGCCAACGCTAATAAATGGATGCTGTGTTTTGTTCTTTGAAATTGTTGAAGGATTTTCAATTCGTGAAACTTAATCTCTATGCGTGGTAACAACTTTTTAATCTTCTTTAATGAAGCAGTACACATTAGCACAACTTGCTACTCAAAATAATGCTCTGAGCACCGGCATCCTTCAACATAAACATCTGGACGACACGATATGCCGAACCCACCCGAAGATTTCCATCTACGTAAAATGTGGACTCGGTGCTCCTCAGAATAAATGTCGTTGGAAAAATGAGTGGGACCATCAAATTAGAATGAGATAAGGGCCAGGTTATGTCCTACTTTCCATCAGCGAATGTATACAACTTTTTTATCATCCTAGATATGCGCAGGGACCAAATTTTCAAGAGTTAGCGTTTCAAGAGGTGATATCACTCATTGGTAAGGAAATAAGAATGCAGTGGGCGTTGACTTTAACCTGATACCCAGTCCCAAGTGCCAAAAATATTACCTCTCCGGAGAAATGACGACTTCCCGTAAAAGTTTCACCCGGGGGTTAAATGGTGCATTTATGATTTGTGAGGAAATGTGAAGTAACACCTTCAGAATTTATTAAAACATTTTAGAATGTCCCTGATCAAGTTTCACACCCGAACTGCGTAGATATACCGCATCATTTTAAAGTTGTCTCACTTGTTTTCTTCTTCAGCGGGAATCTCCACGGAGGAAAAAATCGCATGCTCTTGACCCCGTCATACAATAGTTCTTACGAAAATAAAGAGTGGATCCCAATGGTTCTTTAATTTCATGCTTAAGTGCGTGGATAACTGTAACGATCCGCTCGCTTGCTGGAGGTTTCAAAGCATGGAATTGGGTTGATTCCAAATACTCAATTCAAGAGTGCTGTTAAGTCGGAAAATTAATTATTTGGCACGCGATGAATCTGTGTAACGATGCGCCCTTAGATTTCCTTCATTTCTCGTGGGTCTGCTCCGCTCCCACTCCAAAGACAATTATCAAAATATGGCCACGACTGCGATCCTCGAAATATTATAATCACTTCACTACACAATGCACTGAATCCAATTACCTGATGAACCTTTTGTAAAGTAGCACGGCGTCGATGATAAAAGTTTTATTGGTCTCTGTCGGCATTAAATTTGGTCATAAATGTAATGTATAATCATAGAGCTCGTGTGTTATGCGACGCACAAAACTAATCTGGAAAAGCTCTTTACGAAATGCGGGTACGGTGGGGAAGTCGGGGTTAATTGGAGCCCAGGGTCAAGCCAGTACAGCACCCCAATTTATTGACGTAGCGAATAATAAAACTGGCACGCAACCAAAATTTTAATCAGCCGGGGTCCAAATGTACGAAATCAGAGAGTTCCTAAGCTATCTTCACATTGATTGAAGTCTCCCGATGTCGAAAATTGCTTAGAGTGTAAAAATAAAAGGGCTTCCACAGTTTTTACTCAGAGGTAAGAGTGGAGGAGAAAGAAGAGGTGGTTGGAGGGGGGAGGGCGTTCCACATCCATGGCAAGCAGAATGAAATTTAATTTCGGACTTCTCTGCGAGCGATCCGCTTACTTCAAGATGCGGAGAAGGGAGTCGCGACTCAGCAGTGTCTTTCTTACGTGGAACCGCCCAATCCGGGTCTCCTGACCGAATTGTCGCATTGGGGTTGCAATGCGGATTTTGACGACATCGTGGCGTGACGGGCGAAGTTTTGATCCGAAATAAGCGAGAGCTAGCGAGTGAAAAATAAAAAAAAACGCTTATGGGACGAAAGCATATGCCGTAGGGAAGAAATCGAATCCATTAATGTTCTTCTTTTACATCCGCTAGAACAATCAGAATTCTATGCTCTGGAATTAAATGGCATTTAGCAAAGCTAAGCATTTTCAGTGGAGGATGATGACTCCTTAAATAAACAAGTGACACGAAGAATCCTTCCATGCTATCGTTTAGTTTTATTTCTAATTAACTACTCTTGAAACCTGTCACTCTCATTCGTTTTCAGTTACTTCTGAGGAACATCCCAGTGACTGGGCCAGGAGAATTCCCTGGAATTCAAACCTATCAGTTCTTTAAAGCGATAAAAGGGATGATGAAATTTACTCATGTAATGTGCGTGCGATCACTTTGGTGAAGTACTACAGTACTGCACTGATGCAACATAAGGAATGAATTTTTTCGAGTTATTGACTATATTTTGGTTACAAAGAGATATCTTAAGTCCTGTTGGTCTATACAGATGTGTTCTTAGGAATGATTTGACAGTTTTATGAGAAATTTTATTATATTGAAGACCTTTTAGCATAATAATTAAGATCATGCTGTCATTCAATTTCATAAATCTATTAGTACTTCATAATTTCATCAAACTGCGTGCGTTCTGAAGCAACTCCTTTTTGGTACGTGTAGATTATGGGAGTGGTCCAAATATTGCACATGTTGGGGGCGTGCAAGATATCAAATTCTCGAGAAATATCGAATAGGAATCTGACACGGTTACGCAAAATGTTTGATTTAAGAAGTTACAAGGCATCGGGGTCGAATGTTCTTATTTATCAATGAAGATTAAGAGTATTGATGATTTAATCTTTTTCATCTTGAAAATAATATCAACGGAATACATGAAATATGAACAATGTATAGCGCGGTAGTTTTATATTATAAAATTAACAATACCTTTCAAACCGCTTTTAGTAATTGTTATGATAATATTTCTATGCAATATCTAGGTACAAGTAATGTGCACACGTAAATCTGACCATAAAGATCATACTAAGCTAAGATCATACCTAGGCTAAGGCATACTTCCACGCTAGTAAGCAATGTAATTGTTCTGAAATCATCTAATTTATTGTTTTTGTCCTCAATGGAGGAATTTTGCCAAGCCTCATTTCAAGAAATTTAGAAATCGATATGCATCCGAGTGGTTAAGTGCACCCTTACCATAAATAGGGTATTGAAAAAAAGTGTTGTCCCCGGCGTAAATTTAAGGAATTTACATAAAATATTGAAATGAAATTATTGAATTTGTAATTCCAAGAGTTTGTAATTCTAAGAGTGTGTGGTATAACAAAGTGAATAATTTCATTTCATTTTAATAGGGTATTTTTCGGTGCGGATATTCTTCTGAGTACGGGTGCGTGTTTCCCGACGTCCACACTGTAGCACATATTCTTCCTTTATAATCTTTCGAGATGGTGACGCAGTGCTTTATGGCGAGAGGACTCGGGAAGGGGACCTCGGAAAGGGAATGACGTGCGGTAGTTTTAAAGAGGCTCTGCTGAGACCGTGACGCTTTATGTCCACAAGCAAGACTGGAAATTGGACCCATATAATCTACCCACTTCGAGAACTGGGGATGCATTAGTTTGGTTGTAACTGTAAATGTTGAAGTGTGTTAATGGAGAGTCCACATTAATATGTGGCCTGAAGCACAATGGCCACTGGGATCCCTTACCTGTGAATAAAAGGAAATTGGACCAAGTCTCTACCATTAGCGAATTACCTGTATTGTGGGCAGATATGGCATAGCAGTAATTAATGCGATTGAACTAAAAATATTCTCCCACCAAACGGAACTGATACCTATTGACGCATAAACATGTGACGTCGACCTTTCGTGTTATCGTCATTTTCCATCTGTAGCACTGCAGAACCCAGAGTTGCCCAAAAATCAATAAACGGTGATTGTCCGTGAAATATATCGAATGAAAGAAAAATAAGAGTGGCATAGCTTCGGAAGAGATATCTTTCTTCCCCCTTTACGAGAGTTTTTTTTCTTGAGCAAGCCGCCTCTTTGACTTCAAGACGATAAGAGAACGCAAGAGAACATTTTTGAGTCGTGTGTTCGAAATTCCATTGAAATTCGGGGCAAAACATGCAGCGACCCACAGAATAAGTTAACTGTTACCAGAGAGTGTCAATTTGAAAATTTGCACATATGGACACGAAATGGAAGATTAGGGAATGGTAAATGCTTTCGGATTAGGCGGTTAAAGCGAATCCGCCCAATCGTCCAGCTAATCAGAATGTTTCACATCCGTTGAAATTTTATCCTCTTGGTTTCACGGATGATGTGTAGTGAAAAAATAAAATAAAAATCTTCGAAAACCGTTATGGAGTGTTGGTAAACATTTAGAATTTTTCGCCCAACTATTTTTGCCGAACATTGAGGAGAGGATTATATTAGGGAGGGGTTGAATGATGTCTCACGTAAGGGATGCATTATTGTTTTAACTGCATGACCAGCATCGTGACGTGACATGGGCAGTTAATTACGGATGTATTTCCCAGGATCCGTAGAAATTGTAAAGGACCCGTTTTAATTAAAATCATTCATGTTGCTGATGATGATGGACAGATAACCATTGCTAGTGATGAAAAAATAATTCACTGGGTACGCACTTACATGGATAATTTTAATCCGAGAAATATCCCTTTAAGCGATACCAGGGAAATACTGAAATAGACACTCGGGCATGCTGTTGTAACTTCCATTTAGTCATTTTCAAAAACCTCTGGGAACAAATTAACTGATGCGATCACTATAAACTTTGTGTTAAGTTTTTAGGACGGATCCATCAATCCCATTGGTAACCGTGCCTAACATCCATTTCATGGTGCGCACCCCCGAGTGTAGTCAATTATTCGTCTGTAGGAATAAAAACGTGCTTTAATTAGATTTAATTTTAGATTAAAGCATGCTTTCTGTTATGCAATGACTTTCGGTTAGGTATTTGAGTTTTCACTTTCAAATCCTGGAATAGAAAACTTTTTTTTTCACTGTCAGGTCTCGAAACAAAAAGTTTGTAGTCAGGGTAACTTTCCATTTATACTCAATACACTATCTCTGTACTTTCCATTTGCATTGTGATCCCCCAAGGGCATTTGAAATACTGTTCCCACCAACAAAAAAATTAGGGATAGAAGAATAGACAGAAAATCCTAACTACCTATCGACGATAAACATTTTGAATGGGTAACATCATTTCATCATATTTTGTCATCCGCTTACTTCACTTTAGAAATGCTTCCAAGTGAATTTACGACACCACATATCATGTGACCTTCTAAAGCAGGGCATTCGGCAACATTTTTGTCGGAGGCCGGATTGTCAGGTTTCAAAGCTCTTGTGAACTACATGCACCCGTAATCGGCCATCCACGACGAATAAAAAGCGCGGAGTTTTATTGTGAATTCAAAGGCATATCGTCCAGTATCCTTCGGGCCTGATTAAAAGTCTTTCACGGACCGCAGGATGCCATTCGTTGGTCCGAAAGTGCCGCGACAACCAGCTCGGAGGAGACCTGCGGTAGTAGGCGGTAACCGTTTTGCCACCGTACACTCGACTCTTCCCCTCTTCGAATTACTCCGCGCAACCGAAATCTTTCCGCGAAAGCGGCTAAGCAGTAAAAGCGGAAACTATAGGGAACGAGAGCGGGCGACATAAAAAAAAAGGCAAAAACAATCGACGACCGTTGGTCACTTTCGACAGCGGTGGTTCTGCAGGGACGGTTGCCGCCAATCGCGCGTGCTGGCTTGAAAGAGTAACAGGTCAAGGAGGGTGGTGACTAAGGGGCGGGGGGGGGGGAAAGGAGAGTAGGTTGGGGAGAATGCGGCGAAGTCCACCCATTGTGCTCTATTAGTCCCCTCTCCCTCGCCGACTACTACTCTTTTTTTTCCATGCACTATTCCCCTTGGGCGAGACTCTCAAATTTACACACACACAAACACAAATAGCAGCGCGACCGCGTATACAACTGGGCAAAGGACCGTGAAATGAGCATTTATTTTTTTTGCTCTGTTAGATTCATCCGATTCGCGAAAACCTCATCGCTTTGGGCAATGGAATCGTTTTTGCTGAAATATATACATGCAAGTACGTGCATTTTAGAGCGGAGTTCTACTTTTGCGGAGTAGAGATATTAATCACGTGTAGGGAAGAATGTTTGCGTGACCTAGGTGGCTTTGCTAAGAAACAGGTATATATTAATGTTGCATCATCATCGTATTCCTTGCTCAGCTTTGAATTTTTGGATCGATTTTAATTATTTTTTGGCGAACGTAGCCCACTTCCTTAATGGCCGAATAATAGATTTCAAAAGAATGTTCTTTCAATTACCATTTTCATGGGTTTTGGAAATCCAAAATTGAAGGCATCAGCGAATACATATTGAAATAATTTTACTTATCTCGATTAATTATTAAAATATTTTAGTCATAAATAGAATGTTAACATAATTAAAGGGAAATCGATTCATGGAGTATTTTTATGATGTGGTGGTTCCAACTTTTTTTTCCTGATTTTCTTTGAATACAAGAAAATACCACGAATTATTTTATAATAAATGTAGACCCATGCTGAAGGGATGGGTAAGGCCTTGTGATCTATAGTTTTAATTCAATGAATACGGAGAGGGCTGTAAAAATTACGGCTTGCGAGCATTTATGAAACAACATTATTTCCAGACCTTGGGCACTTCAACTTTTAATTCACAACGTTGGTTTAATGAATATATTTATTTATTAATAATATTCGTCTGAAATTTGAAGAAAGAGATGCTTTAATTCATCTTGACTTTGTAATGGAAAACATTGTAGTATTTTTGATGGCTTAAGAAACCAAAATGGGTCATTAATGGTAAACAAGAAGAATTTCGTTCAATCTATTTTTAGACACCTGAATTTGTATATATTTTGGAATGAAAACAAATAATTCCGACCACCAAACATTGATGTCAGAATGATCACTGTATTTGAAAGTGGGATTTGATCGTCCAAGCCCGTAAGTGAAAGTGACATTCTATGATTATAAGAACAAATGCAGGCAGGGGTATTAATATATTTTCCCGGAGATAGATGAGAGATTTTTGAACCTAATGATGACGACGTTCAGCCAGCGGATGTTTTTAATTTAATAGTGTGCGAAGAATTTGGGAAAAAGTGTTTATGCTTCACAACACCTCCACCATCAATGAAATGCGACGAGTGAATTTTAAACTACAGCTTAGTCTTAGTTTAGCAAAAATAGGAAAATCACGAATTTGGAGAATAGCGTGTTGCTGGCCACGTCTGATTTAACGGAGGAAACGCTGTAATGAGGCCCCTCAGGGCTTAAAAGGAAACCAAATTACCTTCCACTGGAGCACGCAGGGGTAACAACGAGTGTGCATTTGTACACGTCGGAGCCCTGAGGAGATGCATCGTGCGCACCCATTGCAGGGGGAACGTAGATGAGGGGCGAGGTGTATACGTACTATGTATGTGGAGGGATCCATGTGTGTCAATGGCCGTTAAAAGGCCAATCAGTGGAGCCAGTGGCCCGCGGGAGAAGCCAAGCAGACCGTGAGAGGCGGGAGTCGAAATCGTCCCGAGTTTTGCGGCCGGCAGATGTGAATGCACCGGATGACTCACCCACCTCACCCTTCCTCCCTCTCACCCTCTCTCCTACCCCCGGGCCCGCTTCCCCCTACACGCCTCCCTCTTTTGTTTCGATCGATGAGCACCGGCTCGGCCTAGCCGACGGTGGACAACACCTTCCGCGCCTACCCCTCGCCATCCCCCGCCCAGACTCCCCCTAAACCCCTTCGCATGCTGAGAGGCAGAACTTTTTAAAATGATATTTGAGCATGAGAAGAGAGGGAGTCAGCACAGTTTCTCCCCTCCTCCCAATTAGAATTTATTTCTCAGTAATTATCCAATCAATTTCAGATTCTTGTCTCGGCTAGTCGTGGCCACTTGTGAGTTCCCCCATTCACCCTTCTAACCACACGCCCGGGGGTCGTTTGGTAGGGTAGATATTTCCTCCACTCCCCCGCAATCGAGATAGATAATTATCCCAAGAATGACTTTCTTTTTATCAGCGTATCGGCGCATTTTGATTGAAATTGCTGCAGATGTATGTATGTATGCGTATATATATATATATATATATATATATATATATATATATATATATATATATATATATATATACATACACATGTATACAGGTACACACACACACACACACATATATATATATACATACATACATATATTTCCGCAATCAAAGCTGTTGATTCTGATTCCTATCGATGTTTTTTTTGTGACCAAATGTATATTCATAGATTATTTGTTTTTTTAATATCTATTTGAGAGTAATGTGTCTTGGAATATATGATGTCATTATTGTCATTCAAAGTCAAATGCTATGTTAAGTAAATACTTTTGCATTTATCATCAGTTTAACGGATGAATGAAACCGACAAAAGTCTGGTTAAACAACTTTACCAAACGATGCGTTCGATTGGAGAGGGAAATGGTTTCGACATATTTTAAATGAATTTGGAAAACCTTCCATTATCTATGCCGCATTAAATCACCAGTGTAGTTGAGGGATCCTATTAATTCTAACTCACTGAAAAGATTAAGCGCATTATTTCTGCAGTTATTTTTCCATTTTGTTTGCTCTGTGATTGGAAGTATTCCGTTCATAATATTCAGGGTAACATTTTTTGAAAATCATATCGAAGTAGGTAATTACCAAAGAGCTTTTACCTCTCACTACAGGCTAATTTCAAGACTCTACGGAGTCTTACCATTGAGTCACCTACCGCCCAATTAAGTTCTGTCATTATCTTTAATTATCTGATTTGTATTTTGTAGGCACGAAAATATTTACTTAAGATTTTATTCATACACATTTTCTTTAGAGTAGCTGTAATGCATGGCGGCTTACCTAAATCACTGTTTATTACGAATAATCTAAAACTCGTTTCGGATATATTTTTTTTCTTCCTCTCTTTCTCTCTTGAGATAGCTGTATTGTTTGGGGAGGCTATTAACTATCCCAAACAAAGATTACTAAGTTCCCATCAAGATAATGCATTTTATGCGTTCTTGAGAAATGCATTCACTAAACGCAGCGGTCTTTAACCTAATTTTCGCACGTGTTTGACGTAGTTGAAGGTCGTCTTCCATAAATGACGCCGTGCCAATTTTTCCTTTTATTTTATTTCGGACGCTCAGCTTCCACTCGCCTCACCCATATCCATTCTCCTCTACTTCTCCCCCTTTCCATCTTCGCTGCGGTTCGCCGCGCAAGACTGGAACCTCCTACCGCGGGATTACGTCAAGAGGGCTTTAACCTTCCTCCCTTTCTGTTTCAACTTTTTGGGTCACCTCTTTGCTCACCTTGTTGTTCATTTGATTTCGCATGTGGTACCAGGAAAAAACCGCACTCTACGCTGAATCTCGGAAGAATTAACCTTTTCGTTGGCCCAAGTGGATCGACAATTACGCTGGGCAACGTCGATTGCCCTCTCGTTTCAGGACGGCTGTTCAAAATTTTGATGATATGATTTGGGCAATGGGTCTTGCAAAGGGTATATTTGCTTTTATTCATCACGTTTCTCAAATTCCATTTTCTTTCTATTTGGTGATTAGTTCAATTCCTTCTGCAACTCGCAGGGATTGGTTTTTTCTCCGTTGGCAAGTCGAATTGATACTTATTGTCACACGAATCATAGTCTCTACTTTGAGGTAGGCCGATTCTTCTAGATTCCTAGAAAAATCGGCCTATTTCTATTCCTAGACTCCTTATGGGAATGCATTATTATATGTTTTTAGAATCCTAGGACATTCCATTTCTATTTCATTCATCATATACATGAGTTGGCATCTCTGAAATATTCTTTGTGTGAATGTTGGGATTGTTGACGCACAAGGAAGAGGGATAGTTTATCCCAAAAACCTTTATTCTTTAACGTCAAGCGCAGGTATCTTTTGCTCATATCAAGCCTGTTACTCTAATAATGAAAATCAATTGAAAGCCTATTTTATGAAAAGCTTTTAACATATATTATATAATTTCCCGTCGGATGTACACTAAATAAATGCAGATATCGAATTAATTTCGATTTCAAAAGTCTAAACAATGAGGAGAGATGAGAACTGAAAGTTGGGACGAGGGCATTAAACACTGAGTCATTTATGATTAAAATATTTCCCCAAGCGTTTGCAGATAGACTATTAACAGTAAATTGGAGCAGTTTTATTCATGCTAGTGATACGACATCGGAGAGATAACTTTTATGTTCAATTAATAAGTGAGCGCTTCGGTAGTTACTACACAGAATCGTTTCCAGGACTCAGTTATTAATATATTATTCATCACCTGGGATTACATTTTCTGGGCAATCGCAGCCGCTCCGCGTCCAATAATTCGATTTCCTACCAATTGGAAATGTTTTATGATTAGGAATTGTATCCCATTGGAGTTATTACGTCTATATACGATTTCCCGAATATTACAAAAGAGTTGAAGTCGTAAAGAATTTTCGGTAATAAAAAACCGTTATTCACGAGCATTACTAACATTAATGAGGATAAAGATGATATTTAATAAAGAGTGGAGGTTATATGAATGCTTCCTGGGCGACTAGTTAAGGCACATATGTAACTCATGTGTTGTTGAAAGAATTCTACGAGAGACTCATATATAATTTTCATTTTTGATACTTCAGCCAAAATATCGAAAAAAATGGAAGATTAAGTGACTGTAATCTATGAATACGGTTGAAGAATCGGTTTTGAGCTTTATTCAATCAGTTGTCATAGTATTATTACAAATTTTAGACGTATAATCTCGTTTTCCTAACACCTATAGTATTTTAGTTATGCTGTCGACATAAATATATTTACTTATATTAAAACCACCTTAATTTACTCGAAAAGTCCAACTATTCTACGAATAATTTCTACGAAAGTGAGAGGAATACGCTGCCATAGTGTGAATTCTAGAATCTTTTATGTTAGAGTAAAAAAATTAACTAAGCAAATGAATTGTTTCAACACATGGTGCCATCGAAAGAAAATATATAAATATTTAATGTTCTTGTTATGTTTTAGTGAATTCTGAATTAAAAAACTACTGTCAAAATACCACCCATCGCTCTCAGGAATCAGAAATGATTAAGAACACTTTAGTGATGTTAGTATATATATATATATATATATATATATATATATATATATATATATATATATATATATATATATATACATATATATATATACATATATTTATTTTTATATATATATATATATGTATATATATATATATATACATATATATATACATATATTTATTTATATATATATATGAAACCTGATTCAAATCCGTTTCAAGCTTCCAAGCATCCCCAACTTTACCCAAAACCTGTAATATTTTGATCCACAGTTCTTCCTAGGAAATTGCGGATGATAAGGGTAAAGAAAAACGGTCACAATACCCCATTGCATACAGGTAGGTTTCACACCCGCTGGGGCCTAGCACGAGGTTGAGCTCGGAGCTTTCCTATCGTAACTAACCTTCGGGTTGATTACCACGGTTGGTTCTTCATTGTTTAACATTTTCTATGCGCAAACTTCGCTCTTGCCCTGCCCATAATCTGTTCCGACGTTTCTTTTGAAAGCACTTGCGCGGCTCGTGTCACGTTTGTTCGCCTGCGTCATCCGTTCTGGATCCGCACACTGTGTTATCTCGTCATTAAGGGACGAAGGCTTCGTCCCTTGGGCGTTCCCCTTTCGGCCGCCGAGGGGCAGCGGCCTCGTAGCCGGCCGGCGCAGCGACATTGACCCCCCCTTCCCTCTTCGCCCAACCTCCAGTCGTCCACCCACGGGCCAGAGTGTGCGTCCGTCCGTGTCCCTCTCCCATCCGCCAAGCCCTCTTCCCCCCGAATTTCGTCCTCTCGCGGAAAAAATATAAATGGGTGACCCTCGGATCGGATGGACCGTTCCAATTTTCCAAGGATCGCATCAGTGGCGGCGCAGAGTCCGCCGTTCTATTATTATCACTCCCACCCATCCCCTTACCCTCTCCCGAAATGGAATTTTTCGGCGATAGCCTCATTTCGCCGCCTAGGGCGAGTGGGAGGGAGTTTGGAGAGAGGATTCCGTCAGCATTATCTCATGTGCGCCCGCGCTCCCTTGAAATTCACATCGCGTCATGAAAGAACGAGAAAGGGTTGCTACGTGGTCGAAATCCGCAATTGTTTTCTTATTCTTAAACTGAGTCTGATGGTAGTGAGCGGTTATCCATGTTGATTGTGTATCTTGAGTTCCCATTATCGGCCTCCGCATGAGCCTCCTTTTGAGGATATTTTCCGCCGAACAGCGGTAAACGACACAGAACTTTTTAATTTTTCTTTCCACCCTCTATGTCTCCCCCGGTACTCTCCTATTTGACATGGAGTCCCGTCTATGATATCTTTCCCTGCTACAAGGAGATTTGATAATTTTGCCTATGACACGCTAATTCCTATCACACTCACACATTTTCAAGATGCTGAGTGTAAGCGAGACCTCTATCGACTCAATGTGTCTACATTTTAGGAGGTTAAAAACACTTTCGTATCAAGATGCTGTTCCCACAACTTTTGGAAAAGTGCGTGTTAAAAGTTATGAGAAGTCATTTTTGAATTAATATTCAATGAAGCTATTCTGAAGCCACGAATGAGACTTTTTTTAGATCTCTGCTGGCGTGGGAACGGGGCGATACACTCAAGCAGTAATATCGAATGTTCCACGCAGGAATCTAAAAGGGATATAAATGAACATTCAACATAGGAAAGTTCTACCTTTTTCAATATACAAGTGAACTAAATGGTTTAGGATGAATTTGGAATTCTTAATACAAAATCTCAATACAAAGTGCATTGAAATATCTGCATTTGCAAGTCTCATTACTCCGCATATTGAAGTAAATGAAGTGGTGGCAGTCAAATTTTATCATTCCTTTAATCATTTCTTTCTTTGAGAGAAATCATTTCTCCTCAGTAAACCTCCTTTCAGACTTTCCAGTATCCGCGTGTAGAAATACGAGTACTTTTTCAAACCCTCCCTGATTTTTCCCCTTCCTCCGGGATTCCCGTCAGATTTTTGTTTATTGTGAGTAATTTTCCTCCGATTACCTTAAGGTGCGCAGCTGCAGAAGTGATACGAGCCATTTTAGAATGGCTCCTTGAAAATATTGGGAGAATTGAAAAGTGAAAGTAACAGGAGGGAAGAGAGCAAGAAATGAAGGGAAGAAAGAGCAAATCAAATGAACTCTTTGCAACGTTCCTCATACGTTCAAACAGAAGTTATGGTTTCAACAGGTTACTTTCATAATAAAGTTACAAAATTTGGCGTCCATTACTATGTATGTATGCATGTGTGTGTATGTATGTATATGTATATATATATACATATATATATATATACATATATATATATATACACACACACACACATATATACACATACATATATATACAAACACACACGCATACTCATGTTAAGTTTATATGTAAATATACCCATTGTCTGTTGAGGAAGTGATGGTAGGGAGGGTATTTGGGATATGGAAAGTGAGTGAAACAGAGATGGAGGAGGAAGTGGATAGAAACCATTATTCAAATGGGAAAGGATATAGTTAATATTTGACTCATCTCCACTCTTAGGTAGGGAAAAGTAAATAGAGGCGAATGAACTCAAAATGAATGTTAATGTAGTAGTTGGCCATTAGGACAATAAGAAATTTCAAACAATTTCAAAAATCTCATTTTCTTCCTTTACGTTCAGAGTGTATCGTATCAAGATTAAAATCACTCGTCTACTAACATTCTTAAATGCAAAGGAAAGTAGAGGAGATGCAACCATAATCAGAAAATTTTTATTCCCGTCTACCTTTGCCTGCATTACTTTTTATAGCCTTCATTATATGTTTCCGTTCATGAAAGTCGAAATGAATAACGACCACGTCACAAATTTTAACTTTAGTCTTCTTTTTTTGGAAAATTATCTTTCAATCCCTCCTACCCCCTTTCACTCCCCAACACTACCACCAAAATAACCTACCACTCCACCATTTCCCCTCCCCTCACATTATTTCCCTTACAGATAATTGGTTACATACATATGTGAGTGGACACCAGGTATAAGTTCATTGATAATGACAATTATTTGTTGAAACCATGGTCAATTGTTAGTAAATTGATGTGGAGCTTTACAAAGTGATTTGTTCATTCTATGATGGAAATATTCTACAAAATTAAGCCTCAATATATTATTTATAGAAACTAAGAATCTTGTCAATAGGGTTGCTCCATTGGCTTTAGGTTTTCTCCTAAAGGAGTTGAAACTATGATTTCGACTACTGAGATATTGTGAAAAGTTTAGAATCGGTGGGCATTTGTTAGCAGATACCAGGAACTGTAATTATTGGAAGGATGTGCAGAAAGTATGGGTGCACAATCTTAGCAAAAGATGCCAGAAGGGAAACCACAATTTAATACCCCACCGGGTGGACCAAGTGGAAAGCAGTCCTCATGTGACCCGCGATGAGGGATCGGAATTGTAGGGGAATTATCCGCCATCACAGTGATTGGAACCCTGAAACCTTATCTTGGGTAACTGACTTTTAAGCAGCCGTTGTACTATAACCTGTAAACTATGCCTCGACATATTCATAGCTAATATTAATGAAGACGACTCCATCCATCTCATAGAAGGTAGATGAGATGTTGCACAAGAATAATGACAGATACATGTACTGATGTAATCACTGATCAATTAATTCTGAGTGGAGTAGGGGAAGAAATGCGTCTTTTGACTACACGCTTAAATGAAAAATAGACTATACCATTGGATGTACAAAGGCATGTCAGTCTCTTGAAGACGGTCACGATAAGGATAATGGGTGGGAAGAAACAAGGGAATGTCAAGAATGAAACTGTCACACAGGGAGATGACTATATTATTAGCGAACCAATCTCCGGAGTAAATGCAGATGTTAATCAATCGATGAGTATTCATTGAATGAGGAGTTATGCACGTTTGTCTTCCTTGCTCGACTTCCCGCTCGTTCCCCTTCCACCCATCTCACCGACTCCCGCTGATCCAGATGAATCCGTCGCCACGAGCGGCGACGCCGGCGTCGGATGGCCGGAAACGGGTAGACACCGAACTCTCCTCGTGTCGTTAAGGACGGACGGAAGGGAAGCTCTAACGAAGCACTTTTTAATTAAAAATATAACACGACTCCCCAACGAAGAAAATCGCGTCTTTTCTTTTTCTTCAAAGTTTTAGTCAGCTAGTCTGGCAAGCGGTTGCAGCCTTTCCCGAGCGTTTTATATGATCACGAGAAAGGCATAGGATCACGGTTAACTCAAGAGAAAACGAAACGAATTGTATTCAAAAGAAGCGTGAAGACTGAGTTGAACATGAAAGTTGGAGTGCATGAATTAGAAATGCTGGGGAAGTTCACGTATCAGGGCATACCTTGGTCGAAAATGGACGCGATAACAAGGGCGGTTGGAGTAGAATTGTGTTGATGAGAGAGGAATGCACACATGGAAGGGTATTGATGACCGCAAATCTTAGACTTATAGAAAATATTAGAAATATCTTTGGTATAAAGAGTAGCCATGCGTACCTGCGAAACCTGCTCTTCTGGGAAAGAAGGAGAAGGAAGGGTAAAGGATTTTGAAATTTTGGACCAGATAAGGATGGAGTTAATAGGCTTAAAAGAGTTTGAGTATACATAAAGGATTAAATATGACAGGGGAAGAGAAAAAATCTGTGGGAGACATCATAAGAAGATAGATACATTGAACAGAGGAAGAAAATAGTGATCGTAGGATGCTGAACACTAGGATAGAAGGAAGAGTATTAGGTAGAAGTTTAAGAGAGAGGAAAAGAATAATCATATAGGGCGCTATGGAGGAAGAAAGGATGGAAATCTGAAGAAGATATTGTAAGGGAAATATGACGAAAAAATAATTGGAGGAAGCGACTAAAGAAGTTCAAGACGATGTTACGTATAATATTGTTCATCGACCGGGAAAAATTCTATGTGCCTAACTAATTCTAATAACAATCGAAGAATTTCAATGTAGAGAAAGGAAATGATGTTTTAACGGGATACATATTTTCCCCTTCCTAGTCTGTTTCTCCCTGTCATTGAGAGAGGAATGGCGGAAAAATGCAGGGCTAGACAAAGATGAAGGTAATAATAATGAAGTATACCATATTACAAACGCCCCCCCCCATCTCTCTCTCCCTCTCTCTCCCTCTCTCTCCCTTTCCCTCTCTTTCCACATCTCCATGCCCATAGGTGATTTTAATCCATCCGAGCGGGAAGGCGATCAGGCTCTGTCAGCTCTCCCCACGTCCCCCAACCCCTTAGTAGGACGCGCAAGGATGGGTGAGTGGAGGAGGAATGGGAAATAAAAAAACTTTTCCGATTAGAATTTAAAGTGTCACGGGCGACTGCTCTTTGTGTGAGGCTCCCCTCCTCCCCCTTCGTCTCACCCCCTCTTCATTTAGTAAGGAATGCGATCGCACCTCCCTACTACCTTCTGAACGGGAGGGGGTTGGGCCAAAGGCAAAAATGGTTGAAACACCGGGAGGGGGAATGGAACACTGAGATATCTAGTGGAACAGCGAAAAAAAAGATAATGGGAATATGGGTAAGGACGTAGGACGACGGGAGATGAATACGGGGAGGACGTGGCGCAGTGGAGTCGAGGGACGAGGTACCGCTTGCGCTCCGAGAACAAAACTAAGATGGCCGGGATTTGGGATACGTATCACTAATGAACGCCGATTGTAAAATCGTGGTCAAATTCACCGAAACTGACGAATTGGGGAGTAAAATTCCGAGAGGCAGAGTTTGTGATTATGTTTCCGTTTTGTAAAATCCATTTTGACCTGCATCCTATCAGTGGACGTGGGTAATGTCCAGAAAAGTTAAGCAACAGAAACCAAGACCCCGGAAGATACTATAAAATTTAATAATATAATGACCATTACAAAATGAAAAGTTATTAAATACTAATATATAATCCTTGAAAAATCGGCATATTTCCTTCCCAATTATATTTAAGCTACTGCCTTTTTTTGTCAATGCATACATTTTAATATATCGTGTATCAATGAATATCAATATACATATAATATAAACGATAAATGAGCAAAGGTGAAAAAAATGCCACGTTTAATGAAACCTGATTTGTTCTTTCAGAAAGAGTATACATACATTTTAAACTCTCGAATGACCATTCTATCCTAATGTTCTTGGGAAGTTAGTCCCATCCTAGACACCTTTAATGTATGAATTCATACGGTCAATATTGACGCTTGAAAGTAAATTGAATGGGAATCTGATTCATCCGTTGGTTACGGCTTTGGCTTCACACGGATAAGGGACCACGGGTGAGATTAACGTGGTAGCAAATCTTTTCAGTTCTACTTTATTTCCTACTTTCTTTGTTGGATTTAAAGTGGGAAGCATATTTACAACTTAAGCGCATTTTTGTTGAAAGGCGATAAACTAGTGACGCTAAGAAATAGACCTGAATCGAAGATGCACGGACTGTTTTCTTCCCGAGTGACATTATCGAAATCGTCGTAGTAAATTTCAGAAGAGCCGCATGTCGGAAGATATATGACTTTCCTTGGTCGGAGTAAGTATTGCCCGTCTATAAATACTCTTTCTCTGATACAGAATGCGATTCGTTTCCATTACTGCATCCATCTGAAGAAAATATATTTAGTGACACGTCACATATAGTAATGGCTAATTATAATATGAGAAAGGGTAGCGTGATTCGCGTTTTAAAAGATTTTGTGCATTTATGGAAAATCTTCTTTTCGACTCGAGAGAAGAACCATATGAAGACAAACTTGCATAATTCTCTAAGAACTCCATTTTGGATCCTCTATTTCTTTGATTTTCTAACCAACTTTAACGATGGCAGTTGTTTAGTGAAGCGTCGCTAGTTTTTAAATTCGCATTGCCATGATTTCACCATTTCTTTCCCTGTCCGAATAGTGCTCGTCCACCTTATTCCGCGCGCCTTCGTGTCGGCTCGCGAAGAACCGTGCACACAAGTCGACACTTGGCAAAACATGACAATAAAACCGTTCTTGTCCCATCCTGCTTTCCCTGACTCCCCACCTCGCTAGACCAAATGACGAAAATGACTTCGCACCATTTCCACGATGTGGGCGCGCATATTTTTTTCCTGTAACGATGGGGTTCCTTTTTAGTCTTTCAAAACAATGGTCGGTACTCATCAATGGCCCGAGGGTATCGAATCGCTTTTTGATCGCTATGGCGGCGGAGCGAGTGCACGAAACCAGTCGCACTGAGCTTGCCACGTAACGCATCAGGCTGCCTTCCCCGAGTGGAACCACCGTACTCTGGCGCGACCGAAGACGAAGCAGAAGACGCAGCGGAGAGCCGTGTGCTAGTATGTGCGTGTAATGACGGCGAGGGACGATGAGGAACGGGAACATTAGTGCATCAAGGGGGGAGAGAGGAAGAGGGCGGGAGAGGATGGGGAAAGGAGTCGTGTAAGGGTGGGGGAGGGAAGGAATTGGTGGGCGGGTGTGGGGAATGGTGGTGGGGGGAGGTAGGCGAGGTTTGAGGGGCCAAGGGCGCTCCGGGACCGCTATTCCTTGGACACGGCTAGTTCATCTCGTCAGCGGCTGAACATTCGAGGGAAACGGCGGGCGGGGAAGGGTAAGGAGGGAGAAGGAAGGGGGCGGGATGGGGGGTACAAAGCACTGTCCGGCTGGTTGCCACGACCACTGGTTGGTTGAAGGCCTGGGGTGATCTCATAAGAGTACTAAAATTCCCTTCACGATTGTCTTGCGGCTCCTACATTCGGTCTGTTATATCTCCCAATTCATTGTAAGACTGATCATCAACGTGAATTGGACCACTGGGTCGGTACAATAAAGATTTCCTGGCGAGAGCTAAGTAACCGTCTGTATGGTAATTAAAAGGGAACAAAATGCTTCAGAATATTGATTTAGATTCAATTTCAATCCAGATATGAGTTTGGTATGTACCAAACTTCAGTATAAAAAAATCACGTCAGAAATTTAGGATTTATTATGATAAATTTGAAAAATAACAATATATTATTTTCCGTAAGACTTGTGACTCTTTAGATACCGGTTAACCTGAAGAGCCAGTCGAGCTGAGGTCGGATTAGCGGGAGGGTACTGTGGTAGAAATAAGAAAACGGTATTTTCAAAAGCTGCTCATTTTCTAGTCGAGATCGAGGCGGAACCTATGTCCTGGCTTATGTTGTCTGACTTTGACCTGAATATACTGATATTGTCACCAGATATATCAGTACTACAGTGTTTAAAAATTATAGTCTTTCGTAACAAATTTATTAACTACGAAACCGCATTTCATTCTTTAGACGTACAAGGTTAGCCGAAATAGCTCAGTTGGGAGAGCGTTAGACTGAAGATCTACTACGTACAAGGTATTTTGTTGAGATTTAATTGATTAAAACAATGTGTGAAGAATTCATCATTATTCAAATGTTTTCGATAGGCCTCAGTTTTTTCTAGTTCGTATGATTTTGTATTTCTATATTTCCCATAATTCATATGGTATGTGAATGAACACATAATTTCGGAGCAATCCTGTGTCCTCTCTTTCAAATATATGCTAATGTATACTTCCTGTTGGAAATATGATTTTCGCCACAAGACGGTCACTTCCCTTGCGTCCAATTAGAAGGTTTCTTTGAATTACGTCCCTATGTTTCACTAAATCCTTCGATAAATTTTGTTAAGCAATCTTGGACCACCCGGAATACCTTCACTGCCATCCGCGTTATTACATAAAAGCTTGTCATTACTAAAACGACACCTGCTTTAAATTTATAAGCCGGAAAACCAGGCTAGTGTGGTTTTCCTTGACACTGTTCACTTACAGCACGTCCCAATAGGTGATTCCTATTTCTCCAAAGCATGAATGACATTTATAGCACACGACTGTTGTCGAGGTTTGTTTTGGCGGAATCAGTCAAGGGCGACCTTCGGCTGGAGGGGTCTGTTCCCATAGTCATTGAGTTGAGGTGGGGGAAACGAAGGAACTGGGAAGAATGTTCTTTACCGGTGTTAATTTCTCAGCCCTTTGTACCGAGTCTATTTGAACGTGGTCGCTAATTGCTCAATTGCTTTCTTCGATAGTTCATACCAGTCCGGCATGCCAAATTTCTCTTCGCATCGAATTTCCACAGGTGAACTAGACATAGAGGAGAAATATGTCTGAATTTATATCGTCTGAGTTGCTGATTAACATGGTTGTGTCAGGTTAGAGAATAAATTGAAGCCAGGAGAGTAGTTTGATTGTGTCAAATATTTTCCGTTGTTGTTAGCGTGAATAGTTCGTGTAAAAAAGGATTACTTGTATTGCAGTGTGCCTCCCCTTGCCTTTTATTGCTGTATTTCTGACCCCCTATATTTGAGCCTCTAATTTTTAAGGAAATGGAACTATCTTTTCCCCAGAAGCATTGTATTACAATTTTGATTTACTGTCGAGATGATCCACATAGATCTAATCCTTCAAAAACAGTCTTGGTTCCTCATGAAATAACTTAAATTGTCAAAAGAGATCGTACCTTATTATATATTCAAAAACTTAATAAAATGACAAGATTATCAATGATTACGTTCGATAATTGATGGGGCCTTGTCCGGTTGCCTTCACCTTCGTAAAAGAAATTATGTTGCTTTCTCATGACTCGGCTTACCATGTCTTCCAATGAGAACACTTTTGAGTATTTTTTCTGAGAAAGTTTCAATAATTTCATCCAATTATTTAATTGCACGTTATGATGTTTCTTCCATTCCCGTTTATTCTGTTTCTTCTAGGGATTTGTCTACTTCGATGACTTGATATTGTGTCGGAATGAATCCTCTATAATAAATGATAATGCTACCGATCAAATCAAAAGTCTCAACAAAGACCACTTTTGTAAATACGCTACAGTTCTCAAAAGTAAGATTCAAATGTGCTACGAAACTATTTAGAAAATTCAGATAACTTGACCTTTTCACTTCTATTTTAATATTGCTTACAGATAGGATAAAAATAACGATTCACGCTGAGGAGGATGGGGACTACCCAATATAATATCTTATTACCTGAACGGTATGGATTTATAACAAGTAACCGAAGCGTTTTATTTCGAGTGTTCTTTTTCTATATATTAGCCCAGATATAATGAAAGGTGTTTGCTTTTATCCGGCGACTAATTTAGAGAGCTTTAGCTCCTATCTCATAACTATAGACATAACCATTTATTTTTTGTAACAAGGTGTCAAACTTCTATCGACCCTTGGTACAAAGTGCTGATGGTGACCAGAAGTCATAAAACAAGAACTTATCTCTCTTTCAAAAACAATGCTATTGAGTTATTGAGTCGGACAATTGAAAGTGGAGCGCGAAAATGAAGACGCTTAATAATTCAGGCAGAGACTATTAAGCTGATAAAACAAAGTGCAGCGCTTAGATATTGTCCTCTTAAAATGGGACCACGCGAAACGGCTGACCTTCTAGCGAGGTGCCTTTGCGACATTATTATCCCCCTTGAATTACTGTGCCTTATCGCTTATTTAAGCCCAGGTGGTCAATTTACGGTTGCCTTGTTCATTGAGCTCATGTGAACTGGCTCGTCGAGGTAAAGTGGGATGTAGAGCGAAAAATTAAGCGGAGACGTTGGTTCATCACTATCAAACCAATATAAAGGAAAACGGTTTTTTTTTGGTGAACCGAGCGAGTTCAGAATAATGCACTGGGGAGAATGAGTTGGATTTGGACTCTTCGGGAAATTTTTGTAGTCACAGTATAATTAATCTATGATTTAAATCGGTAAACTGCCTATATAAGGTATTGTCTGATGGTGATGTTTTCTACGATATTATCTGTCACACAATCTCAATTACCGGTGAGATTTGAGGATTAATAGATGTATTATGGACAAAGAATGAATAAAATATGATATTACCCACTGCACGGTAATTAAACTATAACTATCGAGCTCCGGCACGTTCTGTGCCATTGATGAAATGGCGTAGCATGAAAGAAATCCGTACGGTAACTGCGCAGGACACAAGATTTCATCTCCAAGGAAATGAAAGCAAACGTACGGAGATTGTGGATCTTTATGTGTAGGAACAATGCTTTTTTCGCAGTCGAGATGGAAGGGACTTTATATCTCAAATGACTTAAATCTATGGTCAGGGGGTATATTGCTGGCCTATTTCTTTCATTATCTCACGGCCTTTGGGCAAATAATGATCATTTGATTTTGCTACGGTTAGAGCGCTGTAGTTAAAAAAAATAAGCACTGGCGACTCGGGCAGACGTAGGGAAGCAACATAGCTAATAATGAATGTTCCTATATTCTAGCTTGTTGTATAATAGAGGCTATTTCATTCAAAACACTTGGAATAGTTTAAGCGTGCTGAAATGTTGAAACAATGAGGGAGAAGATACAATCAAATGAAAAATGAAAGGCATTTTCTGCATTGACTGATCCTTCCTTTCCTTCAAAGAGGAAACCGCAAGATCAAAATTGCATGAGGTCATTGCACTGTTCAAGTGCTTTATGGTGGGGGTTGAAATGTTTTATGGTTGGAGATAAAGGGACGCATATCGACAGTTAATACCCATGAAACACGCACCCAGGATACGTGCAGTAAAAATTGTTGCCATTCCTGTCAATGGTAATCAGTTTCAACAAGCAACAATAAATGACACCTATTGGAGCAGTTCTTTCAAGCGACTTATGTCATGAGCTCTTGATTATTTCTGATGGGTTTGTGTTAACTCGGAGACATAATTGACTTCGTTATTTTAGAGCTCATATGCTATCATTATGTGCTATGAACGTCGAAAAAAAGGTAACTTAATATGCTATTACACAAAGCATCGATAAAAATAAATTTAGAGTCAAAATCATAAAAGCCGTATTAGATGTACAAAAAATGGTCTCGGCTATTGTGAAAAAAGACCCGATTTCGCAAAATTTACCTGTTTAAGATTAAACTGATGGATAATTATTTTATGATGCAAAATTTTATAAAAAGAGAAGAATTTTTGGGTAAATTTATTGGGGAACTATTGAGATTGACTATTAAATATTTAAATTGCTTTCCAGTCATTTTTTAAGTCGATAAAATTGGAAATGAAGTGATTTACAATAAAATATTTGTAGTTTCCAGATACCTATTTATAGATTGTGCATTAGAAAATTTCCTAAAATGTAACCAGTTAATTGTCAAGAAATTTCTGTTTACTGCCCGAGGTGATATGGACACGTAGTAAAAGATATATTGTGGAAAGGTGACTTGTAGATTTTTGTTATATTCCGATAAAAAACGGCGACGGTTGCTATAATAGAAGAGATTGAATTCCGTATTTGATAAATAAATCAGTTTTATGTAGTTCTTACGTGGTTATTCAGCTCTCACTTCCAAGTATTCAACATTTAATCCGTGTGGTCGTACCTGAAATATACTTTAAGTGAGAAATACTAAAGATTACAGCCTTTATTCTAAACAAGTTCGTTGTAAACGATAAAATCAATCGCACTCATTGCTTATGTAGCCTTATAGGCTTGCCGCGTTTGGAGTATTTACTGGTTCACGCTCCTTTATCTTGCGTGGCAGCAAACTTTTATTTCTTTAGGTGAGAAGGTTGTTTTCTGAGTCCTAATAATCCTAATAATAGTCCAGAGGGTAGAAGAGTGAGCTAATTACCTAACTACCCTCGTTCAATCTCGGGTGACACCTCTGAGCAACCTCAGCTTCACCCAATCTGTGTGATTCTCCTAAAATACCATAAACCGCCCAGGGAAAGGAACTACCCCGCCCCACTCATTTCCCTAATGCGTGAATTTCACACGCCGTCGTTGTGTTTGGTGTTGGTTGAGGTTTACTCTCACTACTATCTAATCAACCTTAGTGTTAATAACTGTGGTTTTATATGCATATTCGAGTGTATGTGCGTATATGTATGAATGTATAATTATATATATATATATATATATATATATATATATATATATATATATATTACAATTGGGTGGTGCAATAGAACACAAAAATATAAATAGAAAATACGTAAAAGGCCTTCTTTTGGCCAGTCTGACCTGAAGAAGGCCTCAGATAAGACCGAAAGCTTAAACTTTCTGAAATGTGAGTGTCCTTTCACGTGTTCTCTTTGTATATTTTTTTTGTTCTCTTGTGCCGTCTAAATGTTATATTGCTCTCGTGAGTGCTTCTACATCATCGATATATGTATATATTTATTTATTTATATACAAATCGTAGTGTATGATTAGAGTGTATATATACATATAGTGTACATATAACTCTTGAAAGAAAGTCTCACGGATGTGAATAATAATGTAAAAGGAGAAGCGAGATAGCGCTGGCGAACCCCAAGAAACATACACAAATGAGAATTCTATCTCTCTCTTGAGGAAGGTGGTTTTGGTCACCGTAAATTCGGAATACGTGTGAGTTTCAAATGTGTGTGTTTCTCTGTGTTTTTGTTCGCTGGCACTACCTCGCTTCTCCTTTTACATGAAAGGTGAAAGGAAGTAAAAGGTGAAGTATGCATCACTTGGGGTCAGTATAACTTGCGAGTGGTGTCAGAAGACAATTTTTGAATCCCTTGGAATCATTGGCGTGAGACGAATCGTTTCTTCTTGACGCGAGGAATGCCATCGGCAGGAAATCCTCTTGAAAACAGTCGAGCGTTCACCCACATGGAATGTAATTCAATCTGTGACCACTTCTTGGCTGCGTGAGGGCCGAAAACCCGATAGAAGTGACTGGAGCAATATTGGTAGCAAGAATTTGGTAATTTGGATAAAATACAGACAATGCCTGGCCGGGATGTTTGAATATCACAATGGCAGGAAATAATGTGGAACGCTTCTTAAGAATTTATTAAGTAATGCTTTCAGACGTAAATGGGAAAATAAGTCAAGATATTAAAATATGAGTTGAATTAGGGAAAGATAAATTTATGAAGAGTAGAGATTTAATGACCAAATACTACCTAGCGCCATTCTGTTATCGAAACATTTTAATACCATCACGTTCCGATGTACTGCATGACCTTCAGGTTTCTAGAGTGCATCCCTTCAATTGAAGATGTTGTGGTACATCTAAATTTGGTCGGTTTTAAAAGAAATTTTAACTAGCGGAAGGTGCTACTATTTGATCATTAATATGTTCTATTTCCACCATGTCACGTCTGAAGTAACGCGATTTGAGGAAACAGTTGATGATATGAACCTTGAGTGACTACTTGAATAAAATATTAGTGAAAACTATAGTATAGAGCGTAGTTCCACATGGATCTGAAACATGGTTGGTGAGACAAGAGGGAGAGAGTGGGTCGGAGGCTTTTGCGTTTTGGCTGTTGAGTAGAACGAAAAAAAATGGACAGAAAGGCAAAGGAAGAAGTTCTAGGGATAGTAGGAGTGAGAGAAGTAGTTGAGAAGTTGATGGTAGAAATTCGAGGAAAGCTAGAGGAGTTAATGCAAGGAATATCAAGTCGCAAAGAACTATATGAGATAGAGGGGATAATGTTGGTTAAGCAAGACATGGAGAAAAATGATTAGGCATGTTGGAAGAAATGAAGTAGGAAAAATGGAACTGATTTGGTATTGTCAAGTGTGGTTTTGAGCATTAATGTCGTGTTGGGTGGTGCTTAGAAGTGTAAGAATTAATAATTGTCGGGCCCAGCGGAAACCTATCAGGACCGGTAGGATATTAATCGTAGTGTCCATTTTGAATGCTACTGAATTTTTTCGTTCACACTGATATTTTATCGCCAACTAATTGAATTGTAATTTTTCGTCACGTTCACAATGTTATCAGGGAATAGGCAGACTCAATAGGGAACGCACTCATTTCTGATAACTTCAAACCTGGTGGCATATCCTCCAGCATGTATAATTTGTGGGATAATATTTACAGATGAATATAACCTAGCTTGAGAGCTCTTTTGAGCGCCACAGTGATAGACGAAAAGATGTTTACCTCCCAATGAAAGAATTGAAATAATCATTCGCATCGCAATCTCATAATTTGCCACCAACTCCGAAAAAAGAAATCGAATCAGGCAGTCCGCTTATTATCAGGACTCGAAATAACCCGAGAAAACCGCTCTCTCTCTCTTTCTCTCTCCCCCACCCCAGAAGAAAAAAAATGTGTACAGTTTATCGAGCGATGGAGATTAGACAGACTTAACTTCCACCCGAAAACGACTCAGCCAAAAAAACCGGTATTCATGACACAACTCGCGGTAGACGAGATCACGGTGGATATATAATTCCTTACCACCCGCTAAAGGGACTGAACCTTTAGTCCCAAAGGGACTAAAGGGAACACACCATTGCTTTGAGCTTTATAAGCACGCGGGAATAGAGAGTGATATGTTCGAGAGCACCGGATGGCAAGGGTGAAAAAAAAATGAATTAGACCCAAGGCTTTCGAATGCGCCCTCGCCTAGAGTTCAATGTTATGGAATTCCTGGGGTTTTACCGAAGGAAAAGAGTGTCCGCCCGTCCCCCTTCGCTGACCAGACCCACGCCTACTCCCGATCCACTCGGGACTGCTCTCACACGCATGTACCGCTGCGGCGCCGTTGCCCCGAGTGGCCGGTCGCCTTGCCCGCTCGCTCACCGGTTCACCTTGGCACATTGAGGACGCGCCTTTGAAAATCGGGGCGTTCTCCGCTGCTCCGCCGAGGGGAATGTCAACCCGTCCTCAAGGTGGGCACCGACCCTTTTTTGAGGGAAGAATGGAATTTCGAAGACTCCGAGGAGGGGTTGAGTGACGAAGAAGTTCACCGCACGTGATTTTATTTTCACCCCCAAAGAAAGCTACGCTAATTTTTTTTCCAAACACTGATTTTTTACATAATTCTCCCGGGGGGCCATCGTCAATGTTTCGTCTGCCCTCGGAGTGACCCGCCCGAGATCGTCCCTGCTCCCGACTGAGCGACCTCGTGGTTGAACGTGACCCTCGAAAAAGGGCGAAATTGGGTGTCGAACCTTGAGCTAAAAAATTCTGCGCTTGGGAATGGGATTAAACTCTTGAGTCCCTCCATGCCCACTTCGAGCAATAAAAAAAAAGTGATTGATGGTAATTTAACAATTAATAGATGGCGGCGATAATAAATCCTTCTTCTTAACGGTGCTATAAGGAGTGAGAATAAGTTACAACATAAAATCTATTCTGGAAATCGAAAGTTACGACACAGCATTCATGTCCGAGGTAAACGTCAAACTCGTGTCCTTCGATTTAGAGGTCGAATTTCCCAATGAACTAATGAATGATAACGTCGACAGCAAGATAAGATATTCATTCAGGAAAATTCTGTTGGTATTGCCTTCTCAAGTTTTAAAAATTATGTTTATGGCTGTTAATATATTTTTTGTTTTATCAAAAATTTTCTCACTACCACCTGAATTGAAATTGTGTCGGGAATGTCACTGCATGGCTCGTTAACTTCGTGTAATAACAGTTGAGGAGGTGTTATTTTCTCAGTGGCACCTGAGACTTCCCTTAAAGTTCTAGTACCTTGATATTTACAGGGTTTGGATGAATCCCGAGGTTTACGGAAGCACTGAATCTGGGTTGAACCTGTGTTCTCTGTCCTGAAACCGAACGCTCTGCATAGGAGGCAAAACTGCTGAAGATATAAGTAAAACCAAAGACTTCAGCTAAATAACTGAGCTAGATAATTGTTTTTAAGTACCAATTGTTTTAATCATCCATACAAATCGGTTCATATGTCACCAAGTAAAGTGACTCGAAATTTTTATCGCGTGTCATCATGCTATTCGTGTTTTTACTCATTAAATATCTTGGAGGTAGCCTTTCCATCGGTTCTCAAGTCGGTTTATCTGGTGAAAGAGGACAGTGAGTGTCATGCTTTATCGGTAGGATTTCTAAAATGAAAAATGTGCCCACTTGGATCTAAGATGATGTACCTTACACGTGATATAAATTTACGAGTGTCTCTATATTTTTCCTAGAGCTTCGATTTCCTGGATGTGAATTCAACAAATAATTCATCTGCAATTTACTCCCTTGGGATCATGTCAGTCTTGAACAAATAGTGAAAAATTCCTTAAATTAGTTACATTTTGCCAAAAAGAATATACAGTGTGAATTGGCAACACTTTTAAAAATGAAGTTTCACATTTAAGTTTGTTGTTTGACATTGCGGGGTGCAGTAGAAGGTTTTCAATTGACTGCATACGAGTACTTATGCCTGGGGTTAACCATGTTTTTTCTAGAGTGGAACGTCTAGATCGCTGTTTTTCACTTCAGTTCCACGGGAATTCTTGCATACATAACGCAAGAGTAAAAAGAATATGATCTGTTCAAGAGATTTCCTTGCCGTAATAACGTTGTTTTGGAGCAGGACCATCTGTCATTTGGATATCACCATATTATCACGTGAATTTTGCCACTGCAGCAAGGAGTTGATACCCCTCCCCACACAAAGAAAGATATTTCCTCCTCGCTGTGAATCTCTTGTGATCCTCGAGTGATGGAGCCTCGTTCTTTCACGTCATTTCGACCACGTGACCCAATGATGGATCTTTGCGAGAGCGGGCTGAATCCGGCTCAGAACTTTCTTCCTTTTGCCCCGGGCTACACCGCCCTCTCCCTGCCTCATCCCTTTCCTTTCTCTTGCGTGAATGCTAATGGTTTTCCCGCTGTAGACTCGCCTCTGAACAATGCAGTGGCACAAATAACGGCCCTCCCGGTTATGCCGCGCTTGTTTTAGAACCACGGCAGCGATTGGTGACGAACAATGAAGTAACCTTTATTTCGCCGTTGTAAAACTTTAAGCTTTTGCCCTATTTGATTCGGCGATAATGTGACAGTTACTGTTGCATAATGTTGTTGCAAACGGTAACGTTAAAAATTTATGGATGAGTTGTTTTCTCTTTTTTTTACTCTCTAATGCATTCCTTCCCAAGTGTAACCCTTAAATCGGGAGTTTAATTCACCTAGAACCCCTACCAGTTCCAGTTTACAAGGCTTTCAGCTTTTGCACTTCCTTCGACTGTGAATTTAATTACTTCCTTCGGCAGGAGCCATTTCACCTAGGATTTAGCAATAAACATCGGGTAAAGCTTTCCATTCCGGCTTCTGTCCATGATCCTAGGGTCACATGTCTAGTTTGCCTTCATGCTGGAAAAGTCTTACTTCCTGTACTTTCAGGCTGGTTTTAGAGAGTAGTACACCTCCACATACACGTGAGGGCAAATAAATCAGACCTTCCATACATTTTGCAGAATCATGGCCGTGAAAGTAATTTCACGCCGATTAAGGTCTTCCGGCATGAGATCCTAAACAATGTAAAATGAATCCAATGAAATTATTACGAACGCAATAAGTTTTGCAAACACCAAATTGGTATCGTGCAATGAATTAATGACATCACGGGAATGTGAACTTGCGAAGGATTACAAGCTTTCTAAGGTAGCTTATAAGAAAATTAATCACCATCGTTAATAACATATCTGTCAATTTCAAGAGAAGTTAATGGTGCTGACTTCCTTATATTCAT
The DNA here is from genome assembly GCF_022747635.1 of Hetaerina americana. Lineage (NCBI taxonomy): Eukaryota > Metazoa > Arthropoda > Insecta > Odonata > Calopterygidae > Hetaerina > Hetaerina americana. The sequence continues at coordinate 102,300,497 of NW_027286763.1, forward strand.
AACTTGAATGAAATGGCATATTGTCTCGTATCACCATAGAAATTACGAAAAGTTGCGTTGATTCAATTTGGGAAGAAGATTATATTTACTAGTAAATATTATTTTAAAATAAATATGCTAACTAGATTTTGTATAAATCATTTAAGTGAGCATATATTTAAAGATAAAGAAATTCTAAAAGTATGAAATTGAGAAATAAGTTTGTATTATTAGATTGAGTTAATAAAAAAATGAGTGCCCAAACAATCTCACTTTACCTTTCTGCTATTTCATTTCTATTAAATCTTAATTTTTGACGTCATACCTTTCTTCAGTATGTAATATTTGATTAGCTTCATTTTTGAAATTACAATTGATAGATGCCTTAATAAAATATATTAGATGTTGTATCATTTGAGATTCTTAATTATTTGGATTCAATGCATTTCATATTCCCATAGGAACTAATAGAGAGAGGAAGAAACGCGCTGACGACTTTGTAACTACGATTGTTATTTAAAAACGATCTTATCAATTTTGAAGTTAGATTTAACTTCACAAATTCATTCACGATTTGTTACTTTTTCAAAATTGTCTTAGTTTTGACAGTTTGATGATACTCCCTCTTCAGAAATCTATAAGAATGACCGTGGCTTATTAATTTTTTGACTCAGTGGTCAATGTGTGCTAGTAATGCAGAGCTTAGGGTTCATTAACTTGAGTCAGATGAGTGTATGTTTGTATTTAATATTTTAGAAGAATTGGAATTATCTTTGAAATTGTAGCAAATGAAGTTGACATTTTACTTTTTTAAATTAACGGAATGGGTACATTAAATACTATTTTTTTTAATCATTACATGGTAGCACAATGCCCATTTTTGACTCTGTTTATATGTGCCTGTATGTATGTATTTTTTTAACTTTATTAATTGGCTGATAGATGAAACTATTTTTCCTAACGGAACTTCCTCGAAAATGTGAAAAGCTTTATAATAAAGTGGACACGATTTATGGAGGATCAATTGAACATAGAAGTAAAATTCCATATTACATTTTTCTCACTATAAATAAATTTAACTATACGAATTTAATGTTGAACTGGAAATAAAGGTCAGGTTTTAACACGACATGTGTAATTTCAAGTATATTTCTTTTATGCATGCGTCCATTTGGAAGCAACATTTATATTAATTCAACAAAACTACCATATACGTAACATCTCTGAGTCGTTTACGGAATGAACTGAGAAAGAGAGGTCCGTAAAGTGTTATTTACTGATACAAATCTCATACCCTTTCTCTAGGAAACTGAGTCTAGTGATGCTATCAGCAGATGTTATTTTTTTCCTTATGATATGAAAATCTTAAAAAAAGAAAGCTAAAATCTGAAACTGAATTAATGTGGGCCTGGTGAATTTTGCCAAGGAAAAAAATTAACCAAACGTAACACCATAAGTAGTTCATCTTTGCTCTTGGTCTCAAAGTTTGTAATCATCCCCCTCATTGATTGTTTTATAAATTCTCGCTTAATGTTTTTGATTAACGAGGTATCAATTTTACTTCATAGCATTAAGAATAATTAATGCTATGCAAGTTGAGTTTTATAAAGGATTTCGATTATAGAGGATTTCGTTAATAAACACCCAGAGATCACAGTTTAGACTGCGGGGTTGTCTTTCATTCACATCGATTTAATCACACGTGGTTTCAATATTCATTTCGAATGATAGATAATGTATATAGAAAATACTTCGCAATTCCCTTCCCTCTCGAAATATTTTCCCTCTTTCGCACGCGGTAACTTTCCGTTTCCCGTTATGACAAACGCAGATGAATTGATTCCGCGGATGGTACCATGGATGAGTGGGTACCGCGAAGATGACGGAATGGCCGTCTGTTGTTTTTTCCAGACGATAAACGCGAAGAACATTGTGAACATTTGTCGCCTACCGAAACTCACGAAAGGACAGTTGGGCGCGGTGGGAGTCTTCATAGTCAGTTCTTGACCGGAGTCGAGGAAGTCGACACTTATAACGCCCGTGCCTTAAGGAATGGGGTTGTGACGCACTGCCTCCGTCCCACATATCTCTCTCTCTCTCAATCGGAATCCGCCGCTTGGGCCCCGCCGCGTCTCGCTCATCTTCCTCTCCCTTCAGAGTCTTATTCATCTCATCATCGCGTTCAGCGTGCAGAGATGTCGCGACGATGCCCGCGGTGGAGAAATGTGGCCCCGACGAACGGTTGGTGAGGTAATGAGTTACAACCACTTCGGCAGATCATTCAGCATAGCTTTGCGCCTCTCGCTTACCCTCCCCGTAAAATAAAAACTCGCAAAAGTCTTTCTGAATTTTTTTTCCTTGTCACTTCATTACAAATAATTTAACATTTCCTCCTTGGCTCTTTAATGCCAACATTTTGTCATTAAATGAGCATATAATGTCGTCAGAGGTGAACCTGGTGACGATATTCAATCTAGTTTTACATTTTGGGAAAGTGGAAGTGAACAACAAAAACTGGAGAGAATCGATTTCAGGTGGAATTGATTTCTCTTACACCGTAAATTTTCATTCCGATGTAATAGTAATCAAGTGCATTTTTCAAAGCCAACCATAAGTTATTTCGCTTGCATATTGTGATCGATGGGACGCTTAACTGCGATAAGACTTGATCGTGCAGCTCAAAGTGACCTCAAAATACCAGCCAGCATGGAAGACATGGAAGGTTTAAATTTCAGTCACTCGTAAGAACTCTTTCAGCTTTAAAAATATATCCCAAAGAAGGAAAATTTTCTTCTTCACTCTGAGATCCAAGTTCACATCTGGATAGTTATGCTTCGCTGAGTACGCCCTCAATTTTCAACCTTAATTCACTTTGGTTAGGAACTTTTCTTTCGGCAGAAGACTTGGGTGACGAGACAACCTTTGTTAGAGATATCAGATCACGGTGCTTTACCGAAGAAATTCGTGAAGGAAAAGATAAAAACAAGACAAATATGCTTTTTCGTTTAGAAAAAGAGGAAGTTAACGTATCAGAGGCATAGCGTGAAGGAAAAATGAAATTTAGGAATTTATCCATCCGCGTGAACGATGAGCTATATCATTGGATTCGTTGGGTAGCGTATCAGTTGCCACTGAGTGGTTTTGTGGAGAATGTGAAAAATATGTGTTTTCCTAAAAGATTGTGATCTTATAACTAACGAAGTGAGTCTTGAAAAAAACGCTGACTCTGGGGATTAATAGTATGATAGACATACTCCTCAGTTTGTGCTAATTTTCACATTCCTAAATATTTTATATATTTTTTAATAATACGCTACGGTTCTACAATTCTACCTTTTTCTTCTTCTATAATCCGAACTTCTTACAAAATTGTCAATCTAGATATTCAATGTACAGCCATATAGTTAGTACATTATGTGACTAAAACCCTAACCTAATAGTAATTATGAAACCCACTGAAGATCGCTTGCGGAAGTTATCGTTTATTCGAGAGACTCAACAACCGAATCATTGCCTGACGCAAATTACTTTTGGCTGCTTGATCAGTAATGAATTTTATCATCAAGAGAAGCCTTTTATTGGGTAGTGCTAGGAAATATCTTTCTATTAGCCCAGGAAGAGGTCCGAATGAGATGCAGTTTGGCTTCTGTGGTATGTAATATATACTTCCGAAAGATAAGAAAATATAAAAGTAGTATAAACCAGGGCAAAAGAGAAATATAGAGTTTAACTCCTAGTATTAGTCACGTACAATGGAAGCAAACAATTTTTCGCGGCGAACATTCTAGCATGGGAAAACTGAGGTACGCAGGAAATTATTCGTGAGCCAACAGCTGCCAAAACTTTTCATCCGCGCTTTGTCAGCTAAAGCCATGTCATCCGATCGTCTGACCTTAAAGATTTGCGATTTATTAGATCGATCGTGGAGATATTTAGCCTTCGTGATTTAGACCAAAGGTTGACGGTGGTCCACACTTCAGAAGGAAACAATATCATCGGTGGCCCAATGTCATCTTGTTCGCGTGTTCCCACATGACTTTTCTCCTAGTCCTTTGAGGCCGAGACCTTGTAACACAGCCGACCGCGCATAAACATAAACACACCCAGGGCACGTAGTGGATGCCAATCAGTGCCTTACGCAATTTTGAGCACCTCGACCGGGTGTCATAGCCAAGTTAAGCACGCGCGTTAAATCTCCGATACGGATGGCAACGGAGGTAAAATGCCCGTGGTTTCGATCAACTCTTTCGTGACCCACATCCTGCGCAGTGGCCAATTTTTTAGCGTGACAGAAGGAATGCATGATTTTGTGTGTATAGTAATAATTCTTTTTAAATTTTTTTCTTATTTTGTACATTCTTAATATCCTCGAGGAAAACCTAAGGGCATATTATAAATGTCACCATCCGCTGGACTGCTTACTTTTTGAAATTGGTTTTGTACGTTTACAACGGAGGAGTTCATTACTGTTTCATTAAATGTACATTGAAATTTTAACTACATGAGGTACATAATAGAATCCAGCTATGTAAAACGGTTTTATCAAATTTGTCCCATTTACTTTTAGCATTCTGCAGGAGCCAAGATTATGGAAAAAGTTCATCATTACGACTGCATATACTTTTACACTTTTCCATGTAATATCAGTCACGTAAATAGTGTCAACTTGTAGGGAGAAGGTCGGTGGGATGAAAATGCCGTTCTGTTAATTACAAATGATGATTGGGAAAACAGTGAAAGAAACATCTTGCGAAAATTTTGCAAAAATGATGAAATAACATTGACGAAAAGCTGATGAGTCAAAGGAATACATTCGTCGAACATGTTGAGTGCGCACAATGACTTGGCGAAGACTACCGTAGGATCACCCTGGAAGATCTCGGATGGTAAGCGTGAAATAGTTACAGGCACGGTCATAAGGAAATTCGAAGTTATAATAAGAATGGAGGAGAAGAGTGAAATTTGGGAAACCGTGAAAAGGAATTTGGGTGAATTCACCAGATCCAGACAGCCAATTAGAGACCCGAAATATAAATCTTTTTGGGAAAAATTCGAAACCAAGGTAGTGAATCAATTTTAATCTGCTTCTTCTATATCGCGGTTTACCCAGCTTCATAGTACAAAAGAAGCCTGATTTAAAACAATAGACTGCTGTTTTGGAGAAGATATAAGGCAACACTTGGGCTTACGTACGAATAAGTAACATTTTTCCGGGAACGGTAAACCAACCCTTTGATTTGTCAAGAGTTCTATCTGGTGAAGAGGATGCTGAGTAACTACAGTGACTGTGTACTGAATGCTTGATGAGCAGTTGAGCTGAATGTTCCATCGCTGTTCAAGGCAATGAAAATTTCTTCAGGAGTCTGGCAAGTCATTATTTTCGAAATGCTTTTGTGTTTCAATATTTTCATTGATTTTTGAGGTTTCTTTTCCCGGTGTTGCGAAATGGTATTCGGTGCCGGCACCTTTCTTTGAAAAGAAGTGCTCCAAGCAGTGCTATGAGTGAATGGGCGGCTGGGGGCCCGGTGGGCGGCCGAGACGCGGACACAACCCGATGGCCTCGTTCAACAAGTAAAAGTGACTGAGATTTTCTCCTCAATCTTATGGTTGCCTCCATACTGGTCAAATATTGGCCCCAGCGCCTCGTTTTCTGCGAAGGACTGCTTTTAACCTGTCTTCGAGGATTCAAAAGTTTGCGTCGAGAACGCCGAATCTTTTAATGCAATACGCTGTCTAAAAGATTTGGCATCAAAATGTTCGAGGGTGATTATTGCTCAAAAAAGGCAATTTGCTATTTTTTCTTTCAAGATGTGTTGATATTACGCTATTCACATCGAAATTCTTCTACTCAAGAGCCGAGTGTGGAAAACCAATCTTTCAATACATGAAGCTTAGCTCTCATGCAAGAGCTGGAAATTATACCACTCTAAGAATTAGGATAAAACTGATGGTAACGTGAAATATTGTACTATCATCCGCGGTACTATTATTACGGTTACGCGGTCCATTGCGGTAAAATTGTGTCTCGAAAGAGGAAAAGAACACTCAATTTTCACTATGAAACTTTCCATTAAAACGGGGCTGGGACCCTCAAATTACAAATACAAACTTTTCAAAAGAAGAGTTTCATATAGAAACCAGGTATACGAGGCCAATACCGACACCGAAGAGATCATTGAAACCCGGTTACAATGATAATTTATTTCACCTGAATCAGTATATCCACACTTCGCCGATTTAAATGGCCCTCCTTTTAATGCTGAACCTGAGATCTGAAAGCGGAAGCAACAACGATTGAGGATCGTGGCTTATGTCCCGCGTGATCCCTTTTGACAAATGCGTTTAAAATAAAGGTGGTAGAGGATTTACTTGTCTTTAAAAATAGCAGCTCAAGGGTCACTCCCCTAAATGTGTGAATATAGTTCAGTTAGGGGTGAACTCTACCCTCAGCTGTCAAAAAACAACCTCCGGGATTGATGTATTTTGATGATTTTCATGATGTCCCAACTCGCTCATCCATACGTATATGGCGGTCGGTATGGTATGACGTAGTCGTACTCTGCCAATGCATGACAACGCATATGATTACACAATAATCCTCTTACAAATTGAGAACAAAATATTTCCTTGGCCTCGGAGGTAGATTTCATATTTTCCGGGAATGGTTCAAGTAGCTGCATCCATATTCCACCAAATATTAGGAGCTCGCTTGTAGTTGCGAAGGGAAGCAAAGAGGCTCGACGAGCCCGCTCGCGGTATCTCTGAATGGGTGACGTCACGGCATCTCTTTCGCGTAAGGAGGTTACGGCTCTTGATGTGGGATGCTTTTCGCCTGTAAATCCATTCATTCTCCTTTTTATAACTAGTTCAAGGTTTCGATTTGTACACCAAACAACCGCAGTCGCAAGCTGTCGTAACAAAGAAAGTGGAAGGACGCATGCTTTTAGGAACTGTCCGATGGAAAATAATGGTCGAGCCAAGTTAATTTATAGCATTCTGACCTCTTCCCTTTCCTTGTTCGAAATGTGTTACACGCAGAGATTACATTAACCGAATTTTTCTTTTCCTGCATGAGCATAAAATTTTTTTATCCGTATCCTCTCTAGGTTTTTCTTTATTACACGTATGAGTTACTATTCCTCGTCACTTTCTTATGAACCCCATATTATGTGGCTTATTATTTTGTGGGAGCTAGTGAACTCCGATAGGCCGACTCCGAAGGTTACGATATTGGATTTAATTAAGGAAAACACGTTTTATTTAAGTGTCATTAGGTTTTGTGTGAAATGGTGAAAAACTGTGCGCACAAGTCGTACGAAATGCCGTCATTATTATCCCAACCGCATTAGCGTAAAAGGCAAGTTAAAACCAAAATATTGGAGACAGCAGTTGATTTATGGGCATGTAATATACGAATGAGGAAACAGTAGTTTAAGTATCATAAGTGTTTTTGTAGTGAGGAGACAACAAAGATAGATCCGAAAGAATGACTCTTTCCAAGAGATGAGTTAACGAGTTATTAGGTTTTCGCACCGGTGAAGCAACAAAAGGTGTAGAATCATGATTGCTATTTCTTAAGAGTATTAATAAAAGGATTAAAAAAGGATTCCACACCGCACACTTTTCTTTTGGGTGGGCTCTTGCGAATTATTTAGAAAGAGACGTACGTAGATCTGTCACCGAAGCTGACCTTCAAATCCCCCGTGTTCAACGATAAGTGTGCCGGGTACGACCGCCTCTGGCGGTGACCAATGTCCTCCGTTCACCGCTCAGAATCGTCTTTCGAAGCAGGGATCGCCCACGATGGCAGACGTTTTATTTCTCTGTCTCCAGTTTTGAAATACTCTTCGTCTCTCTATACCTCTTTCTCATGCGCACACACCTAATTCCTGCTGCCTTTGCCATTCTCTGTCATAGTCGGCGATCTGGAGGTCGCAAAATAAAATGAAATGCTGTTTGCTGTCAACTTTGAGGCCATAGCTTCCCTCTTCGCTCTGAGGTTGGTCCGACGAGGTGAACAAAAAGGTTCCATTATGTTTTTTTTCCTAAAATATTTTGTTTGCATCCGAAAGTGTGTTTAGGATATGTACATAAGCACATAAGAGAGGGGGGAACACTATTTTTTCCTGTTCCTTCTCTTTCTCTCGCCCTCCCACACTGGGTTCTCTTTGAGAATTTTTACCTGAAGGTCATCAGTTTATCACGAAGATGCAAATACGTGCTCGGAACTGAAAATTGAATGGTGTAAAGACTCGATATTGGAAGAATTTTTCTGGGAAAAACTAGTGGAATTTTATTTAAAATCCTAGAAAATTAATTTGTAAGTTGATGAATTTTTGGGAAATAACGTTGATGTCAATCAGTGGAAAACGAATACACGTTCAATGTGTACCTTATATGTACAACAAATTATCACCAAAAAGGTTACCGCCTTTAATAAGGGTGAGGCTTTACACACCGCGCACTAAATCAAGGTTCGCTGAAAATTATTTAAGGATTTCTCAGAAAAATATTTGTTTTGATGATGTTATTAGCGGACTCGAAACTAATGATTAGTCCAACGTTCTACCACTGACAAAGGCTGTATTCATGGTGAGGCATAATAAGTGTTAAAAAAACATGTGTTTTAGACACAAATGTGTTTAACCTTAAGCCAATAAGCTGACGTGAACCTGGATGTGAATACGTACGCATGTACTCTTCTAAACTCACCGGATAGATAATTTACTTCTAGCGACGTTTTAAAACATGTTTTGAAAGGTTACCGACCACATAGGTCTATAAACTAACGCTATTCAACTATTTAGGAAGAGATTAATGCTAAAAAAAGGTGTCGGTGACAAATATGTATTACAAATAACATAAAATGTACAGACATCTAAATCTCGTTTCACTGCTGTAAGTTTCATCTTAGATTCAAAGAGGAACATCTGTATGTGTCGTTCAAAAAATTAATGTAATTTTGGTAACTTCCCTGTGAAAGTCAGCGCTAAAGATGAAAATAAAATCCAGCATTAATAATTTAAATCGTTTTACCATCAATAAAAATTGCAACTGGTACTTTCTGGAGTAAGTATTATTTATTACATGGCCCAATTTCTTTATTCGAAGAGGTATAACTGCAGCACTATTGCCTACACTTCCAACCCCACATCTGCTAACATTTAATCAGCTCTAAATATTTGTTTGGTAAATTCTACATTACTTACAGGAACATATAGCAGTTAATATAACGTTTAAATATTGAAGCGCGTGTCATATGAAGTTTGAAATTTATGATTATGGTGAAGTTTCAGTTTTCTGTCATACATTCTCAAATTTTAGAACAAAAAAGTAAATCAAGCTCCTAAATAGTAGTATGACGGATATTTACGTACTGTAAGAATTAATTTTATTAGGGATAGGCTCAATTGGTTATAGTGCATATCTGATGTATTTTTTACGGTAGTATTAGCTGTGTGCATATACATTTTCTTCAGATTGCGTAGTTTTAGATGCGGTATGCGGAATTCGAGCTCAATAATGAACAAATGATTACATTAATCCAGGAGATATTGATACATAGTGGATAAGGGTTATTATTTGTCCATTATAATTCTTTTTCTTATAATAAGAAGATGAAATTCGTACCTAACTCGTTCAACATTGACCGTTAATATAACGTTATAATACGACACTTTCAGCTCTAAACTTAAACGTGTCTATGCATAAGGGGTGTATCCTGAATTTTGTGAGCGCATTTCCATTAAGAGGTAAATCGAGTGGAATGGGGCAAGAGGCTCGAAGTGCTGTCTGTGTTATTTTCTGAAGTTTGATCAAAAGTTCGTTTTTTTACTCGCGCGTTGAGGTCTCCTTGTCTTCTCAGCATTTCTCGCCGCCTTTCTTACCATCTTTCCCCTCTCCTTCCCTCTCGAACACCCCCTTCCACCTTTCCAAGCTCCTTCGCCGCCCCACTTCCCCATAACTGTACTGGGGAAGCAGAGAGAGAGAGAAGAGGAAAGAAGCCTCCTATGTATACCGTTGATCGTCAGCCATTGACACCTAGCAGTATTAAGAGGGCCTTTGTTATTCATTGAATTTCATGTTTCCTCATTTTTATGTTTCACGATCACAGTTTGTTACAATCATAATGTAAAAAATTTCAAGAATCATAAAAATATCACTTTTTTGGGTTTGACGAAAGAGAAAGACATACATAGCTGGGAAGTTAGTTTTTCTCGGCGCATTCATTGAATTGGTAATTCACAACGGTAACAATTCTCTAATGCCAAACAAGCGAAGAAAAAAAAGTTATACCCTTAAAACTAAATTTGTAGCTGTAAACCTAACCAATGAAACGATTCTTTCGCAAGATAACACGTTTTTCTATATATTAATTTCATGTGTATTGGGCACCTTTTATATTTATATTTCCTGCCTTAATTGTAGAAAAATAAATTCGTCCAATGTTATCTGAATTCAAATAAAACAAAGCCTCACTCGACACGTGTAATTCTCACTTATTTTCAAATATCCTGATGGTATTAATGTTTTTTCGAAGTTAGTAAAAAAATATAAAATAAACTGATGCTCTCATGTTTGTTTATGTGTATAGTTTATGAAGCTTTCGATCACCTCTAGATGTGTCCACTGTTGTGTAACCTGAGTCATAGAAAGTGAGCTCATTCTTGATTGCTTAGATGGGAGAGAGATTGATAATGATATGCATAGATGCGGAGAAAGCTACATAACTTGATAGCCTCGATTTAGTCACGTGGTTGCGGTCATAGTACTTACTCAAGAGCAGATAATACTGTGCGGTGTAAAGGACACTCATTGTCAAAGAAGGTTACAATGTACGAAAAAATGGACAATTGAAGAATTTGAAATTCACATTAGGAGGAAATGGCTATTTAACTTCGGAGGAGACAAATAAAATTCTAAGTTCATCTGTCATACGGAGATGATTTTTTTGCACTGTGAGAATACAGTTAATGATAAGCATTTCTTCTGTACTCTTACCCGCCGTGGGTACAGTTATTCCACGTCACCTTTCGACTCAACAAAACTCTTTCAACTACTGACTGTATAGATATGCAATAACACAGCAGTTAAGAAGAGAAGGACGTGGACACAAGTTTTCAGCTGTGAGCTTAAGGTTACGGTAGGGAGGAACGCGTAACGGCGCTAATCTGGTAAGTAGGTTAGAGAATGAGTGGTCGGGTGACGTAGGGAGAAGAAGAGTTTAGGAAGCATCGAGAGCCTCGAGATTTATTTTTAAATTGAAGAACTAGCGTTTTCATTTGAGAATGGCATTTTATTTCAAGTAGGTATCTTGTTCACGAGATATCTCAAAACTATAAAAAAAGATTATGAAATAAATAGCGAAAGATCTCGGTTTTTCTCTTCCCTCCGTTGAATTAACCTATTCCATAATGTGACTCAGAAGGCAATTTTTGTACAAAGTCCATTTAAATCCGTAATCTATAGCATACAAATAGTCTCTGGAAAACACTAAACAATAGGAGTGGCTTTATTTGAATTTTTGAATGACTTTCAAAGTTACTGAGACTATTCGTTACTTGTCTCTCCCTGCAGTTTCCCGCAGGGCATTTCTTTCACTCAAGACACAGAATGACGAGTTTACATCCGCGTTTCACAACACTGAATACCGCCACCGTTATGCCGCCGTACCGAAATAACGCAAATTTACACCATTTGAATGAAACGAGGCTTATTAATACGAGTTTCGGAGGGGGGCCAAAATGAAAAATCTTTTCCCCCACCCAACCTGTGAGACCTTCCCGGAGGTTGTTGGAGAAAGACGTCCATTCCGGTCTCGGCTGGTAGCCGTTTGGACCCGGAAGTGGAAGTGTTGTTAGAAAACCGAAGACGTCTACGCCACGGAGTCGGTTCTACAACCTACGGAGCCCCCTCCCACCCGTCACCGTTTTCCACCACCTCTTTCTCTTCAGTCATCGTCACCTTCTCTTCCTCCTCATTCGCCTCTCAGATTTACTTCTCCACCGAGAGCCGTAACACTTCATCGGATTCCTTTTTTTAATATCCAGTCGGCCCTTCTCCAAAATCTCCCTCCTCCTCCTCCCCACTACCCTCCTAACCTCCCATCCTCCTCAAGAGCGTATGTGCGTGATCCGCCCTGGCGCACATGCAACCAACCTATCCCGGAGAGAAAGTGTGTGATACGGTGTGTGGTGCAGCAAGTGGCCGGCGGCGGTGTGCCGTAGCAGAGAAGGTAGGATGGTGGAATGGTGTGGGGCGGGCAGGAGAGGAGAGAAAAGAGTGAGGATTTCCGGAAGTGTGTCGGTCCCCTAACTACCCTCCCTTCCCAACTCCCAAACCTCTGCCTCACCTCCCCCTCCGGGTACAAACACAGTAGACCAATATCCCTACCTTCATTCAGCGTAGGTGTGATGTGTTAAGTCCTTCGTCCTCTCCGGTTCTAATCCTCTTCGCAATCCTCTACTCCCGTCGATGGATCCCTCACTCTCTGAACGAGGAGTCGTTCGACGTGGGGAGGTCGATGGGACGTTGCCTTCACGGGAGTTCCGCGAGATGGAGGGCCTCCTTGTGCGGTGATCCGACAAAGGATAGAGGGCGAAAGACCTGGCTGAAGGGAGCTCCCGCTCTCTCTTTTTCCACTCCTTCAGCTTATTCCGCACCCTTTCCTCGTCCTCAGCGTAATGGTCACAGGGAATCGCGACAGCAGGAGCAAAAATCCCCAACGGCTCCTCCCGCGCGTTAAAGTCTCTCCCTCACCGTGCGCCACTTGCTTCTCTCCCTCGTAGATTTCTCCTCGCCTTCTCTCTCTCCTCTCTCTAAGTGCGTGCGTGGGTTTTCCGCTCACTCAGCCTACGGATTCCTTTGAAACTCTTCCGTCTCCCTTTCGCGCGCGCGATGCTGCTCGGGACGCGTCCACTGCCCGTCTGAGTCTCCAGCACTGCGATAGCCCACTTACTCTCCGCGGAGGGCGCAACTGGCATACGCCTCCCCCCCCCCCTTTCCTCTCCTCTCTTTCCTTCCTGCGCTCTCCTCTCGCGCCAACACCGCTACACCATCTCCTTCTCCTCCTGCTGTCCTCTCTCACTCTTCACCCCCCATCCCTCGGCTCCCCTCACACCATTCCTCCTCGTTTTAACTTCCTCCCGTCCCCCCTCTCCCCTTCATCTGACTGACTCGGCCAGTGAATAAGCTTCAGCGGGGGCGGTGAGGTGAGGTGTTGAGGTGCGGGAAGGAGGGTTTTTGAGAGGAGGGGGAAGGATGAGGGGAGTGGCTTCGTATTCAGGCCGCCCTTCCTTCCTCACGGCGCGAGTTTAGATGTGGCGGTGGAGGTGGTGGGGAATGGAAGAAACGGAAAAGGAGTAAGGAGACGAGGAAGGAGAGTTAGAGTGGGCGGCGGAGTAAGAAGTTGTTGGTTTGTGGAGAGTGTTTTGAGGAGGTGGGGAGTTGTGCCGAGCGGACTTGTCGATGGGTCATAAGCGTGTTTTTGGTGCAGTGGAAGGGTGATGGTTCAGGGTGAAGGGAAAGGGGGTTGGTCATGTGCTGGTAAGGTCTCCAGATGGGCAGGAGGTGAGGAGATGGCCCAGAGGGCACTTGTTGATTCCGGAGGGAGCGGGTTTGCACACTCGTGGAGGGGGTGCGGGTCCGCCTGTGGTAAAAAGAGGTGATGGGGAGGCTGTTATGTGGATGTAGTGGGGAAGGTGAAAGGGGGGAGGGTGAGAAATTGTGAAAGAGTCTGAGGAGAGAGAAAAGACTTTTGATGGGCGATGGGAAGAAGATAGGAGCAGGGATGGAGGAGTTTTGACTGACTCCCGAAAGGAGCGGGAGAGTAATGGGGAGGTTGGACGGCATAGGAGGCAAGGGGGAGTGGCTGCCGATGATGTGGGAATGTTGTCGGGTGGCCAGGGACGGAAATAATTTGGGGTAGGGCGTCTGCTTCAGATGGGGGGAAGAGGATGGTTTGGGTGACTGTCAAAGGGAGATTCTCCGTTGGAAGAGTCACACAGTCTAGTGAGATAAATGAGAAAGTGACGAATTTTGAAGATTATTTATTATCAATGAGGAGCATTCAAGTAGTTATTTAGCGCCATTGTAAGTACAAGTGAAAGCTTAAAATGTTCAGAATTATCCACTAGGAAATTAAATTTGATGACCACCTGAATTTGATCTTAAATATATGATAGTAGATTGATCAAATCAATGATTTTCACGAGACATTCTGCGTAAAACTGAAGTATTACAAATAATCCCAAATTTTGTCGCAAATACGATGAATATTTTATGATATTTATTAAGTTAGGAATTTTAAAATGGGAAATAGGTTTCGTGTAATATGCACCCCAAGATGTAAGCATATACATAATGGTATCTATGATCAGAAAATACTGAATGAAATAAATACCATAGTGATATTATATATCTGGAACAATTTATGATCCTGCTTGTACTTTACTTAATCATCAGTAGGGAAAACTAAAAGTTCTTCCCGTTAATCACTTCTCTTGTTTTACACTCGACGTTTTTAGTAATTTATGATTAGTGTCATTATTCTCTTTCTTGCTTATATGATATTTATGAAGCTTTTCAGACCAAGTTTGGATTGGATTAATTCCTAATGGATATTAGTTTTCATTCAGAAAACTTGTTCATTCGATGAGCTTTCCATAAGCACCTTTTTTCTTTACTCTCTTAATCTACTCCAGGGTTTACAACGCTTTTGATCGTCACACTGTATCCAATATTTCCCTAACGTGACCACCTAAAGACCTACTAATGTAGGAGATGGATGTACATTGACGTTTATATGGACATCATATATTTCCTTTTATTCTTCATTTTGCTTACGATTAAGGACTTTGGAACCATTTCTATGTTAGAATATGGTTCTTCGGGCACGATAAGAAGTCTATCAACATTTCAAAGCTGGTAACTGATCATCAGGTAATATCGATCCCCTCAAAAAGATTTTTAATAATTACCATGGGATAATCATTGAGCAGAAAATATAAGCTAGAATGATAGGAAGCCAGGCAAAGAGGCGTTACGCAGTCTTGAAGAAAAGAGGAAGTTATGAGGAAATTCGAGGAGACAAAAAAGTGGATATTGAGTTGTATCGAGATATTGAAGGCCATCATACATGAAAGGATGTTAGGTAAGCGGTGGAGAGGAAAGAATAGAATAGGTAATTTCGACGCCGTGAAAGTGGGCTGAACTCAGAAGAGGAGCCGAAGAAGCTAACATTGCCGTTGAAAAAGCGTTAATGCAAGGTGTGATGGCAGAAGGAGCTGAGAAGAAGATGGTTATTGGGAAGGGAAACATTTTCTGCGAAGGCAAAATAGAGACATGAAGGTATTTAGGGGCGTGAGGGGATGGGCAGAGAGGTGGGAGTGAGGTAAAGAAACCGCGGCAGTAAAACCCGAAGGAAGAAGGTGGAGCGAAAAAAATAAGAAGAACCGTATTCTACTATTTTTTGAAGATGGCATGGCTATTGGTCTTCTCTGGAGCTGAGCCCCCGATTTCAGTTTCTCACCAAGTTTCGATGCCCCTGTTGCGTCCCGATAACCCCGGCGTTCGTCTCTTCCTTCTCCTGCGTTGAGTCGGACCCACGGAAAATAAATTGGGCGGTTATAGTGGTTGACTTTATCCGGTGTCGTCGTTGTATCTGCGTTCCTTAAGCGGCTTGCCTCCGGACCAACAGAGAGAATACTCGGCATTCCTGTTTCGAATCGTTGTTTTTGCCTCTTACTTTCTTGTAAAGATATCCGCTCACCTCTGTGGTAACTGGGGAGCGGAGAGAAGGAAGGTCGCAGTCTCTGAGAATGGTCCCGCCATAACACCATTCACATTGACATGCAAAAACAGCGATTCCCCCTATACTTTTAGCCAAGTTTTTTTCATTCCACATTACTATTGACCGTTGAAGATTTACCCGATACCTTATTACAGGATATTAAGTCTGCATCTGTTGCTGTGTTGTTGAGTTTGAGAGTTAGAGGTGTATAACGAATACTAATTAATGCAAAAGTTCTCCTTAGTATACCGTCAATGTTCAGTTGTATATCAGTTCCTAACTTTTTAATTCTGTAAGAACCTATAGATTTGTTGTCCATAGAAACAGTTTCTGTATTAAGTCCATGTTTAAGTATTGACTTCGGTTATGTAATTTCAGTTTTTGCGATAGTTTGGAGATGAAATTTGCACACGCAATTTGGATTGAAAAAAAATATGTTTTAATCCTTGAGAGCCCATTTTGTTTCTTTTTCTGATATTTTTTATGCCCTTTATTTTTGCTTGAAAAGTATTTCTTGTCGTGGTCTTTATTTGAGAAACGGATTTGTTCTATGTTCTGGTAATTTTTTGGTTGAAAATTTCATTGTTAGTGAATATTCATTTTACGTGTGCATAATACTTCATTGATTAATTCTCGTAATCCACTTCAAGTTAGAATTTGTATGAAGCATACATTTAATGAAAGGTAAAAGGTAAAATCACTGGAGTGAGTGACAGATGGTAATAAGAGTATCAATACTAAAGTTTTTCCCAAATTCTATGGGTTAAAGTGAACTCATTATTAGCTGCCTAATATGATAATTTGATCATTTCGTTTGGTGAACGTGAAAATTTCACTTGCAATTAATTTATTTCTGCATGATTAGTTAAATCCCTAGCCCCATTAATAGGGCAAGACCTTATTATAGATTATAAGCATTTATGTTCTTTAACATTTTTTCAATTTATTTTAGCAAAACCACTAGAGGTAAAAAGAATATTTACAACAATTTTGGGTGAGTGGCTATCATTGCATGATCATATTGGACCTAAAAACAATATTATTAGTGTATCATGATATTTTTAGCTCCAATATGACAAAAATAATACATGTGTTGCAAATTGTTCTTGAGGGATCGTTGGACTGATTCATAATTGTTCAGTTACGGCCCAAGATTCACTCGAAGGGAGCTAAAAAGTAATTTTCACACATGGCGATAGAGATTTCAAGGAGTCAATGAGAATGACCTTCCGAGAAAGGGAGAATATATAACTAGAGGGAAGTGAATCGACGATTCAGGAAGTCATTCAAAACCTTGGATTCTTTTATATGGAAAAAAGTCCTTTATTTGGAAGGACACAATAAAAACTTTGAAGACAATTTCCTAGGGCTTCAAGAAATAAACAAAACCCAACACTTTAAAATCTTAGCCTTTGATAAAGATTGATGCTTTTTTTAAATTACGCACGAAAAAAATATGCGGCGCTTAATAATACGCTAGAATGACGGCTAGATTCATACACGATTTCGTTTCGGTTCAATTTGAGAGTCTAAACCTTTCCACCTATGCCGAAAATCGTTTCCCTGTTTCTCTTAAGCACATGTGGCATCCCCTTTCCATTTCATCCTTACAGATATTCACTTCCTTCGTATGGAGCGAGGGTTTTCTTAGGCATTAAATTATTTTTTTGAGGAGAGGAAATCCATTTAAAATAAAATCTTAAACTTATAAGCTAGACTTTTCAGGGCAAGTACGAAACAAAGGAAAGGCAGGAATTCCATAAATACAGGAATCGGTGGATGACTTCATTTGGGTTACTGTGGTAGCATGTGCTGCAGATCTTTGAATTTAAAATGTAATAAAAATATTGATTGAATGAATCAAACATTCATTTAACCAAACAAATTTCGATTTAACCTCCTACAAATTTTGATGGACTCGTTTTCAAGTATGTTGATAACTTGTATACATTCACTTGTGGTGGTATTCACCCAAAAAAAACGCGCCAAAAACTGGTAGTTACAGTCATTTTTGTCTTCTTTAAAACGGTATTTAAAAATGGTTGGCAAAATTTATTTATATTTATATTTACTGCAAACGGAAGTATAAAAAAACGGACGGTTACCGATTGGGAGGAGTGGTCCGGGAAAGGCGTGACGGAGGCCATTTGTCGAACGAATGCTACTCTCCCGAACTCGTTTGCTGTCTCTGAAGTTAATAATCTGTTAGGGCTGTTATTAAGTTTGCCTCAGAACATTGATTAGCTAGGTTTATTTTTTGCGATTCGTTTGTAAATTTTCCGGGATATTACCAGATACGGTAGGTCTTGAAGAAATGAGATATAGAGAGCGTACCATAGATAATTGCTATTTTCTAGCCAGACAAAACGTCAGTGACTTCAGTGCTAGGAATTTTAAAGCTGTGCCAGTTGCTAAGCCTGTGTTATATGCGAATTAGGGAAAATATGAGAGTACATCAACATCCACAAAACTTCCCCTTGCCACCGGTTGGACTTATGACTGGGGGTGTTTAAACACCAGTTAGTTATACATTCAAAATATGAGTTGTTAAATGCATATGAATACATACTATATTTTCTCGTGTATGTTAACATGGATACGCTTTTATGCATGCTAAATCATTAAATATTTGTTTTTATATGAAATTATTCTGGTTCTTAGGTTTGATTTTGTTATGACTATGTTTCTTGCCCATTCTTTCTTCGTGGATCAATTGGCTCCAAATCAAATTTCTCCCACACTCGCCATGCTTACTCTCTTCTCGTAGTAATGTTTACAAATCTAGCGTATTTTATCTGTGGCTTTTTTGATTTCTGAAATAACCTTTTCTTCCATGAATTCCGAATACTTGCAGCACATCCTAGATGTGGTACAACTGAAGCAAAGTAACACCAATCTCTTATAGACTTTGGTGTGATGTGGTGGAACTATTTCATAATAAAAGAGACGGAGAGTATTACAATTTTCCACTTAATAAAGATTTATTTCCGGCTAATTTTGATGTACTACATCATTCATCAAGTGCCTTCAAAATCATGTAGTACATCTAAACTAGTCGCAAATAAATCTTTATTAAGTGAAAAATTGTAATAGTCTCCGTATCTGTTACCACTTTCTTACTTTTTTATTTCATTTTACCTAAAACCCGTCTGATAAAAACTTAGCTGCTTTAAGGCTGACCAGTTTCTTCTTCTGATATGTGCACCCCATGAAAGGCTTGATATCTGTGTAACACCCAAGTAAATGACCTTTTCCTAAAGACCTGTTCTAAATTGCTTAATACGATTATATATATTTTATAATATATATCATTTTCGTCTTTTTTTCATTCAAAAACGTCAGTGCTGGTAAGTTTCTTATATAAAATGCTACCTCCCACTCCTTTCACCAATGCAAAATATGGTCTAAATCGCCAAAGAGTGGACCGTAAATTACCGGTGTACTTATTTTTTGTAAATCGTTATTGCTAGGTATGGTAGTGGAATGGCAGTCGAATATCTAAGTGCATTCAAGCTGTAGCATGATATTTTTATTCTCTTTTACTCTTATTCCTGTTCATTTATTCAGAGAAATTAATGGACACAGAACAATGAATAATAATGAAATGAAACTGTTTTACTCCTGCACCGCAGTATATATTTATACACATAGTATTACTTAAGAGTTTCGTAGAAGACTTAAATTGGTCTAGGTTGATCTATTAAGCTGAGGTTAATGTAAGGGGAAAGGAAATTTGAGACGGGTATCAGCAGAAGCATATAAAACACCAGGGTCAGTTACTTCCCGCACTACACGTAAAGCGGGTAACAGGGGACCTTCAAAGTAGCCTCTAACGTGCGAGGTGTTCCAATTAAAATTATCTCAACTGGACAGTCAAGTTCTGTAAAATGATAGCTATAGTATGATATTTATAATACCAATGTGTGCCTCTAGTGTTCTCGTGAGTTACGAGATAGTTCTCATATTTTTTCTCTTGTTCGGCCGGGCTTTATTTGTAAAGAAGAAGTAAATGAGCAGGTAGGTTGCAACATTAAGATGTACTTGAACTCCCAATAGAATCTAAAAAAACAAGTGTTAAAGTAACCGAGTTCAAATTATATTAGTTGCTTTTGAAGGTTAACAAATTACTTTTGACCAAAAATTTTCACCAAAAGACGGCGAAAACTAGACATCCGCGCATGAAGTACAAAATTAAAATGCGAACGAATTGAAAAGAGTATTTGCTGTGTCGCAAGGTCATTTCTTGCCCAGGAAAAAATTGCATTCAGCCAACGAAGCTAATTTTCTCTCGTCGTTAAGGTACTTGCTTGGGTCAGCGAGTGACGAATGGCTGGGAGAAGCATTCCTCTCTTGAATATTGCATGGGCCTTCCTCAGGCGTCGTGTTCTAAAACGCAACTGTGTCGCGGGTGGATGAGCTGCGGTAGATTTTCAACCGCATCGTGTTTCTAGTACTCGGCGATACAGGTCTTAGTGCGAGCTTTTGCCACCAGTCCTTTTGATAAACTGTCATTTGTTGGTCTGTACGAAAACGTTTTGGATTTCGGAGTGTCTCGAGAGTCCATTTGGGAAAATATTCTATGCATGAATGAGTCGTTTCTTCATTCGTGAATGATTCGTTTAAGAGTAAAGAATAAAACATTTCAATATTCACCATTAATTTAATACACCGACCCTGGTCTAGACGCAGTCTGTCGCTGTCAAAGTCTCTCCTATGTGTCCCGCGACATTATCGACGTATGTACTTGAATTATGTAAATAATACATAATTCATTCACTTGCAGAATTTGTAAATAAGTTCATCAAACTAATTTTTCTCTTAGCTTCTTGGACTTGATCAATTTTATTAGTTCCTTAGTGTAATAATTCCAGGATTTTTCATTCCCCTTCCTCTCTTCATTTATTCCTCTTTTATCTCTTAATTTTTTTTTGGTCCCCCCGAGTACTCATTTTCGTGATTTTTCTTCCACTGCACTCTTACCATTTCATAGTTCCTAATATTCACGCAGGAATATCCGCGAATTATTCATTTCTTTGAAATAGAGGCACTCGTTAATTTGCGGTTTGTAAAAATCAAAATGGAATGGATACTTATCACAGTAATCTCATAGACTTTATCTTTAGGTCGTATGGTTAAATTATAAACCTAATCATTATTCTGTGCTAGACATTATTTATAAAAATGCGTAAAAACATTTCTCTTCTGTACTTACTTCTTTCCTTTTGGGTTGTTTCTCCTTTAGTTCATTGTTAAGCATTAGAATCGATATTTATCGTGTCGATTTCGATAGCTTGAACTAACATATAGAAAATTTATGTATGTGTCTTTTATTTGGGGAAACCTTGAGAAAGTGGAGTAGAGAAAGATTAAATTCTAATGCCGCGACGTTTTACTTTTTTCCCGTTATCTACCGGTTAAGATTGGTTTTGGTTGGACCTAAGTTACCAGGCGGTTCAGCGACGATTTCCTAGCCTATTCTAATAAAACACAACCTGAAATACAGCGCTATAACAACCCCCTGTTCGATAGTTACCGCCTTCCTTCATTCCGTCAAACATGCCTATCGTATTCCTTCCCCTTCCCCGTTTGACCAACCTGATCCCCTCTTTCATAGTCTACAACATCCTCTTGCCAATCGAAATGTAATGCATTCATCTATCCGGCCACTTTTTGATTTCTCCCAACAAACCCTTTCCTCCCCTTTTACCATACGTAGCACTTCCTCATTTGTTTTCCTTTCTGCCTACTTCACCTTCTCCATCCTCTCCACACCCACACTTCATTAACACCCTCTTCTACCACCTAACCCCCAGGGATTAGGTGCTAAAAGAGACTCCGGAGTCTCAATCTCGCCCCAAAATAAAGATGACTATCTATCTATCCACACCAATATTTTATAAGCCTCCAAATTTACGTCTATTGTCCTGCTCCGATGGCCATGTTTCCTCACCGTACAAAATCAATTTGTTTTATTAGTTTTAGCAAGTGTATTTATGTCTACGGCATTAAAACATGGCACGGCAATAGAGTTTAATAGTTCGGGGGATTGGAGAATTTATTTTCTTTTTTTATCCCATGAAGGCTTATAAAAATAGATGTTTATATAATTATATAAGTTCATTTTGCCTATTAGATGCCATTTATAAAGGTTTATAAGATAATTTCCGTAACAGTAAGTTGACGATCTAAAATTGCCCTGTCTGGCGGTCCACTCTTCTAAAATTCTACTTATTTGAGACATTGCAACATGAACCCCCATCGATTAATTTTTTTATTTGATCAATTCCAGCATACATTCCGCGCATTTATTTCTTTATACATTGTCAAACTCACCAAGGAAATTAGACGTTTTATAACACACAGTATTCTCAGATAGTTAATTTATTAATTACCTCTATTGTTACGATCTTGGCAAGAAAATCAGCTCTTTTGAAATTATTATTCTCTATCGAACTGTGTAGATAGGTAATGAATCAGACTGGTGCAGTCACGTCTTGATCAACTGGTTACCTATGGAAACGCCAATTATCCAAATGGTGGCTGTTTTCTTGATATTTTCGATACATACATATTTTCGTTCGACGTGGAGACAATTCCATACAAATCAAATGCCTAAAACATCTAAAATTGAAGCGTGAACCCCTTGTAGTGTTCTCTGCAGGTACCTGATTTCTTTCCTACCCCTCCTATTCCCATTTCTGAGCTTTTCTTTGCTAGTCAGAACCTATTTTTGCTGATTGTTCTTCGTGGTGTTAATAAATGGGAAAGTTTAAAATATCGGGTGCTTAGAGGATTTATTTACCTTTAATATTCAATGACGGCTTATAGAACAACACATTCTTATCTAGTGCATTCGAAAACATTCGGTAGTTATTTCAGAATTAAG